>NC_090439.1:452471261-452774292 GCF_031143425.1 Pleurodeles waltl | reverse complement strand
CTGCAGCATCCCCACTCACCGGTGCCCTTCCTCCCTCGCCAGATGATGCTAATGCACACATAGACAGAGGAGGAGAGAGAAAAGGAGGGTGGCAGAAACAGAAAGGGAGGAAAATATTAGAACCTACATATCCACTTCACAAACAAATAATACAAATAACAGTCCCTGCCTGCCAAACATTGGACAATTTAGCAGTCTTTACCAAAATGAGTCATGCAACCTCTGTCCAAACCCATTACACGCTGGAGACCAAACCCCTACATGGAGGCACCTACATGCCCATCATTGCCAAAATGACTTCTCCTTGAATCAAGCCCTTGACTGTAACCAATTACATGTCATCTACTTTAGGATTATATAAATCTAATTAGGGAGGGACTCGGACACTAACTAACTGATAGGAATGTGAGGAGTACATGTGGTACAGAGGATCCATTGATGTAGGAAGTGATGCAACTGCAACCCTCACGTAACATGCCTGTCATTACCCGTATACAGTGCCATCATGACCATCTCAAACTACTACAGTACATGCAGAGATGGAGGATGTAGCCATTGACATGATAGGAGACTAGAGAGACCCATACCTACAGCAGAACATGTGTCACTGTACCACTACTCATTCTACATGGCTCAACATAGCATTCATCACACACTCTTACCAGATAGGTGAGGACTGTACATTCCCTATATCACATCTGACTACATTAATTCCAAGTCCAAGGAGGGTGACAGTGCACAACCATGCAGTAGTGACCTGACAGTCAACACTTACCCCATTGTGGCTGCTGTGCTGCCTTTAAGCGCCCATCCAAATCAGGGTACACCACCGCCAGTATGTGGACCATTAGGGGCGTCAGGGTCCGACGTGCACCCCTCCCACGTTGGGAGGCCATCCCCAGCTGGGCCTCTGCGGTCTTCTAGGCCCAACGACACAGGTCCTCCCACCGCTTCCTGCAGTGGGTGCTCTGCCGGCAATGGACCCCCATAGTCGGCACTTCTTTGGCGATGGCTCGCCACAACTCTTTCTTCTGTTGGGCACTGACCTGATTGGGAAACAATAAGAAAAGGGGGACATGATGTAAATGATAACAATCCAGCAGTGAGCGTAGGTGACACACAAAAAACACTGCTCATGCACAATGGCAATCTCCCACCCATACCATGTGCATGCTACACACCTGGTCAGTCATGACATGTGAATGAGCACACATACATCATCAAACAACACACAACTTGTGGAACCATAGACATTGTACTGACCTGTTGTCCTGGGGCTCCATACAACCGCCCATACAGGGGTAGAACCCCTTCCATCAGTTTTTCAGGCTCCTCTGTTGAGAGGGCTGGGGCCCTTTTCCCTGCAGTGCGTGCCATAGTTGCTCCAAGAGACAGGACACAGCAGCACACAAAGTGGAGGTCTGTATCGCCCAAATGCCAGGAGTCAAGTGAGCTGTCTCACACAAAATGGCAGTTACGACCGCAGCCGTCATGACCGTCACCGCAGGCGGTGATCGTCATTGGTTCTACTCTTCCATTTCCATCAATGTTAACCAATGAGGAGTTGCACGGCGGTTCTGACCGCACTCTGCCATGATGACTTCAGCCGGCAGAACAAGGTTACTTCCAGCAGTCCAATGTATGCTGGATACACGGATGCCATTTTAGTTTGTTACATTACTGTATTGAGTTGACACAGCTTCACTACCTGCCTGTCAACACAAAAACATACTGCAGGTCTGACATGGTCAATATGGACACATGTAGTGCATGTCTAGTGAAATATACAGACTTGGCACAACAATTCTCAGCATATTTGACCAGTAAGGTAAAGCACAGGAAAGGTGCAGGTGTACATGTCCTGTATACATCCATCCACACAGTAATCATGTGACATCATCTGTTTAGGTATGGATGGTATAGTAATGTGTACTGACACATTACATGCAACTTGCATGAGTATTGCATAATGACTGTTGTGTGTCATACAGTATAGTCTACATTGTGACAGACATCCTGATTGTTGTTTGTATCCCCACACAGATTTGGCCAGAATGGAGTGAGGAGGAATGCACCAATTTACCAGCCACTCATTGATGTGGAAACTATGGAAGAGCGCCACATCATCCTGACCTATCGACCTATCGACTGAACCGTTTGTGCATCAGGGAACTGGTCACCCAGTTGAAAGCAGATCTTCTGCCAGGTTTGAGGAATCCCCATGCCATCCCCCTAACAGTCCAGGTGTTGTCAGTCTTGCATTTCCTGGCGAGTGGCTCATTTCAGAGCACAGTGGGACTGGCTGCAGGCTTTTCGCAGCCCCAGTTTCTGTAAGGTGTTGGAGGATGTGTTGGATGCCCTACTCAAACATGTGCACAGGTACATTAGGTTCCCACTACCACCAGATTTTCCCACTGTGGAAGCAGCCTTCTACAACATCTCAAATGTCCCAAATGTAATTAGGGCCACTGATGGGACTCACATTGCCCTGGCACCTCCGAGGATCAATGAACAGGTTTATAGGAACAGGAAGAGTACATATTCAATCAATGTACAAGTGGTGTGTCTTGCAGACCAATACATAACACATGTGAACGCTAAATTCCCTGGATCAGTACATAATTCCTACATCCCGAGGAACAGCAGTGTCCCTGCAATAATGTCCCAGCTACAGGGCGAAAGGGCCTGGCCTATAGGTATGTGTAATTCTCTCCATGTCAAACGTCTATACCCTTCATGACTCAGTCAGCACTCCCCCTAGCAATGTTACACATGGCCATGTGTCCTTTTCCACACAGGTGATTCTGGATACCCCAACCTGCCCTGGCTCCTGATACCTGTGAGACATCCAATTACATTAGGGGAGAACGTACTTTCAGTCTCTTGAAAGCCAGATTTTGTTTTCTCCATGTGTCTGGTAGTGCACTACAGTACAATCCAGGGAAGGTCTGCAAGATCATTGTTGTATGCTGCATGCTCCATAATCTGGCCCTCAGAAGGCACATCCCACTGTTGGAGGAGGGGGACGTTAATGCTGCAGCTGTGTTTGTGGCCGGTGACTCTGATGCTGAGGGGGAGGCAGACGAGGATGATGCACATGATACCAGGACTGACATGATTCGTCACTAATTTCCTTGATGTACAGGTATGTCTGCATTACATATCATCTGGGCATAGTAGATGTATTGTTGAAGGCAGTCTGTAGGTAGTATTTGCATGCATCAAGTTATGTGTGGGGACTGGAGCCTTACATATTGATTGATGACCTTGAAGGGTAAGTGACTCACCATGAAGGGTAGTGGAAATGCAAAACTGCTAACTACATTTGTGGTATGCTGGTGCTATTGAGGTACAGCCTTAAAGTTATCACTTTATGTGATGCTCCAGTGGCACTAACCTCTGCTCCATATTTACAAGGAGGTGTAATGCCACTTTTGGTGGCGTTATGCCTCCTTGTAAATATGGGCCCCTCTGACACAGTTTTCTGCATCAGAGGGACGTGCAATGGGTGTTGCTGTGGGTGTGCCACAGCAACACCCATTTTATTTTGAAGCTGCCTCAGATTTACAAGATTTTCTAAACCTGAGGCAGCTCCAAAATCCAACACCACCCGAGGGATGGTGTTAGCAAGGTGCAACGAGGAGGAATACTTTTATTCCTCCTTTTTTTTTGTTTTTTCTATGCGTGCTCCATTCTGCAGCACTAAGAGAAAGAGCAAAATGCCAGAAATTATAGTTTATGTGTGGGAAGGTGTCCCTTCCTGTACATAAACAATCATTTCAAACTGATGCTTTGGCACTTCTGTGTGTGCTGGATGTTACAGCACACTCAGACTTGCCAAATCACCATTAGTGATTGTTTATGTGGAGGTAGGGACACCTTCCCGCACATAAACAATCACACCCCTCAACGCAGACATCCTTGTATGATGGTGCAAGGATGCCTGCATTGGCGCTGGCAGCTAAATTTAGCGTCAGCGCAGAGGACAACACAGGGGTGTGTCACTGCCAATTTTGGTGCAGCATCGGGCTCTGTCATTTTCCTATAAATATGGGCCTATATTTAAATTAATTTATATCTGTAAGTTTAATCATAAGAAGGTATTGCAATGAAAATTGGTCAGTATTTCACTGTTAAGTAAAAACTGAACAATGGCATCACTTGAAGTGATTTTTACAGTTAAAACTGGTAGGGCCACCTACAATGTTCAAGGTTGTGCACATCAGTGGAATAAATAGAGAATACATAACAAGTGACTTAGTAATATGGGCCTATATGACCATTGAGGCATTCAGGTGATATTTATAATTGTCATCTGAACCCTGAGATGGAAATATAGGACCATAGTACACATGTTACTACTTATATATTTTTATATCACACGATGTAGTCATTTATTTTAAAACTCTTTTGGAAAGATTTGAGTGTGATCACGTTCATTGTTTGCTTGAGACTGCCAATATGTCTGTCAATTATTTTGAGAAATATATGTTTTCATTGGTATAATGTGCTAAAATTTAAAATGTGTTTTATGCAGCAATGTCTATCACTATAAATTAAATTTGAAATACAAAGCACATTGTAAAGAAATTAAAAACATGCATTCAAAAAAGTGTTTTTGTTTTGTAGTACATTGACACTATGGAGTAGGTTTAACAAGACATACAGGAGAAATTAAACAAAGTGCAATATAGCACAATGTAATTTTTCACTGACAGGGTTCTGCCTTTACAATGTTTATTTTCCCACACTGAAGAAGATTCATAAGTAGATGATTGCATCAAAGCTGGGCCTGCAAGGGTGAGTATGTCAGGTGTGCTGACAAATGTCATAAGTTTTAGTTTTTTTGTGGGTTTGTGCCAACAGTAATTTGGGTGTTTGATGATGTTCTCCTCCATTTGCACAAATGATTGCAGTTCTTAATGCTTCCAGTTGAGAGCAGTCACGTCCTGATTTACATACGGGAAATAAATCAGCCTTGAATGGGAAGGTAATTGTATTTTTCATAGTGTGTTCTTCATTCCTGGCTTTTCTGGGTATTGTGGCACTGATGGATTGATTCCCTTAACACAAGCCTCCTCCAATTCAACTGTTCATAAGTATTTTACCATCCAATGTTTGCTTTCTTCAATTGTCTTATGACACTGTCCCAATGAAAGCCCCTGGTCAAGTATACCTTTTGGGACAGAAACCTTGACATATCTTTCTGCAATATGGACTGTTTATATGATTGATGTTGAAAAATATCTTGATCGTTGAATGATTTAACGCGTGACCTATGTATTGAGACATGTGCAGCTTGCTGCTGTTTGTGAATGAACATTAATTCTGTTTATAGTTCACCATACATCACACTTTGCACTTGTTGCAGTGTATCATTATAGTATTTGCATATTCTGTAAATATATAAATATTTACGAATTGATATTCATATTTCTCTGTTTATTTATCAGTAGTGGCTTAGCTTTATTATAGTGGATTTCCCTTTGTGATATAAAATTAATGATTTGTTCTCTTGGACCGCAAAAGAGATGTTTCTTTTGTTTCTTTTAATTATTTTGTTTCTTATTTTTTCCCATGTTCCCTAGAGTGAAATGTTTTTCTTTTGCCATTGATTAATGTTCTAAGAGCAGCACTGGCAATGTGAAAGTATTTTTTTGGGAATAAGGCATACTGCTGAAACGTGTGGACCATGCTTGTTTATATGCTGCTATGAAATAAAAATCTGGAGAACTTGCAAACCAAATTTTGTGGTGCCCACTCTGTTTGATTAATGATCTCTTTTTTTCATATATATATATATATATATATATATATATTTATATATATGTTTACAAAAAACAACTGAAAACAATTGTAACGCTGCACTCCAGGAAAGTTTCTATGCTTTTTAATTCAGTCGTGTACATCACCAACCATCACCACTGACGCGTTTCGACCTCCCGGTCTAGCTCACACTGTGGTGATGGTTGGTGATGTACACAACCAAATTAAAAAGCATAGAAACTTTCCTGGAGTTCAACGTTACAATTGTTTTCAGTTGTTTGTTTTAAACATAACTAAGAGGAAAGGTTTATTCCTCCTCCTTGCACCAGCATGAGATGCGCGCCACAATGAGGACATTTTGTTTGATTATATATATATAGATATTTTCCAAAATAGGAGATTTCACTCATCATACGGCTGCACCATAATATAATTTCGCAGTTGCCACCACATAGAGAAAACAATCTTTCTATTCTTTGCTGTTCATCTGTTTTATTTCAAATAAGGTGCCAATACAGTGCTGTTCCCAAACAAAACTGGAATGTCAACGCGTTTCGGCTATTGCCTTCTACTAGATACTCCCTCCATGATCAAAACCTCCTCAAGTATCATAATAGTCCCTCATCTATTCTTACAAGGTGCAGATCAATGGAGCGGCCATCTTATAACGTATATTATGTCTCATTGATAGTCATCCTATGTCATATTTACTCATAATTCCCATTAGTCACATAATAACAATTATATCAAATATACTGTGCACATTACTATTATCAAATGAGTCATGATGTAAAATGAATAAATAAATCAATACATAAATTAATAGCATATTGCCATGTTACAGATCCCATTTAGAGTATCTTCAATCTCTGATCTATCACTTTAAGTACATGCATAAGTATCAAATCATAATTTCTTTGTTATTTCTTTTTTCTTTTTTCTACATGTATATTCAAATACCACAACTTATTAAGATAAAGTGACAAATGCATAATCTTATCCTAAGAATTGAAGGTGTACTAACTAATCAACTGTATGGCCTATGGCACTCTATCCTCAGATGATATATCTATCTCAATATTTTAATATGTATAGTATATTTTTAAAGTGACATTGTGCCTTTCCTTCAACAAGGATGATCTCATGCTTAAATTGCAATGTAGCTGATAATACATATGACATTTGCCTCCCTAATGTAAATAAACTGTAACGGACCACGTCCAATTATCTGCAACATTAAGCTCTACATAGCCTAATAACAAAATAACATCTGAATTGAAAGAACCAAACCATACTAGATAAGGTTCCATGTGAAAAAAGTGAGATCAAAGTTTAATAAATACAATAAAAAGTAATATCCAGTCATGGTTTCTACTTTCAACATATAAAACATTAGGTGCAATATTCATGTGGACAACAACCTTGATGTGTCCTGGAAAATATAACCAGTATATCAGGTCCATATATAGAAGGAGTGTGTAAACACACCTCTAACAAGTCCTTTTTTCTAATGTTCTAATGAAATCTACTATCCACATCCTCCTTCATAAAGCACATATAGTTTGGCATCAATATTGTGTCCCCAAGGATTCTCTGAACCAAGCAATAAGATCATCTTTGATTCCATCCGTCTTAATTCTAGCATCCTATCACCCAACCTGGACCTAATTTGATCATCTAATCCCATAGAAGGTTAAAGTGCTACAATCCCCTCCATAGGTGTCCCAGAAATGTTTGGTCAGAGGATAGGATCTGTCTTGGTTTTTTATGGCTCTAAGATGTTGCAAAAATCTAATTTTTAGTTTGTGAATAGTGCTACCTACATATTTCTTCTGGCAGCCACAATCAATAACGTAAATCACATAATCAGTTTCACATGTAATTATGTCTCTTTCAGGCACTTTCTTCCTTCAAATGTTTGGAAACTCTGCAAGTTTACAGCATATTTGCAGGCTTTACATCGACCACATTTAAAAAAATCCCATGTTCTTTTTAGTCAACCACAATGTGTTATTTTTGTATTCATTTTTAACAAACAGACTTTTTGTCAGATGATCTCCTAATGAGCAAGTCTTCCGATATGTAATTTGTGGATGTTGGCCAATTTCCCCTTTAATGTGTTGATCTTGTTGTAAAACATGTCAGTTACGTTGCAAAATACTCTTAAGTGCTAAATGTTGGTGATTATATGCGAAAAAGAGTCTAGGAGGAGATCTACTTGTTGCTGTGTGCTCATTGGCATACTGATTCTTAAAAAGCAATTCCTCTCTTGTCTTACATTTCACTCTATTCTGGCCATCAATAAGAATTTTGTATGGATATATATATGTATATATATTGAAAAGAATGTAACCTCTGCTTCCAGTGGGCGGGAGCACCTTAACAGCTCCACCCACTGGAACTAGAGTTTTTGCTTTTGCTGGTGGGAGCTGTCAGCTGCCACGAAGCAAAATTAAAAGCCATCTCCTTGGGTTGGGCACCTCGGGATATAGCAGAAGCTAGCTCTGGGGAATGACGGTCCCCAGGGCCATGTATGGCTCCACAAGGAGGGGGCGCGTGGTCCTCCATCAATGTTTCATTTAGCCCGAGGGAGGTGGTGGACCCAAGGGCTGGGGGTCTACAAAGGACCCCCTTCATTATTTTATTTCAGCCCCGGGGAAGTGCCACACCCTGGAGCTTTATGAATTAAAATTAAAGAGGGGGTGCGCACAGCACCCCCACCCCAGGGACCATTCCTACCCGGTGCTTGATTACTATTTTAGTGCGCAGGGGCTGTGCAATCTCCCTGCTGCCCTGGGGACCACCACCTCCACGGGGCAAAGATTAAAAAGAAGTGAAGGGGGTCCATTTCCCACCAAGTTAGCCCCGGGGACCACTACCTCGCCGGGGCTTTACTTGTTGGAGGGGGGCCATGTGGTCCCCCTCAGGGAGCCAATGATGGCCCTGGGGACCCAGGGCCGCCTCCTGCTATGTTCCGAGGTGCCCACCCCCAGGACATAGCTGTTTGAGGTGGCTTGGGTGCAGCTTTACCAGCCAATGTATTAAATAGAGTGTTTATAAGTAGCAAATGGGCCGCACAGGCTGTTTGTAGTAAACCGTTTTGGCTCAGCAATGTTGCACATTTTGACTGAAATTAGTATCCTTTATGGTGCAGCTACAGACTCATTTGAAATTATGAAATTATTAATTGAGCATTGTGGATTTTGGTATTTACTTTATTTGTGTGGCACATGACAATCTAAGTGGTTGAGTTAAGGCATTAGTTTTTTATTGTTTTATACTTATTTTTTTAAAGGATGCACGCAGTGTTAAAGACACCGCAAATTTTGAACCATGTGAAGTTCATCATGTTTCCGTGCTCGCTAACATTATCAAATGTATTTACATGAGAAACAGCTGTAAAGAAAAAGTACACAGTATTTCATTTTTATTTATCAGCTAGTTTAAATTGGGGAGCAAAGTGGCATTTTTTTAGATTGTCAAAGGCTGTTGATCAGTGGAAACGTGTCTCTCTGAGTTGCAGGCCTACTTAACAGTGACTAATTTGATAACACCAATGATATATTTTCTACCAAAGGTCCACAAAAATAAAAATAAATCACCATGGAGACCGATCATCTAGGCTAAAGGATCACTTGGAGCAAATTTCCAAATATGTGGATTTTTTCTTTGCCCCTTTTGTCAAGAATCTAAGCTCATATTTAAAAGATACAGGTGATTTATTGAAACATTTCCAGGAAACTCAATTGCCACCTTCATACACATTAATTACAAATACAAATTACAATCGATGTTACATCACTTTATACAAGTACTGAGAATACCATTGGTTTGAAGGCCTGTGAATATTTTCTTAAAAAACAGGAACATATATTTTTTTCAACAACAACAAAATGCTTTTGGGAATGATCACTTAGTGTTTAACTAACAATATCTTTTTGTTCAACAAGCATGCTTACAAACAGTTATGGGGCACAGCAATGGGTTTTTCATTTTCGCCAAACTACGCAAACTTAATGATGGGTTGGTGTGAGGAGAATACTGCATGGAATTTGGAAAATTGCAAATTTTAAATGAAAAGCATCATGTGGCTTTGCTTCATTGATGACCTTTTTATTATATGGGATGGAGATGCAGAAATGTGCAAAGAGTATTTTCAAATTGTAAGTATTAATGAGGTGAATCTGAAGTTCACTTATGAAATCAGTGAGTCAAGAGTGGTGTTTTTAGATACAGAAATTTATATTGGGGACTATAAAATCCAGACAACCCTACATATTAAAAAAACTGCCACTAATGCTATATTACATGCAGAATGTTTCCACCAGCAACGTGTAAAATGGAGTCTCCCATATGGAGAGATCCTCAGAATTCAAAGAAACTGTTCCCAAGAATAGGAAGGGGAAAACGTGTTAACAGCCAAACAAAGGTTTATGATGAGAAGGTATCCCAAACAGGTGATAGAAATATAACTCAAGAAAATCAAGAACTTGAGCAGATAACAAATTCTGAAAGGAAAGGAAAAGGAAATGCAACCAATAAAATCAGGTTGATCACAACTTCCTCTGCTGAATCAAAGGAACTTTTTGAAACAACATTGGGGACTTTTGGGACTTGATCCTACACTTGCTGGCATAATAGGTAATCACACTGAAGAACAAATAATCTGAGAGATAAGTTTGTTCATAGCCATTCAAAGCTGAAAAGGGTGAGGGATGGCTATCACATCCACGATTCTGACAGTGTCACAAATGTAAAGTATGTTCAATTCCAGTTAATAAACAAGAAATCATCATGGCTAATAATCAAAGATGGAATATCCAGCAATGGATTACATGTAAGAGTAAATATGTTATATATGTGATTGAATGTCCTTGTGACACAACTTGTGAGTTCAAAAATCGTGCAGTGGGTCTTATTTAGTTTTAATAGGAATCAGGAGTTTAGCTTAGCCTTTGGCTTGCAGGCCTTTGCCTCTGTCACCCAGAGACTTTTAACCTACTTAGCTAGGTCTGTTTTAGCACCTTTATTAAAATATTTCTTCCAAGATGACTGCCATGTTTATACTTAGGAAGATGTTTTAGTTTCATATTATCAGTGCTACTTTGTAAAGGCGTCACTATCAGTGTCAAAGATAAATGAGACACATAGGTATTCACATTATGGGGGTCATTCTGACCCTGGCGGTAGACTACCGCCAGGCCAATGACCGCGGATGCACCGCCAACAGGCTGGCGGTGCATCCATGGGCATTCTGACCGCCGCGGTCAGAAACGGAAAACCGGCGGTGTCCCGCCGGTTTCCCGCTACCCTGGGGAATCCTCCATGGCGGCGCTGCAGGCAGCGCCGCCATGGGGATTCCGACCCCCTTACCGCCAGCCTGTCTCTGGCGGTTTTGACCGCCAGAACCTGGCTGGCGGTAACGGGTGTAGCGGGGCCCCTGGGGCATGGGCACTGCAGGGGCCCCCTAACAGGGCCCCACCAAGATTTTCAGTGTCTGCCAAGCATTCGGAGCCGGCATCGTCATGGAAGGGGGTTTCCCGCTGGGCTGGCGGGCGGCCTTCTGGCGGTCGCCCGCCAGCCCAGCGGGAAACTCAGAATTACCGCGGCGGTCTTTTGACCGCGCAGCGGTATTCTAACGGCGGTACTTTGGCAGGCGGCCTCTGCCGCCTGCCAAAGTCAGAATGAGGCCCTATGTATTTTCCCACTTTCGTGTACCAGAAACATAATGTCCCTTTTCGGAGAATTGTTTATATAATTTCTGCCCCAAGCATGACTTCTTATCTATTGTTTGGGAACATACCTGCATCAGGGGTCCTACCAGATCTGTATAAATACAATTCACATAGACAAGATAATCAGAGGGATTCCTATCAGATGTCATTGACGCTATCTATACTACACGTCGCCTTGACCCCAGGAGTCTGATCTAGAGACCTCATTCAAAGGTAACGAGGGTTGGGGGGCTCTTCTCATGGAATTGGTACTGGCAGATTAGGTTTAACACGCCTAGCTCTCTTTGGGTTAGAGATTAGGTTTGTCATGCTAGTGTATTAGGGTTTATTTCACACCTGCCTTACATCTTTTGTTATTGAAAGATGGTGGGGGTCTTTGTATTCATGACTCGCCTATTGAAACTTCACTGCATCACTTTTCATTACCTGTTTTTGATTGAGACATGTTGTTCATGTGAGAAAGGTGTAATCGCCGTTTAACCACAAGCTCTCTGAGATGTCGCACTCTTGAGTCCATGCGTAAAGGCCACTCCAAATCACCTTTTACTGTTTGGGTTTTTGGTGAGGTACTGCTTCTGAACCGGGAGGGTTGGGACAACAGTTGAGACTTGTTGTGAGATTGGCTTAGTCGCCTACAAACAAACGTGCTATCATCCTTAAACCATCAGTCTTGCCTAGAGCAAGAATCAAACTACGACAATCGGATCCTGGAACACATTAGAGCCATCAATAACAAGGACAGGACTAATGCAGTGGCAAAACACTTGGGGAGATTTCATAACAGTGATTGGAAGCAATTGAAAATTACGCCATCAAGCATATAGAACAATCAGAACGTGGTGCTAACAGGGAATGAACCCTTAGGCAAAAGAAGTCAAAATATATTATGTTAATTAGAACCCTAAGCCTCCATGGATTAAATCAAGATGAGGTGTTACATGTTCACTTATAAAGGAAGGAACTCAGATGAAGCAGTTCTAATGTACCCACACACCTGAAGAATAAAAGGAATAAGGAGAGAATATGATAAATTGACCCAATGAGATAATAAGGCACAGCCCATTGGAGGGCGGAAAATGGGAATTAATCATTGAAAAATGAGACAGAGAAGCCATTGAAAACCGTAGTATGAATTTAAAAACAATTGTGGTTTGATTTAACAATGATGCATGCATTGCGCCACTTTATTACCCTTTGTGCCACATTATGCCTGCACCAGGCATAATGTATGCAAGGAGGGCATTCCCCAGTTAGGAGACTGCAAAAATGGTGCAGTGGAATCTATGAGATTACACTGCTCCATTTTTTAGGCATTTTTTTTATGCCTGCACAGAGCAAGCATTAAAAGGAGGCACACTATTATTGATAATGGGCCTCCTTGTACTTTGCAGAATTAGCACCAAAAGTTTGGTGCTAATCCTGCACAGTATATTAATAGCATCAAAAAGGTTGATGCTATTGCCCTAACCCTGCTCCATGGTGAGCAGTATATTAAATACAGCTCACACATGGTGGCGGTAGGGGGCGCTAAGGAGCACAAGAAAAGTGGTGCTGCATTGGACGCAGCGCCACTTTTCTTAAATTCGGGTCTTAATGTCATGTGTATCATTTCCTGTACATTACTTGTATGATTTATTGTGCCTCTCTGCATGATAAAAGCACTCTGACACCTTGCCCTTAGATGAGTAGCGCTACAAAAGAATTACATCAAAGAACTCCGTGGATGACAATTAAATCAATATCACACTATTTAAAAAAAATGTTTTCTGTGTTAGAAATTTTTGCCAATTCCCACTGTGAGTCGGGCTTGCTCCATTTGCTCACTCCTTTAATAATATGCAGTGACTTATTATTGCCCCACCACTCTCAAAGCTCACCAGCCACCACCGGTGCCAACCTCTTGGAAAATGTTTGAATGCACGTGCAGGAGGCACTGTGCAATCCCATGCTTAGTGTTTCACCTGTTCAAATTTTTGAGGGTCGACAGTGAATTATCTGGTGGTAAAAACATCTACTCTTGCTACATATAAAGCGTCTTTATTAATCAGGCCCTTTGTCAGTTAAGGCCTTTCTCTTCCAAAACAGAAGCCAGCTGGAGGCCTCCTTTTAAACAGTGGATCACTTAGAAGCATACTGATACCTAGATGCCCTCCAGAATTATCGGAGATATCAGCTGTTGTACCTGGTATGGTCTTTGGTACCCTTCTCTCTGCTCTTTCGACCCCTGCTACCAGACGTCACTCAAGCAGCGGCATTAACAGAACCGGTCTCATAGATCCCTATTTACTCTCTGCAGCTCCCTCTCTTTGTTTTGTTCTCAACTCACCTGGGCAACAAAGAACAGGCTGATGAGCGACCAAAGACTGGGGCAAGTGGTTCTCTCTGATGTAATTAAGTCACTTCCGCTACCCTAGGCACAGGAACACGGAAAAACAAACAACAGCATGTACTTTTACTCTCGCAGCTCACTGCTTGAAGGACGCCTGGGCTGAGATGTATCGTGACAAAACCAGAGTAGGAGGACAGCTATGTACAGGTTTTTATGAAGTCTTTGACAGCTCTCGTTTTTGGTGCAAAGAGGTGTTGTTTTGTTTTTGTCTCGTATAAAATGATTTCACGTCTGTATGAGGGACGCACATGCATAATTATTAAAGAAAGCGTTCCAACCCTGCTTAAAAAAAGTGAGACGTGAAAACAGAAGGGCTATGAGGAAATTCATTCGAAACTTTGGTCTGGAGTTCATGGGTGAAAAATCAGTAATTAAACAAGCAGCCCGCCAAAAGCCAGCGTGACGCAGCCTAGCCTAGGGTGAGAGCTATTTCCCACAGCAATATGTAAGAAATTGGACAATTTGTCTTAGAACAAGAGAGAAGAACACCACAGGAAGGATAGAACATCAACTATCGAAAATTGCCTGGACTTGAGGATGACAATTGCAAGGGCCGCGTGCGAGGGATATATTATTGACACTTATGAACTCGAGCCAGTTTTCGCGTTCGCTACCTGTAGGAGAGGAAGGCTTGTGAATGAGATCTCCCCTGTTCTTTCCGAACTATTTGTGACCCAATAAAGTTAAAGACGCGCTGGGAAGTCGCCGAAGTCAGACAGAAACTCAACGAAAGATTCACAACCTTTCATCGGCTCTAGTTCTTTGGCCTTGATGTAGTCACAGTGGGCAACGGTCACCATTTTTTTTTTTCTTCAGAAAGTCGCATATTAAATATTTCTTTGTAACAGTGCGCACGTGTTCCCAGCTCCTATAACGAGGGCTGTGCGGTTTCATGAAAATACGGCATAGAAGGTGTTTATCTGGGTTCATGATCCTTCTCAGGTGAATGCCTGGAGGAGGGTACATGAAAGCAAACGACGGTAAAATGAAGCCATAGTTCATCGTCTGGAGGAAAACCGTGTTTCTGGTGATTGGGTGACTCCCAGTACACCCACCATTCCCAAGTATAATATTCTTATTATTTCTCATGAAGGTTCTGTGCAAGGCGAAAGTAGTCTTTTGGAATGGTAAGTATTCTCGAAGAAAGGATAAAAACGTTTAAAGAACTAGCGCTACTCTTTGTGTTTAGAGACTGAATCCATAATGTTGGCCCGCATCTGGCCCTGTGTCACAGAGAAAAATGTGTGAAAAGCACATCATCCTTTTACATTGGGGTTTCAAAAGTGACTGTCTCTTTCAAGGTCTTTCACATGACTTTGACACATTTCAGGTTGTCTACTGATTGGCTGAGACAGCCATCATCACATAACTTCAATCTCCTTCCAGGCCATTCGTGCCTGCTGTGGGGGTCTGCCACTCGAGGTGCCATATGATTTTTCATGAGTGAACTGGCGTTCAATGCCTTTGGACGACTTACTCCTGCTTTATTTGAGAAACTGAGATTTTTGAGGCTACCTGCAGGTGTGATTTTAAAAATGCGTGCGACTTTAGGTTTGTGTTATGCACCCCAGCGGTTGATTAGCTGCGTGATTCCGCCCCCACGATCATATTGACTCTGATGCTACAGCCAAAGCATTGCAGCTGTTATTTGACGGAGCTGTAGCTGGTGACCCTGATGCTTCACTAAGACACAAATGTTAGCATGCAAGTTATTTGCAAGTGTTAAGCAACGTTAAATGATACAAAAGCAGACTTTTTATTCCGTTTGCTGACCAGTAGAAAAGGTTGCCAGCAGAAGAAGAAATCCTTAATGAAGAACTGCACCACCTGGTAGTAACACTGGCTAGGAGAGTAGCCTAAACTAAGATAATTGCTTGATTTCAATCAATAATAGCACAATGAGAGACAAGCGCCTTAAAGCCTTGGGGCCAGTTTTATGGAAAGTGGTGCTGCACCGTAAATTTTTCATGACGTTATTGTTGTACTCTGCAGGAGTAGCGCCAAAATATTGGTGTTACTCCAGCAGAATACATAGGGGCCCATTCTAAAGAATGGAAGCCCCCTTTTAACGCCTGCTCTTGAGCAAGTGTTAAAAGTGCCGTAAAAATGGTGCAAGGAAATCTCATAGATTTTCTTGAGCCATTTTTTGGACCCCCTAACGGGGGAACGCTCCCTCTGCATACATTATGCCTGGTGCAGGCACAATGTAGCGCAAAAGGTTACAGAGTGGTTCAATGCATGAATTGCTCCACTCCTTAAATACGGCGCAGGGATTTCGGCCTCGCTGGGCCACATTAACATCAAGAATAGTGACATTAATGTGGCGCAAGGTGGCGCTAGCGGTCTATGAATATGCCCCTTAATGTGAGGACACGTGAGCTGAAGACAATTTCCATAAAGCAAATATTGGAACAAGTCATTCCTCTGTAGTTTCTGAGGCATTTACATTCAATTTCACAAGGAATGCACTTCCATCAGATTCTCAGATTACATTGTGGCAACATTAATAATGGGTCCAGCGCAAGGGAACCTTGGAATAGGGAAATGGAGGCGTGGGACTCATGGAGAAGGCTGGGAAAATTAATTCCACACACGTCCTGATTATGGCCGACAACATCTGAGGCTCCACATCAGTAATTTCAATCTAAAAATTACCAAAACTATGAGTGTTGGTAATTCTGGTAGGCGGAATTTCGGAATTCCTTCGTTTTTGCTTTGAGAAGTGCTCTCATGGCATTCACTTTCTGCAACCAGATTTTTACTTTTCAATCTAAAATTATTTGGGTAATTTCCCAAAAAATATTCCAGGACTGAAGTTAAAATAGTAAATTATCCTCCTGGAATTTATGGCGAAAAGTTGCTTTTCCCCCCAAATATTCTAGAAATGAAGTTAGACTAGTAAACTTGGCCTCCTGTGTCTACTATGCTCACTGCTGCCCTTAAATCACAGTTCAGGGCAAGAAACACAAACCAGCTGGAATTTCCAGGACATTAGGACTTTTGAACTACTAAATAGCGATTATGAGAAAATTGTAATGCTCTGTTTTCTATTTTTGTTTACAAACTATGCAGCAGTTGGAATCAGTTAGTGATTGCTTACTGTATATTTTGGAGGTATATTAGCATCCAGATTTTCTTTAACTGTACCCAGCCTCGACCTTCGCACCACATTCTTTCTGCTAGGCCGTGACAACCCAATCAAGCCATCATGACAGTCAAGAAGGCTTGAGAGACCAAGTTTTCATTGCAGACTGAATACCTGGTACCTTTAGTAGTGAGGGACATCCGTAATCTCATCTTTGATTTTTGCATGTTGTCTTTGCGACTTCAAAAGTCCAGCGAACAGCATGACAGGGGCCCCTCAACTTTAATTCAAATGGATTTCTGTCAGACGTAAGATCAGAACAGAGGTGTGATTGAGACCACCCCCCTACCTTTGCATCACAGGGGTAGGAAGTGCATTTGTCATACCCGTGCTTTGATCTCTGGCTGAAGACGCCTCCGCAATAGTACCTAACCTGTGAAACAGTTATGAAGACGTTTAAGTGTATTAATTGCCCTGAGTACAGACGCTCTTGAGTCACTCTGATTTATTTGCAAACAGAAATTTAAGGACTTTCAAAGGATATAACAAATATTCAATGCCATCTTGACAGTAGGAAGCAACAACCACTTTTGCCATTTCTTTTAAACGTCATGATTTTTCATTGACTTTAAACGAGCAGGTCATCAGTAAGATTTATTAAAATTGTTATAAAGAAAGCAAGAGCTTACCAATGTAACCACTATCAATTTTTAGCTTCTAAATCAATTAATGACTATAGGGTGAAGCAGATGGTGAGAAAAATACAGAGCACACTGATACCATTATCTCCTAGAAAAGGCTGCATTTCACAAACGACGTTATCATAAGATTCGGCACTTGGGTATATCAGTGTTCAGATTTTAGCCAAGTGCTACCAATAGTGTTTTACACAGACTTGTATTTCAGAGGCAGCCCCCAGAGCGTATAACCTGATTGTGCTACTAATAAAAACATTTACATATGCCTATGGGCACAAAACTGGCCATGTGCGCCAAATAGCAAGTATCCTTTACATAAATGCCTGTTTGGATGGCAGCAGAGTGAACTAAAGAGTGCATACCAACAAGCAGGAGGCTCGTTGGAACACCATACGCAACATCCTGGGAATAACATATGTCACTGCTGCATATTGTACATGTTCTAATGCTGGCAAAAGGGTCATTAATACACTTTGGGGGATGCAGAACACAGGCACTATGAACTAGCACACACCAATGTTTTCCCTTAAAAAGGGCACTGACCTAGGATTTTTAGTAGTACACATAAGGCCAATGAAACCTAACAACCCTCAAACTGGGACTACATTCTAAGGTTTACCCTCTGTCGCAGGACATTTTCCTTGCGGGAGGAATAATGTTTGTTTCTTTAGTTGCACAGAGAGAGAAGTTAATTTAGGGCAAGGCGAATTGCAGCCGTTTAAATCTCATAGCAATTGCAGTACAGAAAAAATATTTATCTGATCATTGCCGTTGCAATTCATGCTACATGGCAGGACAATCGCAAAAGAATACATAAACACAGAAGCAACTTTAGATGCCAAAGAAATAGTGTGACTGGCTATTCATTACCTCGAACAACGACATAGTGAAGATGACTTTACATGGGCAAGACTGGAAAAATCAGGAGCAAAGACTGAGTGATGTTCCAAACAGCAATATATTTTACTCACTGATAAGAGATGAGAGCCCAGAACAGGAACCCTCCAGATGGTTCTATATGATGCTAACCCTTACATACAATCTAGATCTCAGTGAAATTTGGGATTATTAATTATTGTACTTTGTAAGATAAAGACATTTCACTAGTTTGGCCCATTTCTCATTGGCTGACACAAAGCATTTGAAAGGTACTTTGGCAACTGCAGGAGATTGTCCAGATAGCTGGCTAGTGGCAAATCATATATCTAGTAATGAAGTGGAAGATACACATATTTCTGTGCTGTTTCTCATGAGTTGATGTGCAGTATCCAGATGCAATCATTTTACATTGCCAGTTTTTATAATTGAGGAAGATTTTTGTTGTACAAAATATCACTTAAAAGTCTGTACTCACACTAATGTTCTACATAAGCCTTTTCATTTACTCCTACAGTGTTTTAGAACAATGTAGACAGCTGTACACATTGCTATTGACATAGTGACGTAACACGTGCACGCACAGTGACTGTGACACTATTGGGATTATTGCTTAGTTTGGAAAATATTTCCTGAGAGACCGCCAAAAAATACTTGCTTGTGATTAAGATTTTTCCTAATACCATTGGTCTCCCATTATTAACAAACAAAGCTAAACACAGTTGTCTGGAAAAGAGATACATAGGGATCAAAAATAGAAATTATGTCTAGGAACACTAGGTGGTGACTAACGTGAACTTGAATTTCTGTACTGAGAACCAGTAAAGTGTAATGAATTACAGTGAAATTTAGGTCAATTTTGTAGAATTTATTAATAATACGGTTTAACTAATGGTTTTATAATGTACATATTTGTAATTATTTTAAGTAACTTCACAAATAAAATAAATTGAAATTAAAATTGAAATTTAGGGCCTGATTTAGATCTTGATGGTGTTACCGCCTAACTGCGTCAGCCGCGGACACGAGCACACCGTCAAGTGGATGGTGTTCAACCCGCTGTATTTGGATGTTACGGCACTACAGGCGGCGTACCGGCAATGGATTTCTGATGGAGGGAGACAGCCGCAGGACCCAATGGACTTCGTCCAGTGGCAGTGGCTAGGGAATAGAGATAAGTGCACTACACACTACACAATACACCACATACACACCATCATCCATTACAATTCCAACACAAAACAACCTGTACATGCTAAAACACACATTGACATACATCCATGAAACAACACACACACACCATTGACACTGCACCCACATACGACACAGCCACAACAACCAACGCAACTACTCACTTAGCTACACAAACACACTCACACTAAAGCACCAGTACACACATCACAACAACGTACGCCACACAACATCACTCACTTGAGTGTGTCACACGACAACACAACAGACACAACAACATCAATATCACATGCAAGTGACGCACATACAGACACAACCACATCACCCACTCCAGCTCCCTCCACCTCAAACAGCCAATCGACTCACACACACACATATACATACTGACTGACATACACAACAGATATCACAAACTTACTAGTACGGGTCCCTCTGCAATGTGCACAACATGACCACTGTTGTCAAGTATGATTGTACCATCATTGTGGTACCAGGATTCATTTGGAAATGAATAATGACACCACAATGACATGTGTGTATCTGTGTGATATGCATTTTGTGCCATTGTGTCTCCACCCATTTGTGACACAATTGTCTCCCCAACATATGCATGTCACAGTGATTTAAAATAATTACTGTGACATGTATATGCCTGCAGTGGTCGTTACCTCCTGTACATTGCCCACTCAACGTACCCTCGCAATGCGGATTCTCTACATTCGAGTCTGGCGACAGGGGGATTGTGTTTTATCCATGGGTCGGTGGCAGCAGCGATAGCAGGTGTAGTCCAGTCGTGTCCAGTCGAGAACATAAGTGGAATCAGGGGAAAAGGTATGTTTTAACCTCATTTGCTCCCCAATCTGCTTACTTAAGTTTGGAGGTCAGACCGCCCGTTTTTGCTTGGTGGGAAGGCACATCCAAATCTGCACGGTGGGAAGTGTTGCTGGGGTCCCACAACAACCACTTTTCCCTATGGTGCTGTTGACAAGCGTGGTGTTTTTTGGCAGAGACGGTGGGTCGAATGCAGGGTCTTGCCTATGTATGGCACTGCCAACATCTAAATACAGAGAGTGGACAATCACAACGGCGGATGTGTTTTCAGTCGGAAATTCAATGGCGGGGCATTTACTGCCAAGATCTAAATCAGGCCCTTAGACACAGTGTTGCAATATGAAAAGAATAAACTTTTTACCCAAGATATACCAGAAAGACATTACAAGTAAACAGTTCAGCAGACAAACAGATGGCCAAGAGAATTGCAGGACTTTAACTAATATTACCCACTACACCATGAGTGACTTTTGTTAAACTTGGTGAAAACATAACTATGACATATGTCCACTAATGCAATTCAACAGATCTGCACTCTGTAAGGTACCTCATATCCAATTAACAATAAATGGTATTACAGTATTACAATGAAGATCTTTGGATGTCCACTTAATGATAGAGATCCAAGTAGCACATATAATTGAATAGCTCTCCAGCCGGTACAAAACTTTAGGTTCAGCAATAGATCACTTAAACAGCAGGCCACAAGTGAAGCTCTGGTAAATTCTGTGAAAGCATACATATGGCATATCATTTGCAGTAAAATTCAATGAGTCCTAATAGGTGATTGTAAACTGAAAGCTACATCATTTAAAGAGTGAAAGTCTGTATTTTGATATTTGGGCTCTGCATATTTGAACAAAAAAACCAGAGTGTCCCAAAAAATATTTGCTTATCATTAAAATATGTTTTAATATAACTGTACCCACTTTAAAATGCTAAATAAATTGACACAATATGAAAGGAATTAGTTATTCGCTTTTTGAAAAATCCTTGAAATGTCTCTTGACCAGATAGGCATATCAGCACGCCCATTATCTTTGTTGACAATAAGACCCTAAGGGGCTGATTACTAGTTTTGCGGTCGGACAAGCCTGACTTCCAAACTCTAAGGAGGAAATCGTCACAGTGCTGGCGGTAGCACCCCCTGGCCCTATTACGAGTTTTTTGACTGGGCTGATGGGCAGAAACCAAGGTTTACACTGTCAGCTCAGTGGAAAACATGAGGTGCAAAGGAGGCCCCCCTCCCTAGCATCCTCAGAATGCATTCTGACGGTGCTGGTTAGGGGGGCCCTCCACTTGTGCTCTGCCAGCCTTTTCATGTTGGTTGAACCACCATGAAAAGGCTGGTGGGGAACATGGTGGTAATCAAAGCTCTTGCACAGGGGGACCCCCTCACTAGCACCCTCCACTTGTGCTCTGCCAGCCTTTTCATGGCGGTTGAAAAGGCTGGTGGAGAACATGGTTGCAATCAGCACAGTGGTGCCGAAGGCTGATTACAACCACAACCGCTGTTATCATGTCAGGATCAAAGATCCTGGCAGAGACTGTGGTCTTTTAGTGGTCTGACCGCCAGGGTCGTAATGTGGCAGTCAGACCGCCACAGCTGCGGCAGTCCGACCTCCACCGCGAGTCTGGCAGACCGCCAGACTCATAATAGGGCTGAGAGTCTGAGAGTCAGAGATCTTAACCAGTAGACCACAAGTGGTACAGTACTGAACTGGGCAAAAACACAGCTATGACATGCGTTCAGAAAATTTAATTCAGTGGGACTTCAGAGGTGATTCATTTTCAACTGCCAAAAAATGTGGTTCTATTTTTGCAGTATGACAATTTTTCACTTCTTAAGTATTGGAGAGACCCTTGAAACAGGAGGGGATTGAGCTTTAGGTTTGTATCCATGGTGATAGTGAAATGAAAGCCCTTAAACTTCCATAGAAGAATCAAATAACCAGCAGGCCAGGATTAACACTTTGGAGATGGGTAAAACATACCTATGGCATATGATTCAAAAATCTAATTTGATGGGGGTTTATGATAGGCCTGGGAGATATTTTAATTACCCCAGAGTGATAGGAGTAAATTTTGGTATGTCTGCATTACTCTAGTGATGCCAAATTACCGAAATAATGAGATTAGTCCTGCTTAAGTAATTAAGAGCAGTTTGGAACAAAAATCCTACCTTCTGAGGACAGTAACAACAAACTTGGAGTACATGAGTAGCTGCTGGCTGCTGCTGTCCATGCCCTGTTGCATTTGGCACTGTTATGTTAGTGCCAAATGCAATCTCTTGTGCATTTTGGACACAAGGGAGCATTTTGTGCTAGGATAAAAGTTTTACATTCTGATTGCAAGCTGAAAATGTAACAATTTAGGCAATAGGAGTGAGAGAGAGAAAGACAGCGAGAGAAAGAGAAACAGAGAATGGAAAACTATTTTTTTTAGGGCATGCTATATTTCAAAAATATATTTCCTGGGAGACGGCCAACATATTTGTTCACATATAAAATATGGTTCTCTTGATATTACTCTTCTTCTGATAATAAAGAGAACAATTGGAATTGGAATATGAAAATTATGAACTTTTCATTCTTTTGAGAGATTGTTGAAACACTGTGTAAAAACATAGCTATTATGTATGATCTAAAGAGGAAATTCAATGAAGCTTCACAGGTAATTGACATCAATCTCTTTCCTCAGTGTCTATGACAAGACTATGGGGGTCATTACAACCCTGGCGGACGGTGTTAAAGCGGCGGTAAGACCGCAAACAGGCCGGCGGAAAAAAAATGGGAATTATGACCGTGGCGGAAACCGCCAACAAAGACAGCCACTTTAACACTCCAACCGCCACGGCGGTACAGACAAACAGCGCGGCGGTCACTGCCAACAGACAGGCGGAAGACAAAGTACCGCCCACAGTATCACAACCTACCAATCCGCCACCTTTTCCGGGGCGGATTCACCGTGGATAAAAACACGGCGGAAACAGCCATTTCAATGGGAAAACGCTCACCTCTACACACTCCACGAGGAAGGAGGACACCATGGAACCGGAACTCCAAATACTGCCTGCGATAGTCTTCCTGCTCCTGCATGACCATCATCAACGCCGGTGCCGAAGACAACGGTGAGTACTGCACCTACGACATAGGGAAGGCAAAAGTCAGGGACACACACATGCAACACCCCCACCCCGACCCTCACCCACTACAACACACACACCAATGCATATCCAAACATTACAGTAACAACCCCCAAACTCCCCGGAAGAATGCAAAGACAAAAGGAAATGAATTCAACCATTGTAATATATCAAAATACAGTAACCAAATATATACAGATATAATTTCACATTCAACAAAAATATACATCACGATTAGTAGTGCAGGTAATGCACCATTCAATGTCCGTGGACCACTGGGCCCAAAATGCATGGGCGAGGCCCACACAAGATACCCGAACATGACGGAGAGAACACTGCTGGGGCATCAGATAGAAATACAACAGGCACCTCAGGGGGAAGGGAAGGGGGGGCACCTCAGCCGGATGAGTGCAGCACGCCAGATCCACGAGGGGGCTCCATGCCCATTGATGTATCCTGGGGAGTGCAAAGCCACAGTCTCTCAAGTCTCTACAGTGGGTGGGTTGCCCACTGTTCAATCCTGGGGAGTGCAAAGCCACAGTCTCTCAAGTCTCTACAGTGGGTGGGTTGCCCATTGTTCAATCCTGGGGAGTGCAAAGCAACAGTCTCTCAAGTCTCTACAGTGGCTGGGTTGCCCACTGTTCAATCCTGGGGAGTGCAAAGCCACAGTCTCTCAAGTCTCTACAGTGGGTGGGTTGCCCACTGTACCATCCTGGGGAGTACAAAGCCACAGTCTCTCAAGTCGATAACAGTCTCCACTGGTTCTGGAGGGGGACTGCTGCCCAGAGTGCTTCATCCTGTTAAGGACAGACGGAGTGGATGCTGTTCTCCACTGGTTCTGGAGGGGGACTGGTGCCCAGACTGGTCATCTGGATCCAGTTGGCCAAAGCTGCTGTCTTCCCCCTCTCCCGTCGGGCACTGTCCAACTTCTGGTGCTTCACAGGGGGGGGACTGGCTGTGCTGTGGCTCAGTGTCACACTGGCTGCCCTGGTGCCCGGTGAACTCCACATACCTCTAACAGGCACCACTGGCACCAGCGATATTTTGGCTAAGGTGCTAGTACGGGACCTATGAATTGGAGGGGGGGGTGGTGGGAAAGAGGTCAAGGTTGCTCAGGAAAAGTTTCTTACGAACACTGGGACGGGTAGCTGGAGGGGGTCTAGGAGTGGAGGAAGAGGAGGTGGTTGTAGGAGGTGTAACGTTTGTTGATTTGGGTGCTGGTGCATGCGCTGGAGGCTGTCGTGAGGTGGATGGCTGTTGGGTGGGTGTGTGCCCGCGTTTGTGTACTTTGGGAGGGGGCGTCACAGACACACTGGGAGAGGACACAGGGGACATGTAAATGGTAGTGGGGGTGGTGAGTGCAGGTGAGCGGGGTGTGGTGGTGGGTGTGCTGGTGCGGGACCTAGTGGCTGTAGTGGTAGTGCATGCAGGTGAGAGTGTAGACGACACTGGGAGGGAGGAGGGAGACGACAAGGAGGGGGACACAGTGGAGGCAGTGGATGTTGCTGTGTCTGTATGTGTGTGATGCTTGCGTGAGTGCTTGTGGGATGTGTGGTGCTTATGTTTGCCTGAGCTTCCCTTGTGTGTTGAGGTGTGTGTAGGCTGGTCTGATGGTGTGCTTGGGATAGGCTGGGGTACAGGGGATTGGGTCTGGGTGGAGGAATTTGGAGGGGGGAGGCTAGACACAGGGACAAAGGCTGCCATCAGTGCTGAGGCCAGAGATTGCAGGGTTCGATGAAGGGCAGCCTGACCAGAATGAATGCCCTCCAGGAATGCATTTGTGTGTTGCAATTCCCTTTCTACATCCTGTATGGCATTCAAAATGGTAGACTGCCCAACAGTGAGTGACCTGAGGAGGTCAATGGCCTCCTCACTGAGGGCAGCAGAGGTGACAGGGGCAGACGCTGAGGTGCCTGGGGCGAAGGTGATGCCCACCCTCCTGGGTGAGCGGGCACGGGGCGAAGGCTGAGGGGTTGCTGGGAGGGCGGTGCTGGTAGGGGGGTAGCGGCTGTACCTGTAGAAGTGGGGGGCACAGATTTTGCCGCCACCACAAGGGAGCTCCCATCGGAGGACGAGTCCGTGTCGCTGGTTGCTGATCCTGTGACCGCCGTGAAGCTCCCCTCGCCCTCCGTCCCACTGGTGTATTCAGAGTCCGAGGTGTGGCCCTCCATGGCCATGTGGGATGCAGCTCCCTCGTGCTCCGGTGCCACTGTACCTCCGCCTGATGATGCTGATGCACACAAGAACAGGGAGAGCACAAAAAGGGGGGGGGGACGACAGAAGAAAGACAGGTTGAGTGCATGGCTTACCGCTACCGTTGGCGGACAATACAGACACAGCAGCCCCCTGCACTACGCTGCGCTGTTGGGCTCTACTGAAGCAGTTCCTGGGATATGGCCTACATGGCTATGGTGGACATCAGCACACATAGATGACACAGGGGCATGTATACCTGTACTTGGCACTCTACAGAGGTGGGGTGGAGTGCCACATGGCCTGCATTACGGAGGGGCCTAGCCTACGGAACTCGCCCTGGCCTAGGGAAACCCACAGCCCTCCTCCCCCACCCAGACACCTTCACTGCAGGCAAAGTCCGCTGAATGAGAGTGTACTCACCCCCTTGTGTCTGCTGTGATGCCCTCAAGCGCCCATCCAACTCAGGGAAAGCCACCGCCAGGATCCTGAACATCAGGGGGGTCATGGTGCGACGGGCACCCCTCCCACTTTGGGAGGCCATCCCCAGCTGAGCCTCCGCCGTCTTCTTGCTCCAACGGTGAATGTCCTCCCATCTTTTATGGCAGTGGGTGCTCTGTCTCTGGTGGACCCCCAGGGTCCGGACGTCCTTGCCGATGGCACGCCAAATATCCTTCTTCTGGTGGGCGCTGACCTACATGACATGTACAGGGGAAGAAGAGAAGTCATTACCAACTGCACTGTCAAAGTGAGTGGCCCACATCCCTACCCTTGCCATGTGGCACATGCATTCACAGTCCTTCATGCTCGCAGAACTCTGCCCCCTTCCTTCTTACAACCAGCCCTCTCCACCCAGGCATAGCCCATAAAACTTGCTCCCTGTGTACTCACCTGTTGGTCTGGAGGACCATAGATTAGCGTGTACTGGGGGAGGACCCCATCCATGAGCTTCTCCAACTCCTGTGCAGTGAAGGCAGGGGCCCTTTCCCCAGATGCACGAGCCATTGTCTCTTCCAGACCGAGGTCACAGCAGCACTTGCAGTGTAAGTCCTCTCCTGTCGAAGATCAGGTATCGAGTGATTCAACAGATAGAAAATGGCGGTCAAGTCCGCGCCGGTGACGTCCGCGGCAGTGCGTATCATCACCGCCGGCGCACTTCGTCATTGGCTCCTGGGACCCATAGGGTCCAATGTTAACCAATGCAGCATTGCGCCGCGGTCTTCGACCGCCTACCGCGACGGTGTACAACGCCAGCGCAGTTACCTCACATCCCATTGTCCCAGTTAAGAGGTCAGGCAGCCCCCATTTCAGGGGCCCACACGGCTTCATTTTCAACTGCGTCACACATACCTAGGCCTGGACTCAACACACATACAGACAACTTTTTGGATTATGTTTCGTGTTCTGTGTAGACTGTGGGTACATACCTCTGAGTTGCTTGACTCTGTGGTCACGGTTGTCCTTCCTAGGCACCGTCAGCTGGGACATGTGAGGAGATGGCGGAATCCTCCGGTGTACTGACCACTGGTGGACCTGTTGACAATGGAGGAGCAACATTTAATCATCACCTACAGGTTTGACTGTGCCACAATCCAGGAACTGTGTACCCAGTTGGAGCCTGACCTGATGTCAGCTATCCACCATCCCACAGGGATCCCCCCTCAAGTGCAGGTGCTATCAGTGCTCCATTTCGTTGCAAGTGGGTCTTTTCAAACAACAGTGGCCATGGCATCAGGGATGTCCCAGCCTATGTTTTCAAAGGTGTTGTCCAGAGTGTTGTCTGCCCTGCTCAAACACATGCGGAGATACATCATTTTCCCTGTGGTGGGGGATTTGCCTACAGTGAAGGGTGATTTCTATGCTCTTGGACATATCCCCAACATCATAGATGCCATTGATGGGACCCATGTGGCTTTGGTCCCCCCCCACAGGAGTGAACAGGTGTACAGGAACCAGAAGAGTTATCATTCGATGAATGTACAGATGGTATGTTTGGCAGACCAGTACATATCCCAGGTAAATGCTATGTTCCCTGGCTCAGTGCATGATGCCTACATCCTGTGGAATAGCAGCATCCCTTATGTGATGGGTCAACTCCAGAGGCACCGTGTGTGGCTATTAGGGGACTCTGGGTACCCCAACCTACCATGGCTACTGACCCCAGTGAGGAATCTCAGGACCAGGGCAGAGGAACACTACAATGAGGCCCATGGGTGGACTAGGAGGGTGATCGAACGCACCTTCGGCCTCCTGAAGGCCAGGTTCAGGTGCCTCCATATGACAGGTGGTTCCCTATTCTACTCACCAAGGAAGGTGTGCCAGATCATCATCGCCTGCTGTATGCTTCACAATCTGGCTTTGCGACGCCAGGTGCCTTTTCTGCAGGAGGATGGTCCAGATGACGGTGTTGTGGCAGCTGTGGAGCCTGTGGACAGTGATGAGGAGGAAGCAGAGGAAGAAGACATTGACAACAGGGACTCAGTCATCCAGCAATATTTCCAGTGACACACAGGTGAGAACACATTCTTGCCTACTACAAGTACTTTCACACTTCTGCCTCTATCCTGTCTGTCAATTTCAAGCAGTATATGGTAACTGAGTTGTACATTTCCATTACGGTTTCACAGGTGTGGTTACCAATGTGTGTCATCTGCTTACATTCTTCATGGACTTGTGATGTGTGACATAGGTATGTTGACATTACATTTGAGAACGGATTTTGTCACTGTCATTGCTAATACACATTTTCAAAATCACATACTGACTCCAGATTGTTTTGTGCTTCAAGGGTGTTTATTGAAGTGCTAAATATTGGAGGGGGGTGGTAAAATGGTGAGGGGTGATGGTGGAAGAATGTCCATGGCAGAGTCCAGCCTACTAGTCTCACAGATGCACTGGCCATGTGGGCATAGGAAGTGGAGCTGGGGCAGTTCCAATATGGACAGGGTGACAAAGTGGGACAGTGGGATGACAATCAGGGTGGTCTCATTTCTTGGCGGGGGTCTTGCCATCGTGCTCTGTCCTGTTCCTGGATCTCAGGGACCGCTTGCGGGGTGGTTCTCCGTCTGCAGGGGGTGGGGTGCTGGTGTGGTGGTCCTGTGGCGGTGCCTTCTGTCCACTAGCGCCGGCGGAGGTGGTGGGCAGTTCATCGTCCATGCTAGTGTCAGGGGCCCCTTGGAGTGCCACGGTGTCCCTCCTGGTGTTCAGTATCTCCTTCAGCACCCCTACGATGGTGCCCAGGGCGGAGATGATGGTTCTGAGTTCCTCCCTGAACCCCAAATACTGTTCCTCCTGCATGCGCTGGGTCTCCTGAAACTTGGCCAGGACCGTAGCCATCGTCTCCTGGGAGTGGTGGTATGCTCCCATGAAGGAGGAGAGGGCTTCATGGAGAGTGGGTTCCCTTGGCCTGTCCGCCCCCTGTCGCACAGCAGCCCTCCCAGTTCCCCTGTGTTCCTGGGCCTCCGTCCCCTGGACCGTGTGCCCACTACCACTGCCCCCAGGTCCCTGTTGTTGTTGGGGTGGTGGGTTATCCTGGGTTCCCTGTAGTGGTGGACACACAGCTGATTGACGTGTCCTGGGGACGGAGGAATGGGCCCGCTGTGTGGGTGCTGTGCTGGTGTTACCAGAGGGTGGAAGGTCTGTGGTGGGCTGTGCCTGTGCGAGGGGAAACGACTGTCCCGAGGCCCACGATGGTCCGGGCTGGTCATCTGGATCCAGTTGGCCAGAGCTGCTGTCATCACTGTGAGCCTCTTCTGTGGATGGGGTAGAGATGTCTGGACCCTCCTGTCTGGTGACGTTGGGTAGTGGTCCTGCAGGGGTGTAAAAGCATGATTATTGCATGTGTGTGTGTCATGGTGTGCAATGGGTGGGTGAGCGTGTATCCCGGTGCTAGCATTCCTGTGTGGGGGCTTGTGTGATGATGGTTGGGGGGGTGTTATGGGTATGTGCAGTGGGCATGCTTTAGTGAGGGGTGTCCATGCTTTGCTGTGTCATGCAGGGCTTGGTGTTGGGATGGGTGGTTTGTGTTATTAGTACATTAGTGAGGAGTTGGAGTGATAGGGGAGGGGGTGAGGGTGGGGTTCTGTGATAGCATGCAGGTAGGGTGGGGGATATGATAGTTAAGATTTGACTTACTAGAGTCCATTCCTCCACCGACTACTCCGAGGCCCTCAGGATGCATAATGGTCAAAACCTGCACCTCCCATGTTGTTAGTTGTGGGGGAGGAGGTGGGGGTCTGCCGCCAGTCCGCTGTACCACGATGTTGTGTCTGGAGACCACGGAACGCACCTTCCCCCGTAGGTCGTTCCACCTCTTCCTGATGTCCTCCCGATTTCTTGGGTGTCGTCCCACTGCGTTGACCCTGTCCACTATTCTTCGCCATAGCTTCATCTTCCTAGCTATGGAGGTGTGCTGCACCTGTGATCCAAATAGCTGTGGCTCTACCCGGACGATTTCCTCCACCATGACCCTGAGCTCCTCCTCGGAGAACCTGGGGTGTCTTTGCTGTGCCATAGGGTGGTGTAGGTGATGTGTGGGGTGGTGTATGTGGTGATGAGTGTGGTGATGTGTAGTGGTGTGTGGTGTTTTGTGCGTGGATGCTGTGTGGGTGATGGTGTTGTGTGCCTCTGTGTGGTGGGGTTGTCTATGCTGTGCAGTTTCTCTGGCCTTCGTCAAAATTTTTGGTCGTAGGGGTTTGTGGGTGATGTGGGTGGGTGTTTTATATAGTGTTGGGTGTGTGGGAGTGGTGTTTGTATGAGTATCAGGTGTGTGTATTTCGAATTGTCCAATGTGGCGGTGTTTTGGAGATGTGTGTGTATTTTGAGCGCGGCGGTGTGTACGCCAATGGAATAACGCGGTTGAAAGACCGCCGGGTGGATTCGTGGGTCGTGATAGCATGGGTGTGTTTCTGTTGGCGTGACGGTGGAGGATTTGTTTTCGCCAGTTTATCACTGACCTTTGGTGTGGCGGACTTGTGTGGCTGTCTGAATTTCGGCGGATTCCGACATGTGGGTCAAAATAGCTGTGGCGGATTTCCGCGGCCGCGGCGGTGTATTGGCGGTCTTCTGCACGGCGGTAAGCGGCTTTTACCGCCAATGTTGTAATGAGGGCCTATATTTCCATTTACTGGAGAGATAACTGAAACACGTTGTAATTGAACAGATCTCCGAACTAATGCAGAGCCACCGCCACAGTGGATTTAACAATCATGTTTAGCTTGAAGCTGCAAGTAAGAAATATTAACCACTAGGGCGTGAGTTGAACTCTGTTGATCAGGCTTAAAAATATACCAATGATATACAGTTCAAAAATGGAATTCAATGAGGCATCACACACGACTGCCAGGGGACGCTGAGTGATTTGCTGTCTTTGGACTGGGGACTCCAATCCCCACACTGCTTTGCCATGAGGAGGAGGGGCCTGGACTGCCGCTTCCTGCAACCGTAGTGCTATATAGCACCTGAGGTCATCTTGCGGTGCAGGACACGTGGGGGTCATGCCCAGACAAAGCCCAGACCTAGTGTACCAGGAAGAGGCAGGGCCACCCTCCTTAATTTTTCCCTGTGGTATCAGCTATGGGCATGAGAAAGTCAACTAGTTCACAGGACATGAACTCGGAGTCACCTAGAAACTCTCATTAACATGCATCCATAATGTCCTATCTTACACCGGTGATGGGGGCCTTTATGGAGGAAATTCAAAATTCTGAAAATAGACTCGGGCATGGGGTAATTAACTATGTAAAATGCCCCAGTCTCTCTGGCCCTAATTCATGTACTAGCCCTGTGGGGGACCGCACTACACTTCTCAGCAATGAACAGAGCGCCTTTGTCTTGACTGACACCCATGGGGTGGATAAGGCCCTTGTTGAGGGCCAATCTAGTGGTGGCACCATAAAATTTGCACAGTCTGTAGTAGGCCAGAAAAAAGGGAAAACAACTCAGAAATTAAAGGGTGCACAGGCGACAATTCTGTTGTCGCTGATTACTGACAAGGCTTTACCCATTAATTTGGTTACCTTTTCTTCGAGTGACCCCTGAATTGACTCTAAGGTCCTTGATTTGAAGTTAACATCTCTTTTGGACTCTGCACTTAAGGTCTCTTATAAGGATAATTTAAATATCTTACTCAGTTCATTGGGGAGCTTTCAGTCAAAGGTGGGGGCCCTAGAATCTTAGCTTCAGCTTAGCTTTAAAGCCTTGATTGCGAAGCTTGGGGGTGTCCGGTTGCCTTCCAATGAGACCTGCCCGCGTACGCCATGGACTGACCAGATGCTTTCCAGGAAGAAACATGCGCAGCGCAGAGGACTTCTGTGGAACCCCACACTGTAGAAACGCACCCCTTTGCATTGCTTCTGCCTCTGCTGATAGTTGTTTTGTAGAGTGTGGGAATAATGGAGGTCGATCTGGTATTTCCCCGGGGGAACATTGTAAGTTACCATTTCAAATAATGGGTAGAGAGGTTGATCAGGGGCTTGTACCTCTTAGCACCCAAAAAATAGGAGAGGTGATCCCCTCCTTTGGCAGAGAGGGATTGGCAGGTGAAAAGGTGCTCACTTCATAATAAAAAGAAAGCCCCTTCTGGCGGCTCTACTAGGTTACACTAGGTTACACTAGGTTACAGCTCTCGCCAGAGTCTATGCTATTTGTTGTGATCTTGTGGGGCGTTACTCTGTTAAAAGGAAAGGGGAAAGAATCAACTCCTGAGTTAATGTGAAAAGCAAAGCACTGGTGTGATAACTATATGGGGGGTGGTCAGCATGTTTCCTCACATCTAATGATGGCCAGATGAGTGGGATGGGTAGGTGTTAGGGCAGAAGATTTCAAGAGGGACTATATTGTCTGACATTATAGGCATCAGCCCTCTGCAAGAAGGCTCTTTTGTTCATAGAGTAAGGGATCATATGTCCGCCTTAAACATTACAGTCCTTCCCCTGGTTTCTTTTTTCCTCCTAGTAGGCCTCTGTTACCAGAAAGCATGTTATGGATAAAGGAAGGATTGGGGGGGAGAAGGGCTCTTCCTACCCCAACATGTGTGGCCAATAGGTTTCAACATCTGAGTGGTTTCGACTGTATGATTGACTGAGTAGTTCATGTGTGGGGATGAATCAGGATAAGGAGAGGTGTGAGTGTGTACTGCAGTGTCCTGTGCGGAAGTATGAACATATTTCTGAAGCTTCGCTAGGAATAATTGATTGAAATATCTGTGGCATTATTAACAATAAAAAAAGTTGATGAGGAGTGGCATAATTTCATAGTTGGCCATCATATTATAGGTTTACAAGAAACCTGCGATGTGGACAATTCATTCTTCCTGGATGGGTTTCCTTCTCACTTTTGTGCAGGCATACCATCGTCTAACGGCAGAGCAAGAGGAGGCTTAATCACTTTAGTTTCTTTGGATGGGCCATGTACTTTGCACTCACTGGAGACATGCTTGGGTAACCTGATGGAGGTTCAGTTGAACTTTAAGAAAGCCCCACTTTTAGTGGTTGTTAATTTTTATAATTCCTTTGTACGGGCTAATGTCAATGAGTGTTTGCAAAGTCTTAAAAATGTTCTTGATCTATATGATGAATGTCAGAACTTTTCTTATTTGGTACATGTTTTAGCTAATTTGAGCATACATTTGTGCCCTCTGGGATATCCAACACCTGATGATCAATTTTCTGAGTATCCAGAAACCACCCACTTTGAGCAAACCCCACATGGAGCATTATTAGAGACCATCCTTGATGATGGCAATGTGCAGCAAATCTCTATTGAAGGGGCTACTGATCTTATCCCTTCTTTTAGCGGGAGAGGATGGAATTCGGTAATTGATCATGCTGTAAGCTCTGCCGCCATGATTCAACAGGTTAAACATTTTGAGATTCAAAGGAGCCATTTCAGAGATCATAATCCACTTGTTCTGCATTTAGCTTGGAATACAGGGGTCGTTGAGAGGGTTGATGTGGGGGATGGGGCTAGGGAGTTATGCCCCAAGGACCAGGTTTGCCAGATCAAAAGGAGAAGGGCTATACCAGAATCCTTTATGAGTAATTTCCATAGTGTGTGTGAACATGCTTTTAACATCTGTTCAAGGATGGACAGCGAAGATGAGGCAGCCCAGTCTGCCTTCCACAGAATCTACGGGCAGGTTGCCAAGGACCTTAGAGGGCCTGCTGTTAAAACACTTAAGGGGGAAAGACGGTTCGACAGACCGCCTTGCTCTAGGGCCTCCAGGATCTGACGAGGGCTTTAAGGGGCATATTTATAATGCCCTAGCACCACCTTGTGCCACATTAACATAATTATTTTTGACGTTAATGTGGCCCAACTAGGCCGAAATCCCTGCACCGTATTTGCAGGGTGGCGCAATGCATGCATTGCACCACTCTGTAACCTTTTGCACTACATTATGCCTGCGCCAGGCATAATGTATGCAAAGGGGACGTTCCCCCATTAGGGGAGCCAGTAAAATGGCGTAAGGAAACCTATGAGATTTCCTTGCGCCATTTTTTACGGCACTTTTAAAACCTGCTCAAGAGCAGGCAATAAAACGGGTCTTCTATTCTTTAGAATGGGGCCCTATGTACTCTGCAGGAGTAGTGCCAATATTTTGGCGCTACTCCTGCAGAGAAAATCAATAGCGTCATGAGAAATTATGCTATTGCCCACTACCCTGCGCCATGGTGCACCATATTTTAGATATGGAGCACACATGGTGATGGTAGGGGAGAGCTAAGGGGTGCTGAAAAAGGAGAAAGTGGCGCTACACTCGGTGCAGCGCCATATTCCTTAAATCTGCCCCTAAGTCCTTCCCCCAGGAGCGAGATAGCCATGAGGATGAAAAAACACAAACAAGCCCTGGCAGCCCGGAAAAATTAATTAAAGAGAGAGCATGGGACAACCTCCTGCAGGAAAGTGATTTGGGTAACAGCGTGAAGTTTTTGTGGAGATTATTAGGCCCTTCTTTAAGGAGCACAGCAATTACGTGATAGGTTGCGTTATTGCTCCAGATGTTTGGGTCATGCATTTTCAGGGAATTTCTTGACAAGGTGGAGGAGGTGATCCAGCCTGCACCCCAGGCAGTATGGAGTGGTGACTATTCTCTGTGTTTAAAAGAGGAGGAAGTCTACAATGCTATTGTAACTATGCACGAGGAAAAAGCAACCAGCCCAGAAGGGGTGCCAAACAAGTCTGGGCAAATATTATCATTCTGTAGGTAACATGGTGTGTAGGGTGTATTATTATATTTTGTAAGTTTGCACCGCTTTTGCGTAAAAAAATGACACAAAGGCGATGCTAACATTTCACAAATTAGGCCCATAGCTCCTTTACTTAAAGAGGATCGCTTTGAGCAAGTTGGACCAGCTTTGGTCTACCTGCAAATGTTATCAAACCCTCTAATCTGTTTTAATACAGCGAGTTTTTCAACATGGGCTCTTAGGATTAGGAAGTGACTACCTGGTTGATATGATAATTTTAGGTTCTGTGCATTTGACATTAATTTCTTTTTTGCATTATTAATGTACATATTTTTGTTTTTATTCTATTTTTATATTGTATTTGTTTTATGTGTGTTTTTATGGTTTTTATTAACCGAATAAAGCTTTTCTGGCTGGAAATATCATTTAGTGAAATGGAGGTACGTACAGTCAGAGAGAGGGATCTGAGAGACTGAGAGACAGGTGGAGACCCTTTTGTAATTTGATGTTCTGTATATTTAAAAAATATTTCTTGAGAAATTGCCAACAAAGTTATTTACTTAACATTAAAACTATTACCCATATGACTCAACTCCAAATAAAAAAGCAAAGTTTGGGCAAACTATTGCAATATAACAATTATTAACTTTTCCCTTATATAAGAAATCCTTGAAATCTTTGAAACACTGTCATTTAGAAAACATTCAAGAGGCACTTGACTTTTGGCATTCAGGTTGAGCATCTAGTGATAGAACGGACCTTCAAACAGAGTCTTGACTATGGCAATAACAGTATTTTTTTGTATTTATTTACTTATAATTTTCTTACATGCACTAAAGTCCATGCTCTCTTGCCAGTAGTAGTTGATTGGAAAGGGTGAGCAAGATTAAGTGAAAAGCAGAGTTTTAAGGTCTTTCCCAAAAGGAAAGGTGATTAGAAGTAAGCTGGAGATCATGGGATAAACCATTCCAAATGAGCAGGGTTTGAAATGAAAAAGCTAGCCACCCAAAAGATGTTTTATAGAATCGAAGGGCACAAAGATGAGGTATGCAGGCAGAATTAAGTTTTCTAGGTGGAGAACATCTGCTTAATCATCTAGCATTGAATTGTGGAATCATGCCAGAGTACATGGTGAAGCCTTCCTATGTGGAAAATATAGGAGGAAATATTTGAGGGCACAGGTTGTCCATCTGTAGATGCGTGTCAATTTTGATGCTTAACTGTAGCCCAGCTTGGCAGATGGTAGGCAAGCCAAACATCCACTTGGCACGAAGCAGTAACCCAGGGACTGGAAGGGGCTCCAAGATCAGAATTTCTGGTTTGTTCATATTGAGTTTGAGCCAGTGACGGGCCATCCAATTTTGCACTGCACAGAGGCAACCTTACAGTTAGGCGTCATCTTTTGGTAAGTTACTAAATCTAAATAGAAACTGGATGTCATCAGCAGAGTAATAAATATTACCACCAAAGAAGTGACTGATGGCAGCTAGAAGTTGCATTTAAAGGTTCAAAGAACATGTAGTCAAAGAAGAGTAAAGTTACCATAGCGCTATCTGTTCGGGTTTTCCAACTTAGAATGGAATGAACCAGTCAAGGACCTCATCTTTTAAGCCCATGGATTGCAACTGATTCAGCAGTATTTCATGGTGTGAGGTAATGAATGCCACAGAGAGATCTAAGACTATCAGGACAGTCAGTTGACCAGTGCCTGCCAGTAGCCTAAGATCCTCCACCACTACCAGTATATGAAACCTTATCCTAAGGGCTGGATTAAAGTTGAGGCGTCATTTCTCCTCCCTGATAAATAATGATACAATGGAGTACGTTATTTGTCGGGTGCCACAATAACACCTATTATGAGGTTATATTGAATAACATGCAGATTTTGGTGTTTAATGCACCGAAATCCGCATGATACAGTAACTACTGTATGTTTTCCCCTGTGACCTGCAGAAATGTGATGAATGTTGAGTTATTTAACGCATCTGATAATTATCGGACGCGTTCAACTCGTAATTGCATTCCATGTCTAAACAGGAGTTTAAACACTGGTACGGAATTAACGGCCCAACTTGTAATTAGGGCCTACGAGTCAGAAACCTTAATTACTAGGCTACAGGTAACATTTTATGAAGCTGGTTGAAAATATTGCTACGGCATGATTTGAAAACTGTATTCAATGAGGTAACAGGTGATTGGATGATGAGAACTAGAGAACTACATCATTATGGAAATTACAGAATAACAGGTTACAGAGAACGAGATCTATCTATCTATCTATCTATCTATCTATCTATCTATCTATCTATCTATCTATCTATCTATCTATCTATCTATCTACCTATCTACATGAAAGTACAATTCGTGCATGACAAGCACTTAATACCATGTATCCTCACCACTCATTAGCATGTATCCTCACAGTAGCTAAGGAGTGCGAGCTACACATAGCTTTCTATATACTTCACATATCTCAGCAAAGCAGTGAAAGGAGTGAACTACATGGTATTTTTGAATACAGTGTTCACCTCTCCCAGAACCCATGTGTAAAATGTGACCACTTGAGAGACAGTGCCAAGCCAGGTGCATTAAATCTGCCTCTGCAGCCTCGCACTGCTAGTTGTGTGAGGTCTCTATAATACCATATTGAGCCATGCTTGTCTGTGTGTAGTACGCTCTATGAATACATTTGAAGTGCATTAGCCTGTACCTACCATTATGGGGACCTAATTTGCCTGCTGACAGCAGAAGGCTCATTGCACCTATGAGATCTCAAGGACTAAATCTTGGGACCAAATGGATTTGCTAGACATGTTGTCTACAACCATAGTACTCATCACAGCATTGTATATTATTGTGACTAGCTTAATTGGGTATGAGTTCACCAGCATTAAGGTGAGTAGTTTCCACTCCTCAGGCTTGACTGGCATTGAGGGGAGTCTTCAGAGTGTGTCACAGACTGTGGTATAGCAGTACATTTAGTGAGGTATTGGTGACTCTACCCAAATATTACTGGTACTTTAGAATTTTTTATTTGTTAACAAATCACTTATTACACGCATTTTCTCTTTTGAAGTTGTCCTCCCATGGCTCGCACCTGATAGAGCGTTCCGTACTAATAAATTACCTGTATTTGGACGCTCTTAGGTCGATGAATCTTTTGACCAAGTGGGGCTCTCTTCACCCGAGATTAGTCAATTAATCAATCAATAATCAATAACGAACATAAGCAATGCCCTGATCAACATAACATTTCACAATTAATCCAGAAAACATTTCGGCGAACCATGACCTTTCGGTCATGAATAACCACACCAGTTTATTCAAAGTTAATGAATTTATTTCCCTATATTAACAAAGCTAGCACAATATAAATGTGTCTCAACACCAAATGATATATGTAAATGAACATTAATAGCTGTCCATAACGACGAAAAAGATGCAATCTATGCAGCATTTGAATAACAATGCATTCGATAATAGCAATGCAAATCACTAAAACTATAATCTGTAATGAGCTAATTGCATACATTGGTCAGCATAACAAGGTCTCAAATTGCATCGTGCAACAAATGAATCCTCCTCTAACCTCAAATTAGCATCGGCATGTGGGACTTCATGCAAAAACAATTTAGCAACATTAATTTGGAAAACTCCTAACTAGGGCTCTTATCAAAAATCAGCAGTTGGTTACCTAAAAGAAACACAATGCAATTGTACATTTTCCTTTCATATTTACCAAATTCAATCAGCATTCAAGGAAGTCTTCGTCTCACAGGTACCGGTTTCCGATCAGCATGGGACAGGGCAAAGGGGCAGGGTGGACGGGGCAATTGCCTCACAGCGGCAAGATAAAGGACAAAACTATTACTTCATGCAAAGGGACGAATCAAAGTTAAAGTCTCTAGGGCAAGAATTACTTAAAGTCTCTTTCTCTCGATTAGAGAAAGCATCAAAGTTTCTTTCAAAATGGCATCGCAGCAAGATGGGCCATAATAGCTGCAAAGTTCTGTAAATGGCCGTAATGTCCGCAAATGGCTGTAATGGCAGGTAACGGCAATAATGGCTACTTTCTCCTTGTGCACCTGGTTTAAATAGACAACAGTTCAAGTCCAGTAGGGTCTTCCATTGGAGGGTTCATAGGTTGGCTTCAAATTGTCCAATCAAAAACTACAGTTCACAAGCTTCTACCTAGGCATACATTATCCTTGGAGTCGGGAACGTAAGTTGCAACATATTTTACCAATTAACTCACTTTCAGAGCGTCCATTGTCTGCACCTGCAGATTGACCTTGGAGCAAAGAAGAAGATGCCAGGCTGGCACGAAACCTTAAAGATAAGCATGTGAACGATCTCACTGGAAAAGTACAGCTTCAAGCAAGAATACACGTTTTATTAGCACGTTAGAAAAACACGAGCATCTAAACCGTGAGACAGGCCACTGGGCCAAAGCCTCCACTAAAGTTATGCTAAGTTAAAACATTTCAAACAAGCAAATCATAGCACACGTTTACGGTTATGTCAGATTAGTACAATTCTAATACATCACGTTATATAAAGCACGCTTATAAATTTTGGCAAACTACTCTGAGGGCACATTTGTCCCCGTACAATCTTTATTAGTTTGGTTAAAGTCACACTTGATTATTGCAGCACTACGTTTATGTGCTAATAAATGTAAAACCTTCATTTCTGCGTCATCAATCCCTCCTCTGATGACTACTTGTCATCACACAAAACTATTCCCACAAATTTTATTCCATTAAAATTCTGTCAGTTCTCTTTTCCTTTTAGTTCCCCTCGTTCTTGCATTGTATTCTTCTGCCATTCTTTTCATCACCTTCTCTTCCTTCCTTCTCTTAATTCTTGCCATGATCATTAGTATTCCCCTCTTTATTCCCCAAATCCCAAAGATGCAAATTAGTACTATTAGTATTCCCTGTATTATTTTTAGTAATATTCCATTCCAAATGCCACCAAGCCAATTTCCTACTGAAGCAATTCCCTTTCCAACCTTCTCCCACACTCCTGGTTCTTTCAATTCCTTCGAGTCTGCACTCTCTTTTGTTAGATTTGCAAGCATAGTTTTAATTTTCACACTGTTGTCGGGTATATACGTGCAACAGTGACGCGCACCAAGCATTTTGCAAACGCCGCCATCCTTTGCTAAAAGAATGTCTAGGGCAAGCCTGTTTTGAAGAGTCATAGCTCTTTCTGCTGCAAGTTCAGCATCTATCAGGATTATAGCACCTGAAAACTTTGTCAACATGTTATCCACTATAGTAGACAACTTTCTTATTTTGATGGAATTCAACACAACTCCTAATGAAGGAATCATGGCTCCAAATATATCTCCTACCACAGCAGCTGCGGTCTCTCTTTTCTGGATACGATGAGATCCAGACGTCTTTGGAATCACCGATAGGTCATCCAGTTGATAAACCTTTGGGAACACTATACCCAAATAACATCTCCCCCACCATCCCTTTGGAAGACGATAATAGGCATTATGCCCACAAATGTAATATACACCCGGTATGACAGGGTCAAGTCCGTTCAGCATGAATGTCCATTTGGCCTTAAAGATAAACGTATGTTTACATTCACTCGCTCCCACGAAAATGTTATCATAATAAGATTCACCTCGATATATACAAAATTTCCCTACATGCCAAGCATCTAAAGCTATTCTCCCTTGTGTTTTTATTGCGGCAAAATCATAATGATCTACTGAAGTTCTCTTACTTAGCTCTTTTTCTAATTTCGCATTCATTTGTGCCCTTCTATCATCTGTGCGATCTAAAAAGCTTATTTCTACTGCAGAGAGCGAGCAGGTAAGATTTTCCCTATGAGCGTGAGCTGTTTCAAAAGGTTACATTGGCTCGAAAAATTCCCTCATTATTTTAGCATCCCAATCTTTAGCAATCTGACTTAGCTGCGTTATTATAGGAACATATGCAAAGGTAACATCATCATTTGAGTAAAAATACTGTATGTTAGTTTGACCATAAAATCTAGAAGTTACTATACTACATGTAATCCCATATGTAAGAGGCATGTGGTGATAAGTCACCCCTTCCTTTACCGATGTCGGTCTCTGTGTACACACATAACAATCTTTTGCATCCATAGTCTCGACATATTCTGTTAGTAGGAGATAGAAAACATTATACGAAAGTTCCTTCTTATCATGCAAGTGTCTCTCATCTAATTCTAGTCTTTTCAATGCGGTTAGTTCAGTGACAGTAACAGGAGCAGAAGTAGAAGCATCAATTTTCTCATTCTCACCCTTACCACGCGTTGCAAGCACTATTGCCATTATTATTAGTACACATGCAGTTATCAAGCCTATACACGCATATTTACAATATTTCACTCTACTGTTTTGTGTCATGATCTGTATAGAATCAGAGAGCTAGAAGCACTTATAAAAAAAAAACGATTTAGCAATTAGTTACAAAGCTGAACGAGCGCAATGTTCACACAGTTTTCTTCAGGAGCCCAGTCACTTATCGGTTAGCAGCATTTGTCTCAATTCGGCAATAACTCAGTCTCTCTTTTTTTTTTTTTTTTCTCAGTTAGCAACGTTGTCTCAAATCGGGTTTAAGAGTCAATCAGGTTAGCAAAGTCTTATCAAGTTAGCAAATGTCTCATCCGGTTTAGCAATGTCTCAGCTGGTTGTATCACGTTAGATTATAGCAAGCAATGTCATTTATCAGTTTTTTTTTTTTTTTTTTTCAGTCAATAGTGTCAATAAAGCTTTTCTTTTCTATTGGTATCTCTTCTTCTTCGTTCTCGAGGCTAAGAGATACAAATTCGTCAGTCCAATCGTCATTGACTGCATATGCCCATTCTGGACCGGAATATCTCCTGTTTGGTATCCTTTTCCTTTTCAATTTTGCATCTCGCTTTGATTCTGCCTCACTGGTACTTTCCTCTTTGGCAAAGTCTTTTTCTTCACTTGATGTTGGTACCACAACAGACACTTCCTTTCTTTTCTCTTTCACTCTTGGCCCTTCACCGTCGTTCAACTTTTCTCTAGTCCTTACTTTTACTGGTGATATACTTGGTCTTTTCTTTGCACTGTGTCCATTTGATGGACCTGCGATCTCTCCTGAAGAAGTTTGAACAGTTTCATTCTGTTCTGCCTTGTCCCCTCCTTCTGGGGAGTCAATCAGGTTTTCCTTTTCTTTCTCTGTACCGTCTGCTTCTGGGAAAGCCCTCCTCTGATCAGGCTCTCCTGCTTTCTCACCTCTTTCGAGCCCTTTGTCACCGTTACTTTCGTCAGGCTCTTTGTCACTTTCAGCTGCTTCAGGCTCTTTGTTACCTTCAGCTGCTTCAGGCTCACTGTCTGAGGTTTCTCCTTGGTCTTCCCCAAGTGAATCGGTTGCTTCGTCCTCAGAGAATATTTCTCTCTCCTCTATTTCTGCCTGTTCGCTTCTAGTTCTGTTTTGCTCTGTCTCAGCGCTCGGCGCTTTGTTATCAGGAACTGGCAGTTTCAGCGCTTCAACTTCCTCATCTGTGGGAAACAACACTTTCTTTGTGTGACTGGCGTGAATCCAGTTGGGAACTCCCGCACACTTCACAGCGGTAGTGGTCGTCAGGATCACTTGGAAAGGGCCTTCCTCACGTGCTTCTTTACCACGACCCAGTCACCTGCTTTCAGTGTGTGTCCTGGACGTTGGATCGGTGGCAAGGTGGTTGCTTCCACCTGGTGAGAGAAAGAGCGAACCACGTCAGCCAGACCTTTGCAGTAGTCTAACACCATATCATCTGTAATATTCAAGAGCGCGTTTGCGGGAACTGCAGGAAGTCTCATGGCCCTGCCCATGAGAATTTTGTGCGGGGACAATCCAGTCTTTCTGTCAGGGGTGTTTCTCATTGACATTAACACCAAAGACAATGCGTCAGGCCATTTCAAATTTGTCGATGCACATATTTTCGCCATTCTTGATTTCAGTGTACCATTCATCTGCTCCACCAGTCCTGATGCTTCTGGGCGATAGCTACAATGCAGTTTTTGCTCAATGTTCAGCGCTGCGCAAAGTAACTTTATCACCTCGTTATTGAAGTGACTTCCCCTATCTGATTCTAAGGAGATCGGGAATCCGAAACGTGGTATTAATTCCCTCAACAATAGTTTTGCAACTGTAAGGCTGTCATTTCTACGTGTGGGGTATGCTTCAATCCAGTGACTAAAAATGCACACAATCACCAACACATACTTCAGACCTTCATGCACAGGCATCTCAATAAAGTCCATCTGCATTCTACTGAACGGGCCACCCGCCCTACCAATGTGGCTCACGTTCACAACCGTTCCCTTTCCTGGGTTCATCTGTTGACAAATGACACATCGGTGGCAGACTGCTTCTGCAACTTGACGGAATCTGGGGTTAAACCAATCAGTTTTGAACAATCTTATCATGGCATCTCTCCCTAGGTGAGCCTGCCCATGATAGAACCGCGCTAGCTGCGATAAGAGACAATTTGGTAAAACAAATTTTCCCTCATTTGAAACCCATATCTCATCTGGTCTCTTTGTACATTGTGCCTTAATCCAGGAAACTTTTTCATCCTCCCTGACGCTATTCTGTAATGCTTTTAGTTCATCCATTGTATCCACGACCTTCAAGGCAAAAGCTTCAGCTGGTTCGAGCTCTGGCTCATTTATCGAATTCCATTCATCCCTGAGCAATATACAGTTCAAGGCACAACATCTTGCGACCTGATCCGCATATGCATTTCCCAGGGAAACAGTCCTGTCCTTTTGTATGAGCACTACACTTTACCACTGCAATTTCGGCTGGCATTTGAATGGCATGTAACAATTCCCTTATTCTCTCCCCGTTTTTCACTGGGGACCCTGAAGAGGTCAGGAAACCTCTCTGTGACCATAGTTGCCCAAAGTCGTGCACAATTCCAAACCCATACTGACTATCAGTGTAAATGGTAACCTTCATCAATGTAGACAGTTGGCATGCTCTTGTAAGGGCTACAAGCTCTGCTACTTGTGCGGAATAGACTCCTTGAAGCCAGGACGCTTCCAAGACACCTGTGACAGTACATACAGCATATCCTGCTTTCAATATTCCCAATGCATCTCTTAAACATGACCCATCAACAAAAACAATTTGGTCATTTTCATCAAGCTTAGTATCCTTAATGTCAGGTCGGGGTTTTGTGCAAAATTCAGTCACCTGAAGGCAGTCATGCTCGACGTCTTCAGCGTTCTCAATTTCAGCATTCTCACCGGGAAGCAAGGTTGCTGGATTCAACGTAGTGCACCTTTTCAGCTGCACATTCGGTGAGCCCAGAATTATCGTTTCATACCTTGTGAGTCTTGCTCCAGTCATGTGTTGCGTTCGGGAGCGGGTCAAAAGTATCTCAACTGAGTGAGGGACCATGACTGTTAATGGGTGTCCCATCACTATTCCTTCACTCTGAGTGAGGCTGATACCAACTTCTGCTACGGCGCGCAAACACCCTGGAAGTGCTGCTGCGACCGGATCCAAAGTAGCTGAAAAATATGCTACTGGTCTGTTTATGCCACCATGGGCTTGGGTCAAGACAGACAGAGAACATGCATCACGTTCATGACAAAACAATGTGAAAGGCTTTGTGTAATCAGGCATACCTAAAGCTGGAGCCCTACACATGCATTCTTTCAATTCAATAAAAGCATCCATCTCATCTCCTTTCAGCTCAATTTCATCCAAGGCATCCTTTTGGGTCAGTTTCAGTAAAGGCTTTGCTAGAGTTGAGAAGTTGGGAATCCACTGGCGATAGTAGCTCACCATCCCCAAAAACTTTCTCACCTCCCTCCTCGTCTTTGGTGGACTCATTTGAAGTACACTTGTTATTCTTTCCTTCATTATTCTCCGTGACCCTTTCTCTATTTGGTGACCCAAGTATTTCACTTTCTTCTGACAGAACTGCAACTTTGAAGGAGACACCTTGGCCCTCATTCGGACCTTGGCGGGCGGCGGAGGCCGCCCGCCAAAGTCCCGCCGTCAAAATACCGTACCGCGGTCGCAAGACCACGGCGGGTATTTTGACTTTTCCCCTGGGCTGGCGGGCGCCCGCCGAAAGGCCGCCCGCCAGCCCAGGGGAAAACGACCTTCCCACCATGAAGCCGGCTCGTAATCGAGCCGGCGGAGTGGGAAGGTGCGACGGGTGCTACTGCACCCGTCGCGTATTTCACTGTCTGCTATGCAGACAGTGAAATACTAGCGGGGCCCCCAGGGGACACTGGGGGCACTGCAGGGGCCCCCAGGGGCCCCACGACACCCCCTACCGCCATCCTGTTCCTGGCGGGCGAACCGCCAGGAACAGGATGGCGGTAGGGGGTGTAAGAATCCCCCATGGCGGCGCAGCGAGCTGCGCCGCCATGGGGGATTCAAATGGGCAACGGAAAACCGGCGGGAGACCGCCGGTTTTCCATTTCTGACCGCGGCCAAAGCGCCGCGGTCAGAATGCCCAAGGGAGCACCGCTGGCCTGTCGGCGGTGCTCCCGCCCCCGTTGGCCCTGGCGGTGCAACACCGCCAGGGTCATAATGAGGGCCCTTGTGTCCATTCCTTCCCAAATGATTCAGTAGAGCAATGGTGTCGGCTGTGCAGCCACTTTCTGTCTTAGATGCAATCAGTAAGTCATCGATGTACTGTACTAGAGTAGACTCGAACGGCAATTCTAACGCTTCCAAGTCTTTCTTTAGAATCTGATTGAAAATTGACGGTGACTCCGAAAACCCTTGAGGAATTCGACACCAACTGTAAACTCTGTCTAAGAATTTGAAACAAAATAGAAATTGGCTGTCCTCATGAAGAGGCACCGAAAAGAATGCTTGTGACAAGTCGATGACTGAGAACCACTCGGCATCGCAAGGGATTTGAAACATTATCACAGCTGGATTCGGTACTACGGGCAGCATTTAATTACGATGTCATTTATTTTCCTCAAGTCTTGCACTATTCGGACCTTTCCACTCGGCTTTATTAGTCCCATGATTGGTGAATTACATGGACTGCTTAACACTTCTTTCAGTACTCCCTGTTTTACAAACTCGTCAATGAGTTGGGCGACTTTCATGAGGGTGTCTTGTGCCATGTGGTATTGTGGGGTCTGGGGAAAGGTTACATTGGGTTTTACGGTCACTTTCACTGGTTCCACTCCTTTCACCAATCCCACCTCTTTTCCTGTCATATCCCACACTTCCTTTCCGACTGTTTCCCGTAATTCAGCTGGAATATCTGCTTCAGTTATCATCGGAAAAAGGTTAATCAGAGGATATTCTTCATCGACAGTTTCCATCTCCTCCCCTTCTACACTGTCCTCTTCTTCCCCATCACTGCTCGTCTGAATTCTAATTCCATCGTGTGAACACATAATCGAACATCCCAATTTGCACAATAGATCTCTCCCTAACAGTGCTATCGGGCTTGAGTCACATACCACAAAATTATGTAACCCTTGATAGTTACCAATGCTGACTGGTACTGGATCTGTGATTGGGTTCGTCAGGTGCCTGTTTGCTACTCCCACTACTTGAACTGTTCTCCCTGAGAGTGGCAAATTTGGTACTTCAATGCTCCTAACAGTTGAACGTGTGGCTCCTGTGTCAACCAAGAATGAAACACGATGACCCATGACTCTTCCCTCCACATATGGACCCTTTTGATCAACTTCCAAGGATGCTGCAAGCACACAATTTCCCTCCTCATCTGAACTTTCACTCTCCCATACATTGTTTATTCCATTCTCACTGTGTAATGGGAACTGTTGTACGGTGCCATTTGTACTCATCACCTGACTCGAGACCTGTGGAGGAACCATCACTTGCTGCTGACTCACTGGTGCCAAAGGTATTTGCATTTGCTGATTAGGTACCATGGGTAACTGCTGTTGCATTGGCTGCATTTGCGTCATCTGCATACGGGGCATCTGTATCTGCTGCGGCTGCATGGGCTGTAATCCCTGCAGCTGATTTATGGTCTGAAAATTTGGGTTTGGACCTCTCATTTTCGGTCCCCTCATTGTCTGGAATGCATTGACATCATTGTTTTGCTGACCAACACCTGCACCTTCCTGCACCACCATCGGCACTCGCGTTTCCAATGTCCGACGATTCCGCACACGTGACACGGCATCACCCTTTTCATTGCCTGCACACCATTCGGAATCACAACAGTGTTCAAATCCGGACCATTACTCCCAAAACCTCCTCTGCCTCTGCCTCTCGCCTGTGGCTGAAACACCATGTTTCCCTGCGGCTGCGGCTGCGGTACCTGCTGTTGGAACCCTTGCAACCCTTGCAAACCTTGCAGACCTGTCTGAGCTGCCTTAAGTTGCATCACCATCACTTTCTCTTTCAACCTTTTCTGTTTCACCTCAATTTCGTCGCTACAGTATTTCGCATAATTCACACCTCATCAATCGGTTTCGACTGCCAACAAATCAAATGCGTCTTTATCATCTGACTTATCTCTGGTCTCAGCCCTTCCACAAATCTAAACACAAAATGAAGCATATCCTTCGCCTCTATTGTTTCCGTGCCACTGTAGTTCTTGAACGCCTTCAACAACCTCTCATAGTAACCATGAATCGACTCTTTAGCCTCTTGGGCAGTTCGATCAATCTTCTGCCAATCCACATTTTTCGCGGCAACCTTCGTCTTCAAATGCTCAATCACCTTATAGTACAAGCTCATCACCATAGGTGATGGTGCACCAGTATCCCTGTCTCTCTCTGGTTCACTTGTCGGCCAACCTACAGCTCTTTTGCAGTCTTCCCACAAATCTGCCGGAACCACAATCTCAAAGAGGGTGTTCAGGTCTTCCCAAAGACATTTTGCAAGCTTCACAAACCTATCAGTCTGTTGATACCATTCAATCGGTTTCTCTCTCAGTTTGGGAAAATCATCCGGAAAAGACTGAATGTCGCTTCTGTGCCACGGTACATGTATTAATTTTCCCCCTGCTGTCTCCCTCATTGGTAACATGGTTATTGCATCACTACTCTGTGGTCTTTTCTCGTTATTCTCTGGGACACTGTCTTTCTTCTTTTCCTTTTTCTTTGCCCACCTGCTTTCCCATTTGTCTAAGCACCTCCACACTTGTGCACTCTGCAACAATTCTCTAAGGTGCGTTTTCATGCCTGCTGACCTCATGTGTTCAAAGTCTGTGGTCCTGAAATCCAATCTATAGCTCCTGCTCAAGTGTTTTGTCTTGTCTATATCAACCCCGTTTTTGTCAGCTATTTCTTGCAAGCTTCTATGTACCTTGTTCACTTCTCTCGTAATCCTGGGACACAGATACCTCAACTCTTCTTCCGAGTAGGACTCTAACCTATTCACCCCCATAGTCCCTTCCACCAATTCTTCTGCTTCCATGTTCAACCTGACCCTATTCAGATAGTCCTCTTCTCCCTTCCCACTGGCTGAGCTTTGTGTGGAATTCAGACTGTTGAACCACTGTGTCAGCTGTTGCGGATTCAACCCCATCAGTGTAGCATTCACATCGACTGCCATTGATGGTTGCGGCAACTTTTCAGTGTTCGATGATAGCGGTATCATCAGTGGGGGACTCGACCTCACCACTGTTGACTGAGCACATATGGGACTAAACTCCATCAAGGACCCAGATCCAGTTGGCAGAGCCGCTATCGGAGTTGTCTCTGGAGTGTTTTCTATGCACCTCCTTTCCGTCCCACTCTGCACCATTGATCCTTGACCGCTCATACCTGAGTTAGGCTGAACGTACAAAGGTACCGGTGGACCTACAGTAATGGGTAGGGATATCGCATCTGGGTTCTGTCCATTCCCTAAGTTCTGAGGCATGTTCATTCCCACACTATGGGTCATCATTGCCGGCATGCCCGTCTGACTCCCAGTCATCTGAGCATGTGCGGTTCCCCCCTGCATCTGCTTTTGAGGCATCAAAAACTGGGTTGATTCAGCTTGTGCCAATGTTGGGTTGCGACCATTCTGTACTCCCATTACGGTTGGATCTAGAATCATTCCCGTACTGTTGTCACTGTTGTAGTACCTTGGGACCTGCGGCTGATAATTTTCTGCTGTTTTCAATATAGGCACATCTGGATATATTCTCCTAACCTGCGGTATCTGCGGGGTGAACAGTAAACTCGGGTCCTTAGATCCCGATGGCGTTTCTGAATTCGGAATTTCATTATTCTGTACCGGTGCCGGAGGGGCAGAACTGGTACTTGGACCTTGTTCACTCTCTACATAAGGTGGTGGACGGTCGTTCAGCAATTGCATGATGAACTCCTCATCATCTGACTCGTCCTCCCTATCTTTGGAACACCTCCTGTTTGTCTTGCAGGTAGCTTTCTTGCCTGTCGCCTCTTCTTCCTTAGCAATTGCGGGAAACAATTTTATCCCCTGCAATATATCTGACCTCCACACCTTCTGTGCATTATCCCACCTAGCGTCCGCTAGTGTCTTTTCTGCCTTTCTTATCCTGGTCTCGAACTTCTTTTGCTGTTGCTGTCTAGCCATTAATTCCCAAATCGCTAGAGCCTCAAACTGTGCTGGCCTTGGAGGTACCTTCATGTCGTACATCGCAAATCTCAAATTCTCTAGGATCCTTATATTGAATGTCCCATGGATCGGGAACGCTACGCTCCCATGTTTCTCTGTCAGCTTGTGCCAGTGCTTTAGCCGAAGGCACGGAGCTACCCCGCTTTCCTCCATTACAATGTAAGCTGGTGTACCTTCGGGTGGCGTCTCCTCTCCTACGCTCGCTTTAATGTAAGACTCCCCCTTCATCGCACTCTTTAATGCTTTAAAAAATTTCATTTTCTCGTCTTTTATTTCACAAAAATTTGTAATCAATAAGTGACTTTAATTCCCGGAATACTCTTCGCTTGCCTTTCCCCTTCCAATCGAGCCCCACGGACTGCGTCCAATCCGTGCGCGACCCTTCTCTGCAACCAACCTATCCCAGCGTGGCTCCTAGTGACGTCACACTCACACACACTGCGGCTGACAAAGCCTTGCGGCTAGTCCTCCTTCACTCAGCTCCTCTCGTAACAACTTCTAGCATATATCGCGAGCAACCAAATAATAATAAAACAGATCTGTCGGTTTACTACAGGAAGGGTAACACAATCGCTTCAGGACCTTAGGGATTTTTCATTAGCCTCGGCAGTTATTCCATCTTTCTCGGTCCCCACTTTCGCAAGCAAATCTGACCCGCAGACCTGCTCTCAACTTGTCAATGATCTATTCTAGTGCACTTAGAATTTGTCAAAGCCCGAAGTCGAAGTTTTCTTTCACTCCCTTAACACACGTACCGACTCGTTGACCACGCCCGGTCAACCTATTAAACCGACCAGACCACAACATAAAACAAGTGTCTCATACACTTTTCAACATACTCCGGAGTCTCTTGACCTCGCAGGGCCCGTCTCAACAACAACAACCACGTGGACCTTTTTCCTGCACAAAGCGCCACATGCACATGAAGTTCGACGACTTCCCTACTCTCACACTCGGAGTCGCACCTCCGCTATTCTCTAAAATCCTCGCAACCTTTTCAAACAATCTGCGGCAATAAGCTGTGCAAGCGCAAAATTCTAACTTCACTCATACCGTCACTAGTACCGCCAACGCCGATCTCACACCTCCATTCTCTCCATTCGCAAGCTCCGAGATCCCGGGAAAGTCGCGGGGGACTTAGCCCATCATCATTCTCTCAATCTGTTTTACCCAAGAAAAATCTAATTCAACACCATATACCTCTCGAGTGGGGTCCCAAAATGCCAAACCGTCACCTCGAGTGGGGTCCCAAAGGGCGAAACCGTTACCTCTCGAGTGGGGTCCCAAAGGGCGAAACCGTCCTCTGCTACCATCTACTGATAGAGCGTTCCGTTCTAATAAATTACCTGTATTTGGACGCTCTTAGGTCGATGAATCTTTTGACCAAGTGGGGCTCTCTTCACCCGAGATTAGTCAATTAATCAATCAATAATCAATAACGAACATAAGCAATGCCCTGATCAACATAACATTTCACAATTAATCCAGAAAACATTTCGGCGAACCATGACCTTTCGGTCATGAATAACCACACCAGTTTATTCAAAGTTAATGAATTTATTTCCCTATATTAACAAAGCTAGCACAATATAAATGTGTCTCAACACCAAATGATATATGTAAATGAACATTAATAGCTGTCCATAACGACGAAAAAGATGCAATCTATGCAGCATTTGAATAACAATGCATTCGATAATAGCAATGGAAATCACAAAAACTATAATCTGTAATGAGCTAATTGCATACATTGGTCAGCATAACAAGGTCTCAAATTGCATCGTGCAACAAATGAATCCTCATCTAACCTCAAATTAGCATCGGCATGTGGGACTTCATGCAAAAACAATTTAGCAACATTAATTTGGAAAACTCCTAACTAGGGCTCTTATCAAAAATCAGCAGTTGGTTACCTAAAAGAAACACAATGCAATTGTACATTTTCCTTTCATATTTACCAAATTCAATCAGCATTCAAGGAAGTCTTCGTCTCACAGGCACCGGTTTCCGATCAGCATGGGACAGGGCAAAGGGGCAGGGTGGACGGGGCAATTGCCTCACAGCGGCAAGATAAAGGACAAAACTATTACTTCATGCAAAGGGACGAATCAAAGTTAAAGTCTCTAGGGCGAGAATTACTTAAAGTCTCTTTCTCTCGATTAGAGAAAGCATCAAAGTTTCTTTCAAAATGGCGTCGCAGCAAGATGGGCCATAATAGCTGCAAAGTTCTGTAAATGGCCGTAATGTCCGCAAATGGCTGTAATGGCAGGTAACGGCAATAATGGCTACTTTCTCCTTGTGCACCTGGTTTAAATAGACAACAGTTCAAGTCCAGTAGGGTCTTCCATTGGAGGGTTCATAGGTTGGCTTCAAATTGTCCAATCAAAAACTACAGTTCACAAGCTTCTACCTAGGCATACATTATCCTTGGAGTCAGGAACGTAAGTTGCAACATATTTTACCAATTAACTCACTTTCAGAGCGTCCATTGTCTGCACCTGCAGATTGACCTTGGAGCAAAGAAGAAGATGCCAGGCTGGCACGAAACCTTAAAGATAAGCATGTGAACGATCTCACTGGAAAAGTACAGCTTCAAGCAAGAATACACGTTTTATTAGCACGTTAGAAAAACACGAGCATCTAAACCGTGAGACAGGCCACTAGGCCAAAGCCTCCACTAAAGTTATGCTAAGTTAAAACATTTCAAACAAGCAAATCATAGCACACGTTTACGGTTATGTCAGATTAGTACAATTCTAATACATCATGTTATATAAAGCACGCTTATAAATGTTGGCAAACTACTCTGAGGGCACATTTGTCCCCGTACAATCTTTATTAGTTTGGTTAAAGTCACACTTGATTATTGTAGCACTACGTTTATGCGCTAATAAATGTAAAACCTTCATTTCTGCGTCATCACACCCAGTCTCCAATTGGGAATTATTTATCAATGGCACTGGATGGGAATAATTATCAGTCACCACGCATAATGCAGCCAACATTGACCAGCTCCACATAGTACATCTCAATGTGTGTATTTTTCCACTGGACCTGTGTGACTTTTTGAAATAGAGCAATATTCAGGGGCACTGGCAGCAAAACCTTCTTCAAGGTTGCAATGCGGTACAAATCTGATTTTATAAAAGATATATGCACAAATTGCACTTGTGCTAGCAGAAAGTACATCACAAAGTTAGGGGTGGTAAATCTGCCCATTACATAAAGCATTTGAACTTTTGACCCCCTTACCCGTACCAACCCATGTCAGCTTTATCATAAGTGCCGTCATTCATTAGAGCCACTCTTCTGGCTACTGTCAATGGGAGCCTAATCCACTTTTTTATTACCAATGCTATGGCTTGTAACATTGGTGGCTGAAATCCCACCTCACCAAAACAATGCTCTGTCTGCTCAGTTTAAATGTAGGTAGACCATAATTTGACAACAGCAGAAACCACTCCGTCTCCACCGTGGTCACACTTCTCTGATGGCCTGATGGAGTAGGAGGCCATCAGAGATTTGGCTATATGCCCTCCACCCCTTGTTTTAATGGGCAGACATATAGCCGTTTTTCAATACCCATCACTGCCTCTACAAAACTGGCAGTAAGGCGCACTGAAAGGTGCTCAATGCCCCTCTCACAATAGGAAGAAGCTTCCATGTTGAGGAGGGTCATTTTTTTTATTTTCAAAAAGAAAATTCTGTTTGCGATTTTCTTTTGAAAATATCAAAGAAATTGGTAAGTTAGCTATATGGCACACTTGCAATGCATTGACAGGAACCAATGGACTGGCACACATTTCTAAATTTGGCCATTGGCCCATCTCTTCAGGGCGATGGAGTAATTTACTCTGCCGCCATCAAGAAGGACGAGCTGACCAGCAAACAAAAAAAATCAGATGCTATTATACGGTAATATTGTATACTCAGATATCTAATAGGACTAGTGTGCCATTTTATGGGGCGTTCCAGTGCTGGTAGGCTCGTAGCTCCAGTTAGGGGACATACTGACTTAGACAAGTTAATCATCAATCCAGACCACCTACCAAAGGCTATAATTTCCCTAATGATGAGGTTTAAGTTAATTTCTAGGTATTTAACCAGCAGAAAGATGTCAGCCACACACACTGATAATAAAGGATACTGTGGGCTCCAAATTTAATTCCTCAAATATGATGAAATTCTCTAAGCATGCTAGCTAGTGTCTCAAACAGGGCTAACAATATAGGCAATAACGTGCATCCATACTTGTACCCCTGCTGATCGCTGCCAGCGGAGTCAACCCATCATTCACCCTAACTCTGGTTGTTGAGTAGCAGTTTTAGGCAACACATCACGTCTCTATCTGCCCAAAATCACTTTATCATATCAAACAGAAATGGCCACTCAATGTAATCAAATGCTTTAGCTGCATCACGAAGGGTAGCAGCTGTAGCCGTATCTATATTAATTTGGTGTGTGACCACAGATAGAGTGTTCAGGTTATATCCTGTATACATCCAGATTGATCAGGGCTGAGCAGGTTAGACTTGAGTGGCAATCGTCTCTCAGCCAGTATGTTTGCTAATATGTTGTTGTCGACATTTTTCAAGGACAGGGAAAATGCCATCAATTAGGGGCTTGCCTGGTTTAAACGGAGAAATTACAATAGCGTCTTCCAATGGCTGCGGGAGTGTTGTTTTATTGTATGCTTTCTCATATATTGCTATGGCGGCAAGGGCTAGTTGTTCTGCAAACAAGCTACATAGTTTGGTATGGAATCACCCTCCCCTCCCCCAGGGCACCCCATTCCATATTCTTTTGATTATACTTTTATTTCTCCAGTGGAATAGTTTGAACCAGTGCATATGCCTGTTAGTCTCAAATCATATCAAAGTGGATTTATCTAGGTTTTTTTGTATATCAGAGGTGGGCTCAGCAGCCTATGTTCACAGATTAGCAGTTAATAAATCCTGTTATGATTTCCATTGGTTGGTGTACATATATCTCCCCATCTGTTACAATCTGGACAGTATATGAGGCTGCCATTGTGGTCTGACCAGAGCCACCAACCTGTGGCCCAAACATTCACTTTCGCTTTAGTACCTGGCAACAGTATATTTCTCCAGGAATTTCATCTTCCTATCAGCTTCTTGACTAAACTCTTTCTGCCTCAAGTGCATATCAAAACGTGTTTGTGCATCGGGGTTGTATCATATGGCTTTTCAAGAGTGATGATTTCATTTTTAAGTTTAATGAGCCTACTATGTATGGCTTGACTTGGTGATTCCATGATCTCTTGCAATGTATTTGTCCCGTATTACTGACTGAAATGCTTCTCTCAGGACTGCACTTGTGGAAACTGAAGCCTGAGTTAATTAAACGTAGGACTGTATCGCTTGCCATATTTCCTCCCTTAATGTGAAGCCTAGTAGGGTGGAAGGCTGCAGCCACCTCAATATATGTGTGTGGCAAATGTAGGATTGATTTTGCCCAGCCAGCCACATCTTTAGTGGCAATCCAAAATCAGTTCTTTGCAAAGGGATATCTGGTTGGCCACTGGTCCACTATGTGCTGCTGTTGCAAAAAACGAGTGGCTGGAGCAGCTTAACTATACTGTCCTGTGCAATCCTGTCAGCAGTCAACAATTACATGTAATCAATGGAACCTACACAACACATATACAGTTACAACGTGCTTAAGGGTGAAGGAGAGGCCAGACCCATCATATCACTCAGTAGGGGATATTACGATTTATGCAACTCAGATTTGGAATGTGTTGGTTCTAACCTTGGTTACAAAGGGAATGGCGAATTACGGTGCTCCAGTCATTCCACATCACTTAGCTGAGTCTTTACTATTAGGTCTGCAAGGGTGTCTCCTTTTCGTTCCAGTGATGCATTTTGCTCAGGAATGTAGTGGCTTCCTTTGGGACATTAAATACTTATGCCTTTAGCTTTGAAAGTGAAGCAGGGTTTCGCTGGGTAGAGCATAATAGAGGAGATGTCATGTTTATGGGGTTTCTTGGTTGGGATAAATTTCTCTGTGTGCCTTGCACATTCTGGTTAGAGTCCAGGTAGAAGGTGATCGACATTCCTGGATGGATTTCTCCATCACTGTTCTCAGAATCTGGTCCTGGTCTCTATAATTAAAGAGCTTTGCAATGATGGTGGGGGGGGAAGGGGGGCGTGGCTGGGCACCCGAAAAAGTCCCACAGGCTTGGATTGGAAGTGATTGGCTCTTTCTACAAAAAACATTTTAACTACACACATCGGTCGGAGCGACTGCCTCAGGAGCTAGAGATCGGGGTTCGATCCTCCTCAACAGCGTTACATCCTGTGATTCTGGGCAAATCACTTAATCTCCCTGTGCCTATGGACAGCGCCTTGAGACCCTTTCGGGTGATAAGCCACGCTATATAAATCTACATTTTACACACACACATTGCTTGATATGGCAATGAGCCACCCAGCTAACTCTGAGCTAATGAGACACACACAGGGCCTGCTGTGTGCTGTTGTGACATATACAGTTCCAGCTCTGAAGACACCTCTAAAATATATGTTTTATGTTTATGACACAGGTCCAGTATTGGATTTGGGACTTTTGGCACAGTACCTGCGCTTTACGAATCAAATTCAGTGCATAATGGCACTGTACCTGTTTGAGCATGGCACAGGATTTCTTGTAATCCTAAATTTGAAGCATTGTTGTGTTGTGCGTGAGTGACAAGAGAAGTGCTCTTATCTTTTCTTGTTTAGAACTCCTAGCAGTGTGATGGAGAAGAAGGTGTGAGAGATAGGCACATAAATAATAATTACAGTTGGAACTATGGTAACCTATGATAACATGTGCAAGGTAGAGATGTTGAACACACAGGGATAGCTGGATGAGATGCCTCTAACAGAATTGAGATCCCTGTTGTCTGTCAGCTTGCAGCAGATGGTGGTTCTCAGCAAAAATCAGAGTTGCAATAAAGAACAGGTCCATTCTGGGAAGCGAGCTAGAAGTATTTTAATGCTACCCGAGAATGGTGAAAAACCCATGATGGTGCCCCTCTCAAGTCCTCTTCCAGATCTAATATTCAGTACAAAACAGTAAACATAAATGCTTTACAAATTCCAACTACTAATGCACATAGTTAGTGAAACGACGACAGCACCCAACATGGACGAACATGGAGAATAAAGAATAGGAACCCAGAAGGACCACAATACCACAGTCACCCAGCACAGAAACGCAAAGGGAACATATCATTAGCTTCCTGTGATGTCTCACCTGAAAAGGCGCATATGCTGTCACTCGAGGAAAAAATATTAAAATAGCTTAAAGCCCGCTCATTAATTAACACTGGATTGCTTCATCCTCACTCTCATTTCCCTGTTTCTCATTGGTCAGCGTGACCATCTTCACTTCCTCTTCGTGTGTTTGTCCCGTCAATGGACCAAGTATTGAGTCTTGGCTTTACTGGTGTTTCTCCGATGCTCGCGCTTGAGTTACTTTTATTTTCTTTCTCCGGAGTTGAAGCTTCTCCCATTGTCGCTTGTTCCCCCATCGCTATTGTAGCTTTCACCATTTTTGCTTGTTTCATCTCTCTTCTTCTTCTGCTCTATCCTGCTGCTCCTCTTGAGGTCCTGCCTTCTCTCTTGGTTTTCTCCTTTCTATTCCATACCTCTCTTCTATCTGCCCCTCCCCAACCCCCTCTTAAATTAATAACACGCAGCTGCTCCTTCCCACACCATTGTTGAAAGGTAGCCCTCTGAAGCTAACAAAAGTTCCCATGCATTAAACCTTCAGCACAATCGCAACTGAACAAATGGAGAGTATATATTTCAAAAACACCACCTTGCAACTCCTCCAACATCGGAAGTGTCTGCTCCAGAACAGTGCTGCAAGGGCGAGCTCCAGAAAGGCACCAGACAACACTAATACATAAATCTGTCCAGTTTGATCCCAGAGAACGTGGGAAATCTGCCGAACCAACTACCAGTTCACTGCAAACTACCCCCAATGAGACACAAGAGAGCAAACACAAATCTTTTACTGGTGCAGTGTAAACACACGTTTTAATAAATCTGCTTACAGCTCATGTAATGTGATACGGTCAATGATGGCTGCATCATAGCACTTTTTTATTTTTTTTATTTTAACTATGCTGGTCAGAAACCGTACTGTTGTACACCATGGCAAAGAAACAATTGCCAAAACCAATATATCTTGTATAGGCGAGACTTGGAAGCAGCAAAGGTGCAGAAGGAGCTTGGAAAGGGGGTCCGGTGGAAGAGAGGCATGGGAAGAGAAAAGGAAGAACTAAGGCCATTATTTATATATTTCGCCGCAAAACTGCACAAACGCAGTTTTACAGAAAAAAGAACTGCGCTGGCTTGCGCCATTCCACAGCGCCAGCCAGGCACCGTATTTATGGAATGGCGCAAGCCGGTGCTAAACTTGGGCTAGCGTCTTAGAAGAAGATGCTAGCCTGGTGGGTGTGGCGATATGGAAGGAGGATGTTGTGTGCCAGGAAATTGCACTAGCCTGGTTTGAGGCAAAAAAATGCCTCTAACCAGGCTAGCGCCATTTCCTGGTGCACAACCACCAAAAACAGGAGGGGACAAGTGTCCCCTGTGCATGGCAATTGCACCCTGTGCCATGCAGAGGGCCCCAAGTTGGGCCCCCATTGGCACTTTAATTAAAAAGCAATACTTACCAATACTTACCCTACTTACCTGGGATGGTGTCCCCCATCCTCCGGTGTCCCTCTGGTGGGGGTGGGGGTGTTCCTGGGGCTTGGGGAGGGAACCCGTGGACCTATTCCATGGTGTCTAACCATGGAAATGGGCCCACATGTCCCCTAACGCCTGGTCTGACCCGGAATTAAACAAAGCACGCTTTGGACCATTATTTATCCCCTCCCCCCACCTGTGAGGATAGCACAATTTTTTACATGGGAACGCCTACCTTGCATCTCATTGACGCAAGGTAGGTTCACACATCTAAAAAATGGTGCAAAATCCAATATTTTGAAGATAGATGGGTCTAACGTAAAAATAAAAATATGGAGTTAGTTTTGCGCCAAATTTATATTAAAGAAATTATGCAATTTTGGCGCTAATGGAGTATAAATATGCCCCTAACAGAGAATGCAGGGCCTCCAAAAAAGTGCTATGCTGCCTGCAATGCAAACTCTTTGTTGGTCTGCACCTTCTATGGTCTACCGGTGTGTGTCCTCAATGAATGGCCAGGGCTTGAAAATGACCCCTTGTCCTCTCTATGATGGAGGGACACCACAGCATATGGCCATCTACAAGGCCCACAGTGCACACTCTGTAACACAGGAATATCCATCATTGATCCACCTGGGCTGGATCCACATCAAGCTACTAGAAAATCCATGTAAGATGAATGCTCATAAGATGTTAAGCAGTACTCATTTACATTTTCACTGTTTCTCATCGAATGCTATCTTGGATAAAGGCCTTCAGGACCCACGTTTGACAATTACAATATACAAGAAAATACAAGATTCATTGAATGATTGCGGTGAGGCAGGAGCTTTTTACTAAACCAGTGAAAGAAGGCTGTCTTCCTGGATCAGAGTGCCTTGCTGACTTGCTAAATCAGGCTGCTTTCAGAATTGTTCCTTTTTGTTAAACCTGTCAAACTTAGGGCGATCTTCCCCCAAAACTTTTGCCTACCCCCGTCCTGTTTGCTGATTTTTTAAAACAATTTTTTACTTTAGGAAGCTGTGTACTTTACCACTGCTGACCAGTGCCTTCGTGCTTATGCTCAATCCTTAAAACATGGTAAAATTGGCCTACACTTGACTGACACATTTAATTTACTTATACTTCCCAAGTAAAGTAGTACAATATTTACCCATGCCATGTACATTATATGTTACTAGTGGGACTGCAGCACTAATATGCCACCTTAAGGAAAGTCCTCCTTTTTGCTCTGGTCACCCCACACTTTTTGGACAGGTACTGGTGGTTACTGACTCTTGGCTGTGTCCTGGGTACTGCTTACTATTCCCAGGGCCAGTGCTCTATGTAAAGAAGTGGATATGCAAATTGGGCTAATTATAACTGGCAAAATTGACCTACCTATAAGTCCCTAGTATATGGTAGGGCATGGAGGGTTAGGGACCCCAGCATAGGTAGTACCCCCATAGGTGCACTGCTGAGGTGCCCAGTGTCATTTTAAAGGCAGGCCTGCCTTGCTGGCTGCTTTTAAATTAAAGTTACATGCAAATTCGACTTTGGAATTAAAAGTAGTTCCAAAGTCTTAAACTACCTTATTTTTACATATAAGTCACCCCTAAGGTGTGCCCTATGTGCCCCTAGGGCTGGGTGCCATGTAACTATAAGCAGGGACCTTATAAAAATAGTTTTTTAAGCCCTGGTGAGGTAAAACAGAAAATTCGTTTTCCCTCATTGTAGTGAATGGCCTCCATAGGCTAGAGTGGGGAGACTTTATTTTAATTTTAAAAGTCCCCTTGAGTAATAGATACAAGAAGTTTGGTATCAGCTCAATTGTTATAATAAATCCCACAACTTCCAGTTGTTGGATTTAATATAACTTGTTCAGGTAAAGAGTTTTAAACTTTACCTGAAAAGTTGCCAACTTCAGCCCTGCAGTGTTTTTGCTGCTGTGCTCTGATTGGCCAGCCTCTGGCAGCCTGGCCAGGCTGCTTGATGAGGTGTGAAGTGGCTTGGCTCCACACAAAGAGATGTGCCTTGTGGAGGAGATCTCCCCTCAGCAGATGGTGAAGCAGGAAGGGGGAGGGCTGCCAAACTGGTCTTCAAAGGCAGGGAAGGACATTTGGAGCAACCCAGCAACACCCTCACATCCTGCAAACCCAAACAATTAGGTGCCCCCTTGATTAGATTAGGAGAGGGCAGGAGAGGGGTGTGTTTATGATTTTTAGCCACACCAGTGGGTGGGGTCAGCCAGATGTAACCTCCAAAATCACTTTCAGCCATGATGGATTTTTGAGGAATGTTTCTCCCTGGGATATATTTTTGCCACACTTCCCAGGAAGTGGTCATCACAGGGGGAAGGACCCTGCGCCTGATTGGAGAACCAGGGCCCCCCTGTTTTTCACCCAGGAGCAGGGATACAACTGGCAGACCTGCACCCACACCTCAGATCCCCATCAGATTCCAACAAGGAAGAAATACAGGAGAAGAAGGACTGCCCTGCTGGACCCCTGGCCTGCACCTGGATCCTGCACTCTGAAGGACTGCACCAGCTGCACACTTGGGCTTCACCACAAGAACGACTTTGCCTGGCTTCAACTGGTTCAAGGAGGGACTCCCTGTTTGCTACAGGTGACAACTTGCTAACCAGAGTCCCCTGCACCAACTACTGAAGAAACCAACCAGCTGACCACTGTCCAGTGGCTAAAAAAGAGTTTGCGCCAGGTGCATTCTGGGAGTTGTAGTCCATGCCCCCCAAGGAGCATCTCAGAGCTTCTGGAAACTTGGGGTGAGCTGTGGACCCCAACAGAACCTTAAAAGAACATCTGGAAGAAGATCCAGAAGTTTGGAGAACTAGGGACCAACCTGCCGCGGCAACTCTAGCTGGCTTGTCTCAACCGCGACCCGGCCTGACTTGCAGGTTCGTCCCGGTGAAGAAAATCTCCAAAAAAGAGACTAAGTCCGAACGTAGGAAGTTGACCGGGACCTCCCAGCCAGCCTATCTAAAGAGGGCTCCAAAGACGTCGAATCAAGATCCAGGTTTGCCCAGGTCAAAGGATTTTCACCTCGAAAAAACAACTAAGTCCAAAGGTAAAAATCTCCACCAAGGGCTCCTGTGACGCATATCCGAGGAAGAATTCCAGGAGGTCGGGTTGAACTGGCAGGTTCCTCCCGCTGAGGAAAATCTTCAGAAAACCGACTAAGTCCGAAGGTAAACTTTTGACTGAGGCCTCCCGCGGGCTGTAGCCGAGCCAGGCTCCTTCGCAGTCGGCCTTAAACTTGGACTTTGCCCCGGTCGAGGTGCGACCAGATGACCAGATTGGCACTTTTTGTTTCTATGCGCTAGAAAGCAATAATTCTTTAAAAATTCATATCTCCGGTTCCCCTTATCCGATTTTTTTCGTTTCTGTGTCATTTTAATGATAAAAATATAATCTACTTTTGTAAATTGTTTTGGGATTTTGAAACTGTTTCCTGTGTTTTATTTAATTACTGTTTTGTGATATTTGAATGCTTTACACTCTGTCTCCTAAGTTAAGCCTTGTCGCTCGTTGCAAAGTTACAAAGGGTTGAGCTGGGGTTCATTTACTGAGACCTAACTGGACTTAAGTGGAGGTTGGTGGTCTATTGCTAAGTGTAGGTACTTAGCTGCCGTTACCAATAACCCATTTTCCAACACCACCCACTTAAGTGGCCTTTGAAAACATGCCTCAGGTCTGCCATTGCAGCTTGTGTGCAGTTTTAAAATGCCAATTTGACCTGGCAAAGTTAGCCTTTTACCAGTCCTAAAACGTCCTTTTTAATACGGTTAAGTCACTCCAAAGCTAGGACCTAAAACCCATAGGTCAGGGTGTAGTCCATTTAAAAAGTCAGACAAGTAAATTTAAGTTATATATGTCCTCATACTGAAACACTCACAAATTCATAGTTTACTATTACAAGTGCCTACCTGTCCTATAGGATAAAATTGAGTTACCTTATTATTTTTATTAAGTGATCACTTTTGTTGGAAACAGGTAAAATGTCATGTTTGGTCTCTAAAGAATTGTAATTTAAAGTCTTCTTTAATGGTAAAGTCAGATTTTAAGTTACAATAGTGAAAATGCAACTTTAGATTTTGGCATTTTCTTTTCCTAACTATTTGGTGCCTGCACCATGTGCCCTGGGTCACATGACAGTAAATAGTTGGCAGCTGGCCTTTGTGTATTCCCTACAGACAGTGAGTAGAAGGGGGGCAAGGTTTTGGCAGGATGGACGGACCATCCTGGCAGGATAGGAGAGGCGGAGCTGTTCCTTGCCGCACATGCATTTCAAAGGGGCTGCCTGATCATACTTACAAAGAACTTCACACTATTCTTTTGTCACCTCAGACCCAATGGATCCTGGGAAGGAAGGAAGAAAATTCCAGAAGCATCTGTGAAGGGAAAACTTCAGAAGTTGCTTTCACTTCAAAGCTGGCATCAGGTATAAAAATAGGACCCTCAGACCCACTCTTCCACTTCTGGACCTGTGGAGGACAGTTAAAAGGCCTGCCCTGTCATTCAGAGGACTGCCCTGCTGTTTGAAGAATACCTTGAATCCTCAGTGGACTGCCCTCCTGCTCGAGGACTGCCTTGCTGCTTGAACCTAGGACTACCAGAGTGACTCCAATGGCTACTTGACTGACCTCCTGTTCGGAGACACAAAAAACTCCGGCAGCTTGAACCCTCCACCTGTACCCTGCCTGAAGTGAGTCCCGCCTCCAAGTGGTGTAAACCCAGTCATGGACACTTATAAGTGTGCTAAAGACTCCCAAACTGCCTATAACTAAAACATGGGCGTTTAAAAAATGTCAGCTAAAAAGTGCTTTGAGAACCCACAGAAGACTGGAACCTACCTGCTCGCTAGTCCTCCCAGAGTGCACCACTGGTTAGTCTGACTTAGTAGTAAAACCACCCAAGTTCATCTCCACAGCAGCAAATCCTGTTCAGCAGCTCATTGACGAAGGGGAATCGGGCCTCGCAGAGCCCTCATCGGCTACAGTCTGCAGCTTTGTCCTGTTGGGAATTTTCAACTTTAAAAAAGTGACATAGTTCCAACACAGAAATCTTTAATGTGACTTTGTCCAGTGGCTCCATGATGATGATGCCTCCTCCTCGAACTAAGCAGGCTGCCTTGCCCTGATGAACCTTACCTTCTCAGACATTTTTCTTCAAAATGTCCTCTAAGTCTGAAGGTAAGTCGAGACCAGGCCCAATCCACTTTGTGTACCCATACAGCAGTCCAACGGGGTCTGCCATAGCTTTTGACTTTGCCCTGGTCTTGGGCCCTTAAATGTCCCTATGATCTTCTAGGAACTCGTTTTTACAAAACAGTTAAAAAATCATAACTCCAGCTCTATTGAATGGACTTTTGTTGTTTGGGTGTCAAAAAATTTATTCATTTGTACTCTATTTTTCGAAACTGGTGTGACTTTCTTTGTGTTAGGTTGTTACTTTATTATTGTTTGTGGGATGTGTAAATACTTTACACATTGCCTCTAAGTTATGAGTTAGTGTAACAGGGCTCATCTTACTGCTGTACCCCAAAGTATCCCCAAGTACACTCCTTTCACACTTAGGGGGTCATTCCGACCCTGGCGGTCCATGACCGCCAGGGCCGGGGACCGCGGAAGCACCGCCAACAGGCTGGCGGTGCTTCCAGGGCTATTCTGACCGCGGCGGTAAAGCCGCGGTCAGAAAAGGGGAACCAGCGGTTTCCCGCCGGTTTTCCCCTGGCCCAGGGAATCCTCCATGGCGGCGCTGCTTGCAGCGCCGCCATGGGGATTCCGACCCCCTTCCCGCCTCCCTGTTTCTGGCGGTTTTCACCGCCAGAACCAGGATGGCGGGAACGGGTGTCGTGGGGCCCCTGGGGGCCCCTGCACTGCCCATGCCACTGGCATGGGCAGTGCAGGGGCCCCCTAACAGGGCCCCACAAAGATTTTCACTGTCTGCTTAGCAGACAGTGAAAATCGCGACGGGTGCCACTGCACCCGTCGCACCCCTGCAACTCCGCCGGCTCCATTCGGAGCCGGCTTCCTCGTTGCAGGGGCTTTCCCGCTGGGCCGGCGGGCGGCCTTTTGGCGGTCGCCCGCCGGCCCAGCGGGAAAGTTGGAATGGCCGCCGCGGTCTTTTGACCACGGGGCGGTCATTCGGCGGTGACCGCATGGCGGGCGGCGGTAGTCAGAATGACCGCCTTAATCCTCTAGGCATAGTGGACCACGGCATACTCATTAAAAGGGGTGTGAGATAGACATTCAGAAGCCAATTAAGCAAATAATGACCATAAATAAAGTAATTGTCCAGTTGCAGTTTTACTCAATTGGACAGTCAGGCACTGATAATTTTCCTACTACCAGTCCTCTTTAGGCAAAGATATTGTGATGACACAATCAATGGGAAATATATAAAGTTGTCACAGAGTGGCTCGGGTTCCATCAGTATCTGAAACATAGGGTGTGACCCTGGGGACTCTGATGGCATCTCCAATCACCGCCTGAGTATGTAGTCATGTACAACTAAATCCCAGAAGGCTGCATAGATACAGGTAGGGAGAGAACAAACGCTGCTCGCTTAGAACAGGGACTGAGAATACTACTTTTGTAGACCTTTCTCTGGCCTAAACTCAATAACACCGCCAAACAAAATGAAGAACGCCCCCTGGGTTACACCAGTGATTTTATATGAAACAGAAATGAAAAGTCGAAGGTGGTTGCAATGCTTCTTGGTACCAAATGTCCAAAGATCCTTTGTTGTCTAAAGGTAAAATCATCCATCCTGATTACCAATCTTCTCATTGGCGAATGTTTACATGCTATTTTGTGGTTTAGTCTGTCCTTTGTTGTCACCAAAGTCCCTACTGACATACTTCCTCAGATCTCAGTGGACCGTTCAGAAGAGAAACGCTGAGTGCCCACATACAAACACAGACTAAGGGAACAGGTTTTCTTGCTGCCTGTCTCAATGCATTGTGAACTAGTATCACAAGGACTCACCACAGCCTGGTGATGCAAATCCTTCACTATACTACATACTGTCCTTTTGGCCCTCCTCTTGGCCTTGTAGATATGGGGGCTTATTTACAAGCCTTGTGTGCCTCCGGTGTGTCACTTTTTGTGATGCACCGGTGATGCATAGTGCCGGCCAATATCTACAAAGCCACGCACAGACACTTGTCTTGATTTTTTCTTGGCCTTGTAGATATGGTGTAAGGCATCTCAGCACAATTCGCTGCATTGTCTTACACTGTGTCAGGGAGGCGTACCATGAACACCGAGGTGGGTGTTCCCTCGCAACACCCATGGGTTTTGACGTGTTCCCAGAATTACAGGAATCTGTAAACCTAGAAATGCATCAAAACTGCAAGCCTCCCCAGGGCAGGCGCATTGAGGAGAAATATCTTTATTTCTCCTTGTTGTTTCCTCTATTTGTGCTGCATTCAGCAGCACACAAAGAAAGGAAAATGCATCCCAGGATTGTTTTTGGCACTAACACTATCCTGCTGACAACGCCCTTGCACCATAATGCATTGGAGCTAGGCAGCAATTTGTTCACCAGTGCAGGGGCAAAGGACAGAATTGCACTGTATCTTGTAAAAATTGTGAATTTCTGCCCTTTCCCAATGGGAAAAGTCAGCATAGCAAGGTCACTTGTTGCGCTGGCCTGCACCACAGGGATTATAAATATGCCCTATGTTGTAAGGCAATGCAGTGCAAGTTGCTGTGTTGCCGAACACCGCATCAGGGAGGCATTCCATGGGCACTGTAGTGGGTTTTCCTACACAGCATCCATGGATCTTGGCACATTCCCTGATGTACAAGGCATTTACAAGGCATTATAAACCTGGGAATGCATCAAATCTTCATCCTCCACAGGGAAGGCACAATGAAGAGAAAAATCTTGTTTTCTACTAGTTTTTTCCTCTTTCAATGAGTGCTGCAGGAAAATGTCTCCATGGATTGTTTGTGTGTCACTTCCTGCACATAAATAATCCTGTCTGTGACTCAGGCATCCTTGCACCATAGTGCAAGGGTGTCTGTGCTAGGCAGACCACTGTGCACCAGCGCAGTGTATCTTGTAGATACAGTGCATTTCTAGCTTTTCCTTGTGGTGCAGGACAGTGCAGCAAGTTCACTTGCTGTGCTGCCCGGTGCCACGGGGCTTGTAAATAGGCCCCTAAATTTGCAGACAGACATTGTGGATTAAACAGGTTCGGCTCTGGGACTGTTTCCAGCAGTTCCTTACTTTTGCATATTCCTCCCATTCCTGTCTAGACACAAAGGGTGATTCTGACCCCGGCGGTACTAGACCGCCGGGGCCAGGGTCGGCGGGAGCACCGCCAACAGGCTGGCGGTGCCCCGCAGGGCATTCTGACCGCGGCGCTTCAGCCGCGGTCAGAAGAGGAAAACCGGCGGTCTCCCGCCGGTTTTCCGCTGCCCTTCTGAATCCTCCATGGCGGCGCAGCTCGCTGCGCCGCCATGGGGATTCAGACACCCCATACCGCCATCCTGTTCCTGGCGGTTCGCCCGCCAGGAACAGGATGGCGGTATGGGGTGTCGTGGGGCCCCTGTGGGCCCCTGCAGTGCCCTTGCCAATGGCATGGGCACTGCAGGGGCCCCCGTAAGCGGGCCCCACTTTGAATTTCACTGTCTGCATTGCAGACAGTGAAATTCGCGACGGGTGCAACTGCACCCGTCGCACCTTCCCACTCCGCCGGCTCAATTCTGAGCCGGCGTCCTCGTGGGAAGGGTTTTTGCACTGGGCTGGCGGGCGGCCTTTTGGCGGTCGCCCGCCAGCCCAGTGCAAAAGCCAAAATACCCTCAGCGGTCTTGCGACTGCGGAGTGGTATTTTGGAGGGGGGAAGTCTGGCGGGCGGCCTCCGCCGCCCGCCAGACTTAGAATGACCCCCATAGTCTTCGTACTCTAGTATCAGCTGGAAGGAGGAGTGTGGCTAGGACCTCACTGTCAGGGACCTAAAACAGAGGCACAAACAAGGAAGTAGCTTCCTCACACACACACACATATATATATATATATCTATATATTTATTACCATGTTGTAGAGAGCACCTCTACGGAACAATAGAGCAGGAAAGGGAGGGAGAGGGAAGAGGGGAGAGGGGAGAGAGAGAGAGAGAGAGAGAGAGCGAGAGAGAGAGAGAGAGAGAGAGAGAGAGAGAGTGAGAGAGAGAGAGAGAGATGTCTTTCAAATGTATGCTTCCTGAATCAATGCCAGCTAAATTACTTTTCTAATCACACTCTTCTCCCATTATCAAAAATTGTAGTGATTGTATTGTAATATTAAAAATATTGTTTTTATGTACTCAAGAGATCGTGAAATCCTTACTGATATAACGGAGATTTCAGTAATCACCATTATTATATAACAGAGTCACTCTGTCATTGCAAGTATCGAAGTTGGAAGATTCTTATTTTTAATGTCAATGGTGCTTCATGGAATAATAAGGTGAGTCTCATTTAGATTTTTATCCTCATTCTACCCTGGCAACTTTTGGCACATTACTAACTGAAAGACTGCTGCTGGGGAAAAAGGACTGTTACAGATATAACATTCAAAAGAATTTGGTATTTAGACCCTTGTGCCTAATCAGTAGGGTGTATGGGGAACAATTGGGCAGAGGGGTGAAAACAGCCTTTATGCCAATAGCCATGCTTTCCCTGTTCTATAAAAATCAATTCCTTCCAACGGTGGTTCTTCCCAATAAGGAGATGGGAAGTATATTCATGGAAGGTGAAAGGGAAGTGGGAGTAGATAACCTTCTCTGGCAATGAATGTGGAGGAGGCATATCTGGAAGGTGTTAAGCTAAGTTGATTTCCAAGTTCCTAGATTCCTCTTTAAGAGCTATAAGAATGAATCACGATGGAATAGTGTATTTGTAGAGCACTGCAAAACCCGCAACTGGGCGCTCTGGTGCTGAGATATCAGTGAAGAGGCCAAAAAAGCCCTAATTTGAGTAAAGAAGAAATACTATTTCTTGATGAGGGAGGGACGTTATACATATCATATAATTAGGAAGAAAGTTCCAGGTTTTAGCAATAAGGCAGAAGGATTGACTCCCCAGGCCAATATGCCTGATGCATGAGACCCAACAAAGATGAGAATTGACAGATAATAGACATGAGTTAAGGTAAATATGGAGAAACTCTTTTCTAATATATGCAGAGCAAGATCTGAATGATCCTAGCTGCTTCATTTTGCACCATCTGGAGTCTATTTGTAAGATATTCGAGAAAGCTAAAGTAAAGGGAACTCCCATAGTCCAGATGAGATGTTGTCAGTGCTTGGACTACAGTTTTTTATGAAGAGAGGGGAATAAAACTTACTATTTTTTTAAGAACTCTAATCATTGTAAAACAAATAGAAGCTACCTTAGTAATTTGTTTAATAAACGGTAGCTAATTGTCAAAATTAATGCCAACACTTCTGGTTCAAGGCAGCGTTCCGCAGTTCATCAGCCGCCAGTTTGAAGACAATATTGACAATTGAGTGCTGACATGGAGAACCTCTGTTTTGTCAGATTTCAGACTAAGATTATTTCTACTCGTTCAGGTCACCACTGCTGTGAAACATGAAGAGAATTGAAAACAAATGCATTTAAATAGAAAGTGGAAACGTTTGTGCTAAATAGCATGTGTATAATAAATTTAATTTCTATAGTAGGTAATCATACTTAGACTTTGCGAGCATACAAGAAATAATAATGTTCTGATTTAAGTTAGCTTAAGTAACTTAAATCAGATTAACATTGATTTGTACATTAGGACTGAAAGGCCGGTTTCCCATATTGAACTGCTGTTTTGTACAATATGTTTTTCTCTTCTGCTGCAGATGCTGTAACTTTCCATAAGCTTTCTGTTAGTCAGTGAATATACACTTTTATGTGTTAGACAACTGATAGCAATGTTTTCACTGGGAGGAGAGGAGATGGCAGGAAGTATGGGGCATTGGAAGAACTGCCTGAACTGCAATATGTGGATGAAATATCCTCTCAAGAACTTGGGTCTCTAGCTTGTTGTGAAGACTTGAGAAAGTAGGGAGTTTAACTGCTCTCAGAGTTTGGGGAAATTCAATGGGTTGCTGAGTACGTCTAATACATCAAATGTAACCAGTGATGCTTTATCAAATTTATATTAGGGTGTGTTCCTAGTGTAGGTTAGCACACTCTGGACTCTCTTTCTGAGATTCTTAGGATTACATCTTTTCAGGAAAAATCCCGTTTGAACCCTTCTCATTTTCAGAGATAACTGCTGATTTACAGCTGAGAATACTTTCCAGCTTTGCAAATTTCTTTATTGCTTAAGTGTATAAGCTTCCTGTTAATGCATTTTATTCTCTCAACAGAACTCTTTATTTACGTTTCTGAGCTGACGCCTTTCCATGCTTATTGAAGAAATTGCCATCTCATACTTAATCTAGATTTGGGATATCCTTTATGGAACACACTTGCTGTATTATTTCTATTGTATTTGTGATACTCACTAACTTGGTATTTTACCATGTTTTGAAATACTAACTAATGGATTATTTTAATGATGATTGCTAAATGAATAATGTTGTTGAGTATCACAGTGTAACCTCATTGGATTGATAATAAAATACGTGAATTCACTCACATTCTCTTTATTGACTACTGTGAAGCCGTAAATGGACTTTGTTACTTATAAGGTTTGATGTAAATGATTACTCCTTATCATTTCTCCTTGTCAATAACAAGGGTTATTTAATGATTCCACCCAAAGACCAAGATACTAGAATACCTGCAGAAGTGTCCCTGGGTCAAAAAGGAAGTTGTGAGAAACTGATATCACTATTTGTGCATCAACCGCACAGGACACAATACTGAAACTTGAAAGCCTGATCTGAGCAGAGAGTGGGGCATTATAAATAAATGTATAGAGCTAAGTGAGAAGCCCCAGGATACACCAGATGTAAAATGAAGAATTTGAGATTGCAAATGTTATAGTGATTGATGCCATTTCTATGGTAAGTTGCAAATACCAGTATCAGCCAACCATTGTAAAAGTCTGGTGTGAGAGAGTGCGTCAGAAGCCATGGAGCGATTAAGAAGAACCAGAGACACTGCTCCTCCTTGGTCCAGGATGTGTTATGATTCATCTCCTGCAGCCAGGAACACAGTCTCTTCTGCACTGGGCTCTGAAGCCTGACTGTGTTTAATCTAACAGTTTGTTTTTACCCAGATAGTTAGAAAGTTGGGTGTTGAAATGTTTCTCAGTAGGTTTTGCCTGAAAAGGGAGCAGAGAAATGGGCCTCTAATTTGCCAGTATTTCAAGGTCTGATTAAGATTTTTTTTAAAGAGGTAGGACAGGTGAATGAGTCAAGAGGAGAGACCAATTTAACTAGTGTGAGGAGGTTTCCCATATCTTTGACAAATATTGGATTAAAATTAGATAGACTAGGTTTGAGTCTACCAAAACAGAAGGAGAATAGTTGGGGGTTGTTTTTCCATATTAGATCAAAAGAAGTTGGTTTGTAGTTTTCATATTTTTTCCTGGAAAATGTGGCTAGGTTATTACATGGATCTAGGGAGGATGAGTAGCATTATTACTGGCATCAGAGTTAGTAAAGCTTTGACAGTAGCAAAAAACTCTTGCATTGGATGTATTTGTTGATTCAATCCTAGTGGCAAAATATGTAGCTTAAGTTGTGCGCACATTGTGCTAATAGTATTCATTACCCCTTCTAAAATTGTCTTTGGCTACTTGGCATTAAGAGGATCTACAGATTGTTCAAGTTTTTTACATTGTCGCGTGAGAGTTCTTCCTAGTAGAATGGAGCTCGGAATGCTCTTGTTTGTAACATGCAATTTTTTAGGGTGATGATCTCATCTACAGTTAAAGAGATCCAATTATGAAAGTTTTGACTGCCATTTCCATATTATCTGACAAATTATAAGAGCATTTTTTATAAACATTTGATTAAAAAAATCCTGTTTTATTGTGGCCCATTTGACCTCATATACAAAAGATAATTGCAAAATGAATGGTTCAGGTTAATGGAAGCTGGAATCAGTTTTTCAGTCATCAATTCTGGTGAAAACTGGGTCCAGCATGTGGCCTGCACTATACGTTGGGATGGAAAATTCGTGCTCTAGACCTTTTGTTTTCAGGGACTCCATTAAAGCGAGGTAATCTGGTCATGAATGATTAATACATGAAAATTAAGATCCCCTAAGACGGTAAAGTTACCTCCCTTCATAATAAAGGTTTTGCATAATCGAAAAGAGCTGTGGCAAAGCCAGTTTCAGAACTTGAAGGCCTATGCATAAGGGTACAATTGAGGGTGAAGAGAGGGTAATTTTAAGAGTTAACTGAAGGCATTCTCAATTAGAGGATACATGTGATCTATGAGTAAGCATGTAGAAATGCCTTTGAGCACAATGGCCACTCCTCCAGAATTGTTTACATTTGCTGTCTGCTCTGGAGATGGTGCACACAGGGTAAATTGCCATTGCAAAGTCAAGGGCCCAGGATTTGTGAACCCACACTCCCACGAGCACCAGAAAGTCGGTGTGTGTAGCTCTATGAGGCAATAAATATCTAAATTGTGTGTAGTGAGAAAGTGCACATTTATTCAGTGGTAATGGAACAATTTTCCAAGTGAGGGTGCTGCCAGTGTTACATCACTGAAGTCAAAGCGTTTGTGAAAAAAGAAAGTGCTATATGAAGTACAAGTGTTGCAGATGAGCCATGTCCATTCAGCAGAGGTATGGTAGGGTTGTGCTATGCACCCACTAGTGCTTTGAAGCACTCTTTCAAATACAGGACTAAAGCATGGAGCGGTAGGTGCTGCCACTTACAGAGAGTGTGTTTTCCATTGAAACAGCTTGTGTGCATAACAATAATGTGTGGAATTTAGAGATCTGTGCATACTTATTTCACAAGTAAAGTATCACGGTTGGATTTGATACTATTAGACTCTTTCTTTCCATCACACTTTAAAATTAGAAAAAAATAAGCCACATTTGCAAATGTGTATTTGTTTAATATTTGAGGTATCCTTAGAAGTCATTTGCTCTTTGCTTCTTGTCGATATATTTTGAAATATTTGTAAATTTAATTCACATGTATTTCAATTTTATCTTTGAGTGCACAGCAAATGTTACAAGATAAAAAAACAACAAAACAAAAGGCCTTTTTATTGATCATTTTTCCTTTTGAACTCCTGCAACGTTATAGTGGGGTTGTTGGAGCACCTCCTGTACTCGTACTTGCAATGCCCCTACATTTATTAAACAATATTGTAGTGCTTCTTAGGGGCGACTCCATGAACTTAAAGGGGTATGAACCTTCGGAACATGGTTAAATGCTTCCAAATGAAAAGTAGTGCATTTTCATACACATTAAGCAATGGTACCTACTGTACACTGTAGGGGGGAAGAAACAGTGCACATTGCACTAAACTTGACACTCAAATGAAGTAATTCCTTCCTGGAGCAACACTGGATGAAAATGTGGGAAAACAGGCCCAAGAGGGTGTTCCGGTTTCCTTTGGCTCTGGTGTTTGCTTCTAAATGGCAATAAAAGCTGGATGTATTCACAGCCTGCATGACCTAGTAGAAAACAATTCACTGCCTGCATGACTGAAGTGGCCACCTGGATGAAACCCAACTGCCTCAAACTGAACACTCACAAGAGGGAAATGGTAATTTTTCTGAAGGATGCCTCACTGTGAAACTCTAGCGGGTGGCCTACAGACTTCGGCCTCACTTCCACCCCACCACACACACAAACAACCTTGGGATCAACGTAGATAAGAAGCTGGACATGTCAACCCAGGTCAACACCTTCACTGCCTTCTGATTTCATACCATGAAGATGCTGAGAAAGACCTACAAGTGGCTTCCAAACAACACCAGAAAGACTCACCCAAGCCCTTATCACCAAGAGGCTGAACCATGAAAACTCTCTTTATGCAGAGATCGCAAACCAGCTAAAAGAAGAATCTGCAGACCATCCAAAATGCAGCAGCCAGACTTGTCCTCAACCTCCCCTTTTTGGCCCACATCACCACACCTGTGGGAGCTCCCCTGGCTTTCGATACACAAGATCATACAGTTCAAACCATTCACATAGACTACAAAGCACTATGGTAGGTAGGTATGTAAATGTATTGCATGATTACTTAAAATAGTTGCACAAGTATACAGTAAAAACACATATATAACGCATATAAAATACATCTATAATTCATGATTACATATATGTTGCACACTATGGGGCACAGTGAGGTTTATGAAAAGAATGGAATCACCCTGTAGCATCCTCCCCATGTGCAAATGGGCAAGAATACCCCCGATGTGTCCATAATGAAGGGACTCAAAGTATGGTGTAAACAATAATGTTTAAAAACCAAAATTAACTGCCACCAATAAGGTTTGGCCTCTTATCGAGCCTATCAGCACAAGATATTAAAACAAGACAGCTTGTCATAAGTTATCATAAAATTCTGAAATCACTAAAAGTGAAAGTGCATATGCATACACAGATATTCCATCCACCTTTCACCGCCTGTGATGAGTCAAAAGAAATACATAGATTATTTCCTATCTGTCAACTCCTTTCCCCTAAATAGCGGCTTATCATATGCTATCCTAAGAGGGATCACCTAAAAATAAAGTGCATATAGGTGAGCAGTTCTTTTCATCTATTGTCCAGCCTCCTAAGTAGGCTCCAGGGAGCCCAGCCTCCTGACCAAGGTAGCGGATGTTGAAATCTCCTGAAATCATATATTCGTAATCGGGGTGGTCATTTACAAACAAGACTGATTTAACCTTTGCCTGTTTTTTTCTTGAGTGGGATTTATATACAAGTTTATAATTGATACCGGCATTGATATCTTGGTAAAGGCTAGGCCGTACATGGTTATCACATGAACATCATTTGTTGATTTCTCCCAAGGCTCCACAGATTTTTCTTTTGTGCAGGGGTCTGAGTTGTTATGAAGCCAGGTATCAATGGCTACACCGACCAGGATTCCTGAAAGTACATAATATCTATATTGTTTACAAAGCCCTCAATACTGGGACTAGCGATGAGGGAAGCCAGGCCAGCCACACTCCAACTAATTATCTTGCTCACCTTCTTTGGATTGTTAGGTGATAGACATTACCAGTTAAAGATGCATTTTCCCTTTGACGGTCAGGGCTGCAGGAAGCCAATCCCAGTCCCACCCACCCGACTCGCTGTGATCGGTTCTTGAGTCAGCAATTTGAATATCTCCTGCATTCCTTGTCAACTGTATAGTCATTTTTTGATCCAACATCAACGGTCTTATCACCGGGGTTCCTCTCAAGGCACTGAATGTTTTTTTGACTGGGTATAGTAATTGATTTCCATAGACGGAACTCGAGGGCATGGTTCTAATCCGGTTTGCTGATTTTTATGCTCCAGCTTTCCAGTAGCCCATCATATTAAGACATTCTATCTACAATGCGTTGATCAGTCCATGTTGTCAATGTAGATTCTCTCTGGCTGATCCATGCGTAAGTGTTAAAGTTTACTGTTGAGAGGTCCCCTGTTGTAAGATTCGCAATTGATGGTATATGGTGCACCAGCATCAGAATATTTTACCTATTAAGTATATCCCATGGCCCCTGTGATGCATATAGAGGGGTAATATTATTGCTGGCTGTTCTGTGTTTTCCTGATGGTCTACAATATTTATGTTTAGTTTCCCATTGTGCTGCTGCTTATACTCTGGTCCGTGTGTGACGGGGTATTCTCAGGTATTTATATAAACAGGCAATCAGTAGCTTTGTTCTCTACTCAGGGTGTACACTAGGCCCATTGGCGTTACCTCCGTAGATAGAATTAGCATGGGTCCCTGTCCTGATCATCACATTTTTGTTCGGGCTGCTTTGAAATAGGGGGACTTGCGGTAGTCGCCTCCCGCAATCCTTTAAATTGTGACACCAGTAAGTGATTATTAGATTCAAGTGTGGTTTCTTTCTGGATCGGTCGCCGATTAGGGGGGATTGTTATACTTTCTCCATTGCATTTTTAAAGTAATTTTAGGCCTCCATTGTTTGCATAGATGTTGTTTTGGGGTGTCCCTACTGAGTTGGCCCCTATGGAGCTCATCTTCCCCTCCTGACCCAGCTGGTGTGTTGAGGATTTCCTCTTATGGGTAGCACCTCCCATAAGCCCATCACCCACCTTGGCCTCTGGGAGCAGCTCTTGGCCAAACATAGGGCCGTATTTATACTTTTTGGCGCACAACTGCGCCAACGCAGTTGTGCGTCAAAAAATGTAATGCCGGCTAACGCCATTCCAAAGCGCCATGCGGGCGCCTTATTTATGGAATGACGTTAGCCGGCGGAGCTGCCTGGTGTGCGTAAAAAAAAATGACTTACACCAGGCAGCGCCGGCGTAGGGGAAAATGGAGCTTGGGCGCCAAAAAATGGGGCAAGTCAGGCTGAGGCAAAATTTTCGCCTCAACCCGATTAGCGCCATTTTTTTTTACTCCCAACCCCCATTCAAATGACTCCTGTCTTAGCAAAGACAGGAGTCATGCCCCCTTGCCCAATGGCCATGCCCAGGGGACTTATGTCCCCTGGGCATGGTCATTGGGCATAGTGGCATGTAGGGGGGCACAAATCAGGCCCCCCTATGCCACAAAAAAAAAAAATATATACTTACCTGAACTTACCTTAAGTTCCCTGGGATGGGTCCCTCCATCCTTGGGCATCCTCCTGGAGTGGGCAAGGGTGGCAGGGGGTGTCCCGGGGGGCATGGGAGGGCACCTCTGGGCTCCTTCCGAGCCCACAGGTCCCTTAACGCCTGCCCTGACCAGGCGTTAAAAAATGACGCTAAAGCGGCTGGACGTCATTTTTTTTGACCCGCCCACTCCCGGGCGTCATTTTTGCCCGGGAGTGTAAATACGGCGCACATGCCTCGGAGTCATTTTTTAGACGGGAACGCCTACCTTGCATATCATTAACGCAAGGAAGGTGTCCACGCTAAAAAATGACGCAAACTCCAGGATCTTTGGCGCTAGACGGGTCTAACGCCAAAGTATAAATATGGAGTTAGTTTTGCGTCGGATTTGCGTAAAAAAAAACGACGCAAATCCGGCGCAAACAGAGTATAAATATGCCCCATAGTATCTGTCTCACTGGTCTGTGAGGGTGCTTGTTTTGTCATTAGAATTAAATCATGTTTCCCTTTCGCAGCCCTTGACCTTAGGTCGCGCCGTTGAAGCATACAAAGGCACCTGGACGTTGTTTGCTGTAGGCCCTGCCAACTAAGCATTATGGCCACTTTCCACATTATTGACAGTAGGAGATTTATGATCTCCTTTGCTGGACGGATCTTCCCCGATTAACGGAGTAATATGTGCGTGTAAGCAGGTAGTGGGTACAAAAAAACAGAAGACGATCTCTGCTGGAAAATTAGGTAGGTCTCAAGCTGTGCTGGCATATTACCAGATGCATTTGTGACTTTCCCATTGCAACTCAGTCTGTTATCTTTGTTTGGTAACTTTGAGTGATTTTTTCAGCTTTTTCCTCTGTCGTCTTGTTAGTTGTAACTGTTGGTTATTTCCAATATCAGGCTCACCCAGCGGCTTGGAAATTGCTTCCAGTGCTTGCTCTTTTATGTTGTTTTCAGCAACTGTAGCGTCTGGAGAGATTGACAGCATGTAAGGCACAATAATAGACAGCCTGTTACTTGATTTGGTCTCCCTACCTCCTTCCTTATCCTCTATAAATGTGGAAGATCCCCCTTTACTGATTGGTTCGGTAGGTGTAGAAGGCTGGACTGGCTTGTAGTGGGTACCAAGAGGTACTTACACCTTGAACCAGGCCCAGGTATCCCTTATTAGTGTAGAGGGGTGTCTAGCAGCTTAGGCTGATAGAAAAGGTAGCTTAGCAGAGCAGCTTAGGCTGAACTAGGAGACGAGTGAAGCTCCTACAGTACCACTAGTGTCACTTGCACAATATCATAAGAAAACACAATACACAGATATACTAAAAATAAAGGTACTTTATTTTTATGACAATATGCCAAAGTATCTCAGGGAGTACCCTCAGTATGAGGATAGCAAATATACACAAGATATATGTACACAATACCAAAATATGCAGTAATAGCAATAGAAAACAGTGCAAACAATGTATAGTCACAATAGAATGCAATGGGGGCACATAGGGATGGGGCAACACAAACCATATACTCTAGAAGTGGAATGCGAACCACAAATGGACCCCAAACCTATGTGACCTTGTAGAGGGTTGCTGGGACTGTAAGAAAACAGTGAGGGTTAGAAAAATAGCCCACCCCAAGACCCTGAAAAGTGGGTGCAAAGTGCACCTAAGTTCCCCAAAGAGCACAGAAGTCGTGATAGGGGAATTCTGCAGGAAAGACCAACACCAGCAATGCAACAATGATGGATTTCCAGACGAGAGTACCTGTGGAACAAGGGGACCAAGTCCAAAAGTCACGATCAAGTCGGGAGTGGGCAGATGCCCAGGAAATGCCAGCTGTGGGGGCAAAGAAGCTGCCACAGGATGGTAGAAGCTGTGGATTCTGCAAGAACGACAAGGGCTAGAAACTTCCCTTTTGGGGGACGGATGTCCCACGTCGTGAAGAGTCGTGCAGAGGTGTTTTCGTGCAGAAAGACCGCCAACAAGCCTTGCTAGCTGCAAAGCTTGCGGTTAGGGTTTTTGGATGCTGCTGTGGCCCAGGATGGACCAGGATGTCGCCAATTGCGTGAGGAGACAGAGGGGGCGTCCAGCAAGACAAAGAGCCCACTCAGAAGCAAGCAGCACCCGCAGAAGTGCCGGAACAGGCACTACGAAGTGAAGTGAACTGGAGCTCACCCGAAGTTGCACAAGAGGGTCCCACGAAGCCGGAGGACAACTCAGAAGGTCGTGCAATGCAAGTTAGAGTGCCGGGGACCCAGGCTTGGCTGTGCACAAAGGAAATCCTGGAAGAGTGCACAGGAGCCGGAGTAGCTGCAAAACATGCGTTTCCCAGCAATGCAGTCTAGCGTGGGGAGGCAAGGACTTACCTTCACCAAACTTGGACTGAAGAGTCACTGGACTGTGGGAGTCACTTGGACAGAGTTGCTGAGTTCAAGGGACCTCGCTCGTTGTGCTGAGAGGAGACCCAGAGGACCGGTGATGCAGTTCTTTGGTGCCTGCAGTTGCAGGAGGAAGATTCCGTCGACCCACGGGAGATTTCTTCGGAGCTTCTAGTGCAGAGAGGAGGCAGACTACCCCCACAGCATGCACTACCAGGAAAACAGTCGAGAAGGCGTCAGGATCAGCATTACAAGGTCGCAGTAGTCGTCTTTGCTACTTTGTTTCAGTTTTGCAGGCTTCCAGCGCGGTCAGCAGTCGATTTCTTGGCAGAAGGTGAAGAGAGAGATGCAGAGGAACTCTGATGAGCTCTTGCATTCGTTATCTAAGGAATTCCCCAAAGCAGAGACCCTAAATAGCCAGAAAAGGAGGTTTGGCTACTTAGGAGAGAGGATAGGCTATTAACACCTGAAGGAGCCTATCAGAAGGAGTCTCTGACGTCACCTGCTGGCACTGGCCACTCAGAGCAGTCCAGTGTGCCAGCAGCACCTCTGTTTCCAAGATGGCAGAGGTCTGGAGCACACTGGAGGAGCTCTGGGCACCTCCCAGGGGAGGTGCAGGTCAGGGGAGTGGTCACTCTCCTTTCCTTTGTCCAGTTTCGCGCCAGAGCAGGGCTGAGGGATCCCTGAACCGGTGCAGACTGGCTTATGCAGAGATGGGCACCATCTGTGCCCATCAAAGCATTTCCAGAGGCTGGGGGAGGCTACTCCTCCCCAGCCCTAGCACCTTTTTCCAAAGGGAGAGGGTGTAACACCCTCTCTCTGAGGAAGTCCTTTGTTCTGCCCTCCTGGGCCAAGCCTGGCTGGACCCCAGGAGGGCAGAAACCTGTCTGTGGGGTTGGCAGCAGTAGCAGCTGCAGTGAAACCCCGGGAAAGGCAGTTTGGCAGTACCCGGGTCTAAGCTAGAGACTCGGGGGATCATGGAATTGTCTCCCCAATGCCAGAATGGCAACGGGGTGACAATTCCATGATCTTAGACAAGTTACATGGCCATGTTCGGAGTTACCATTGTGACGCTATACATATGTCGTGACATATGTATAGTGCACGCGTGTAATGGTGTCCCCGCACTCACAAAGTCTGGGGAATTTGCCCTGAACAATGTGGGAGAACCTTGGCTAGTGCCAGGGTGCCCACACACTAAGTAACTTAGCACCCAACCTTTACCAGGTAAAGGTTAGACATATAGGTGACTTATAAGTTACTTAAGTGCAGTGGTAAATGGCTGTGAAATAACGTGGACGTTATTTCACTCAGGCTGCACTGGCAGGCCTGTGTAAGAATTGTCAGATCTCCCTATGGGTGGCACAAGAAATGCTGCAGCCCATAGGGATCTCCTGGAACCCCAATACCCTGGGTACCTCAGTACCATATACTAGGGAATTATAAGGGTGTTCCAGTATGCCAATGTAAATTGGTGAAATTGGTCACTAGCCTGTTAGTGACAATTTGGAAAGAAATGAGAGAGCATAACCACTGAGGTTCTGGATAGCAGAGCCTCAGTGAGACAGTTAGTCATAACACAGGTAACACATACAGGGCACACTTATGAGCTCTGGGGCCCTGGCTGGCAGGGTCCCAGTGACACATACAACTAAAACAACATATATACAGTGAAATATCGGGGTAACATGCCAGGCACGATAGTACTTTCCTACAGTAGGTACCATGTCCTGCTGCTTTTTTCGGGCACCCGACAACCTGGCTTTTTGTTAGTTTCATCAGCTATTTTACAATGATGGATAAGGCTTGTTAACAGATTTGGCAGGGTCATTAGTCTGTCGATTATTTCATCATTGCAGCTCGCCTCCACCAAGTTCCCATCATTCCATCTGTTGCCCCACCAGTCTAGCTTTCAGTTTAGTGAATTCAGTTTGTTATCTATTGTAAGTACATTTTGAGCTAGCATGTGGGTTAGTTCTCTACTGGATCTCCATTTTGTGTGACTGCAACATAAGTGCTTCAACTGCAGCTAGGAAAGAGGCATTTATGGTATTTCTCGGCCTTGCTCTTCCAAGCTTGTTTCTTGTAATGACCAGCCTGCATGTGCTATTGCAGTGAGCCTGCCCTGGGGACATTCCTTTACACCCTGTAGGGGGGTAGAGCAAGACTGACTGTTGCCAAAGGTCACTGGTTAAGACTGTGCTATCCGATGGATCTCTGCCTCTATTAGCAGCTTGTTCTCACTTGAGGATGCAACCTGCCCCCTGTTCAACGGCCGAGATGTTGCTGCCATGGGAGCAATCTGCTTGCCTTGGTTCCACGGTCTATTTCCATTGGGCTGATGTTGATGCCAGATCTGTTATGATTGTTATGGTGACTGCTCCTGCTTTCTCCTAATGCAGTATCTGCCAGCTTTATCAATTCCTCAATTGTTGAAGGATCCAGACTGGAGCCTGTAGCGCAGCTGGCAGAACCCTGTGCCTGCTCAGTTTGTACTGGCATAATTTGTAGGTCGAGTTCCAAGATGGGAGTGGGAGGAGCTGTCCATGTGACTTGATTCCCCATGAGCTTGGTGGGCTCCCCTACCCCACTCATCGCTCTTGTAAAGTAGTTGTGTATGTAAGCTTTGTTAGTATTCGGCTCATTTCGCTTAGGACCTGACTTCTGATCCCTCTGGACTTTGAGCCCATATGCCGACAGCTGACCTGCCTCCACGTCCAGCTCATTGTCAACCTGTCATGACTTTTGAGTTCTGTGGAGCCAGCCAAGGCCCTTGTGGAGCTTGCGGGGTGTCTACTCTCTTGAGGGCCACCTTCGTCTTCCTCATCCTCCTTCCCAGCTCCCATGTTGAGCATTTTAGACAAGTTGGATGGCCATAGTCCCTGGGCCCGAGCCGAAGTTGTTATGTTACTGCGAGTTGTCTTTTCAATTGCTGCGAACCCTACGTATGTAAAAAAATCTGTGAGCCGGTTTCCAGTTGCCCCAGAATATTTTGAGAGCCCTTTGTTCTTTCCAATTTTTCATTTTTTCTGTGCCCTTTGAGTCACAGTTACCAGCCGCGGGGATTTCAAAACTCCAAGTATACTTAATGTTGATGATTGAAGTGTTGTTGTTACTCTCGGCACCAGCTCCTGCTCCAGGGAAAGGCATATGCCAACTTCTGCCTAGGGCTTTTACTCAAGAGCTTTGCCCAGGAACTATTCCCGAAAGCCCAGGGGAGAGTCTTGTGTTGGTGTGTTACTTGGTGTTGCTTACTGTAAGAGGCTGGCCTGGCTTATAGTGGGTACCTTGTGGTACTTACACCTTGTGCCAGGTCCAGCTATCCCTTATTAGTAGATTAGTAGTGTTCTAGCAGCTTAGGCTGATAGAGGTAGCTATAGTAGAGCAGCTTAGTCTGAACTAGGAGACATGCAAAGCTCCTACTATTCCACTTATATCATATAGCACTATATCATCAGAAAACACAATACTCAGAGTTACTAAAAATAAAGGTACTTTATTTTAGTGACAATATGCCAAAAGTATCTCAGAGGATATACTCCCTTAGGAGGTAAGTAAAATACATAACATATACACACAAACCAAAATCAGTAAAATACTTAGAAAAGTAGTGCAAACACTGTAGAACAGAATAGAATGCAATAGGAGACAATAGGCCTAGGGGCAACACAAACCATATACTCCAAAAGTGGAATGCGAACCACAAATGGACCCCAGGCCTAGTGTAGTATGTAGAGGGTCGCTGGGACTGTAAGAAAACAGTGAGAGTTAGAAAAATAGCCCACCCCAAGACCCTGAAAAGTAGGTGTAAAGTGCACCTATATTCTCCAGAGAGCACAGAAGTTGTGATAGGGGAATTCTGCAAGGAAGACCAACACCAGCAATTCAACCAAAGTGGATTTCCGGACGAGAGTACCTGTGGAACAAGGGGACCAAGTCCAAGAGTCGCGACAAAGTCGAGAGTGGGCAGATGCCCAGGAAATGCCAGCTGAGGGTGCAAAGAAGCTGCCACCGGATGGTAGAAGGGGTGGAATCTGCAAGAACGAAGAGGGCTAGAAACGTCCCCTTTGGAGGATGGATGTCCCACGTTGGGAAGAAGCTTGCAGAGGTGTTACCACGCAGAAAGACCGCAAACAAGCCTTGCTAGCTGCAAGGCACGCGGTTAGGGTTTTTGGATGCTGCTGTGGCCCAGGAGGGACCAGGATGTCGCCACTTGGATGAGGAGACAGTGGGGGCGCCCAGCAAGTCAGGGAGCCCTCACAGAAGCAGGCAGCACCTGCAGAAGTACTGGAATAGGCACTTAGAAGAGGAGTGAACCGGAGCTCACCCGAAGACACAAAAGGGAGTCTCACGACGCCGGAGGACAACTCAGGAGGTTGTGCACTGCAGGTTAGAGTGTCGGGGACCCAGGCTTGGCTGTGCGTGAAGGAAATCCTGGAAGAGTGCACAGGAGCCGGAGCAGCTGCAAATCATGCGGTACCAAGCAATGCAGTCTAGCGTGGAGAGGCAAGGACTTACCTCCACCAAACTTGGACTGAAGAGTCACTGGACTGTGGGAGTCACTTGGACAGAGTTGCTGAGTTCCAGGGACCACACTCGTCATGCTGAGAGGGGACCCAGAGGACCAGTGATGCAGTCTTTTGTTGCTTGCAGTTGCAGGGGGAGGATTCCGTCGTCCCACGGGAGATTTCTTCCGAGCTCCTGGTGCAGAAAGGAGGCAGGCTACCCCCAGAGCATGCACCACCAGGAAACAGGCGAGAAAGCGGCAGGATCAGCGATAAAAGGTTGCAGTAGTTGTCTTTGCTACTTTGTTGCGGTTTTGCAGGCGTCCTGAGCAGTCAGCGGTCGATCCTTTGGCAGAAGGTGAAAAGAGAGATGCAGAGGAACTATGATGAGCTCTTGCATTCGTTATCTAAAGAATTCCTCAAAGCAGAGACCCTAAATAGCCAGAAAAGGAGGTTTGGCTACCTAGGAAGGAGGATAGGCTAGCAACACAGGTAAGAGCCTATCAGAAGGAGTCTCTGACGTCACCTGCTGGCACTGGCCACTCAGAGCAGTCCAGTGTGCCAGCAGCACCTCTGTTTCCAAGATGGCAGTGGTCTGGAGCACACTGGAGGAGCTCTGGGCACCTCCCCTGGGAGGTGCAGGTCAGGGGAGTGGTCACTCCCCTTTCCTTTGTCCAGTTTCGCGCCAGAGCAGGGCTGGGGGATCCCTGAACCGGTGTAGACTGGCTTATGCAGAGATGGGCACCATCTGTGCCCATCAAAGCATTTCCAGAGGCTGGGGGAGGCTACTCCTCCCAGCCCTGACACCTTTTTCCAAAGGGAGAGGGTGTAACACCCTCTCTCTGAGGAAGTCCTTTGTTCTGCCTTCCTGGGCCAAGCCTGGCTGGACCCCAGGAGGGCAGAAACCTGCCCTCCCCCCCCCCAGTTGAGATTCACAACAGCCATGGGGTGGCTAAGAGTGTTGTTATGAGCGTCTGTCACTTAGTACTGGTGACCAAGTAGGTGTTGTTCAGGGTGTACCAGTTTCTCTATTACCATGGTAACACTGGCACCTGTGTCCCTGTAGGCCTGAACCTCAACACCATTTATTAGGGGAAGTTGCTTGTACTTATCCATATTAAGGGGACAAGCAACCAAGGTGGCCAAATCAATGGCACCCTCAGAGACTAACACAGCCTCTGTGGTCTCCCTAACAAGACCAACCCCAACTAAGTTACCAAAAGTGAGCCCAGCTACTCCCTTGGATTGGCTATTAGTAGGTTTGCTCCCACCACCACTGCTATTACTAGGGGCACTAGAGGTTGCAGTAGGGGTTGTGGTAGTGGGAGGCTTGGTGCTTTTCTTTGGACAACTGGCATCAGTTGTCCAATGGCCTTTTACTTTACATAAATAGCACCATGGTTTCTTTACTTGATTAGAAGAGGATTTGGACCCGCCTCCCCCACCAGAGTGTTTTTGTGGGCCTGATGAAGACTCATTTTTAGATTTGTCCCCACCCTTGTCTGAAGACTTACCATCCTTCTTCTTGCCATCCTTGTCACCCCCTGTATGAACTTTTCTGTTCACTCTTGTTCCGACCCATTTGTCTGCCTTCTTTCCCAATTCTTGGGGAGAGGTCAGATCTCAGTCCACTAGATATTGGTGTAACAAATCAGACACACAGTTATTCAGAATATGCTCTCTCAGGATCAGATTATACAGGCTTTCATAGTCATAGACTTTACTGCCATGTAACCACCCCTCCAAGGCCTTCACTGAATAGTCAACAAAGTCTACCCAGTCTTGTGAGGACTCTTTTCTGGTTTCTCTGAGCTTAATCCTGTATTGTTCAGTGGTTAAGCCAAATCCACCCAAGAGTGCATTCTTCAAAACTGTAAAATTATTGACATCACTTTCCTTCACAGTAAGGAGCCTATCCCTACCCTTTCCACTGAAAAATAGCCATAGGATAGCAGCCCACTGCCTTTGAGGGACCCCCTGTACCATACAGGCCCTCTCAAGTGCAGCAAACCACTTGTTAATGTCATCCCCCTCCTTGTAAGGGGGAACTATCTTATGCAGATTCCTAGAATCATGCTCTTTCACAGGATTACTATCTGGAATACTGCTGCTGCCACCATGGGGTCCAAACCCCAACCTCTGTCTCTCTTTTTCTAAGTCTAGAGATTCCCTGTCTAGAGCCAGCTGTTGCTGTTTAAGCTTCAGCCTGGACTCTTCCACTCTCATTCTATTGAGTTCCCTTTCTAACAGTCTGTCATCAGGGTGGGTGGGTTGGGAATGCTTTGACACAGAAGAATGATGTGAATGAACAGAGGGAGACCTGTCACTAACAGTTGGCACCCTAGCAACCTGGCCTGCAGGAATAAAATCATCCCTACTGTGATGTGAGCTCACATTACTACCAGCTATGCTAGGTGGTCTGCTAAGGGGCAGGTTGGGAAGGTCACCTTCTAGCACTCTTACTGGGGGGCTCCCCTGAGTCAGAGTGTGAGCTATCTCCTAACTTCTCAATTGAAGTGCCAGCTAAGGCCTTATCATTTTCAATAAGCATGTTAGACAACAATTCTCTAGAGGGATTCTTTCCCACCACTAAACTGCTATCAATGCAGAGACTCCTTAAACCCTTCCAGTTAAGGTGGTCATAAGGTGTGCTGACCAAGTTAGTAGAAGTTCCTACATCAGACATGATAGAAAAGTTTTAGGGACAGATAAAAGAGAGAAAAAGTTTCAGGACTTTTTAAGGAAACAGGAAAAAAAAACTTTTCAACTTTTTAGAAACTTTTTGAAAGTTTAGGAGTACTTTTCAACACTTAGCAGATAGTGTAAGAGAAGAAAAGCAAAACTTTTTGGTTAGGTGTACATACACTGAACATGTTTTATATATTATTCTCTTATGAAAAGTACAAAATGACAAAGTGGTAAGTAGTTACAAGTACTTATCCCACCGCTGCACAACCAATGTAGGAGGCTGGCCTGGCTTGTAGTGGGTACCAAGGGGTACTTACACTCTGTACCAGGTCCAGTTATCCCTTATTAGTGTAGAAAAGGTGTTTCTAGCAGCTTAGGCTGATAGAAGGTAGCTATAGCAGAGCAGCTTAGGCTGAACTAGGAGCTATGCAGAGCTCCTACTATACCACTGGTGTCATAGGCACAATATCAAAAGAAAACACCATACACAGATATACTAAAAATAAAGGTACTTTATTTTTATGACAATATGCCAAAAGTATCTCAGTGAGTACCCTCAGTATGAGGATGCCAATATATATACAAGATATATGTACACAATACCAAAAATATGCAGTAATAGCAAAAGGAAGTAATGCAAGCAATGTAAAGTTACAGTAGATTGCAATAGGAGCACATAGGTATAGGGGCAACACAAACCATATACTCCAAAAGTGGAATGCGAACCAAGAATGGACCCCAAACCTATGTGAGCTTGTAGAGGGTCGCTGGGACTGTAAGAAAACAGTGAGGGTTAGAAAAATAGCCCACCCCAAGACCCTGAAAAGTAGGTGTAAAGTGCACCTATATCCTCCAGAGAGCACAGAAGTCGTGATAGGGGAATTCTGCAAGGAAGACCAACACCAGCAATGCAACCAAAGTGGATTTCCGGACGAGAGTACCTGTGGAACAAGGGGACCAAGTTCAAGAGTTGCGACAAAGTCGAGAGTGGGCAGATGCCCAGGAAATGCCAGCTGAGGGTGCAAAGAAGCTGCCACCGGATGGTAGATGCTGTGGATTCTGCAAGAACAAAGAGGGCTAGAAACTTCCCCTTTGGAGGATGGATGTCCCACGTCGTGAAGAAGCTTGCAGAGGTGTTCCCAAGCAGAAAGACCGCAAACAAGCCTTGCTAGCTGCAAGGGTCACAGATAGGTTTTTTGGATGCTGATGTGGCCCAGGAGGGACCAGGATGTCGCCACTTGGATGAGGAGACAGAGGGGGCGCCCAACAAGTCAGGGAGCCCTCACAGAAGCAGGCAGCACCCACAGAAGTACCGGAACAGGCACTGGGAAGAGGAGTGAACTGGAGCTCACGCAAAGACACAAAAGGGAGTCCCACAACGCCGGAGGACAACTCAGGAGGTTGTGCACTGCAGGTTAGAGTGTCGGGGACCCAGGCTTGGCTGTGCATGAAGGAAATCCTGGAAGAGTGCGCAGGAGCCGGAGCAGCTGCAAATCACGCAGTACCCAGCAATGCAGTCTAGCGTGGGGAGGCAAGGACTTACCTCAACCAAACTTGGACTGAAGACTCACTGGACTGTGAGAGTCACTTGGACAGAGTTGCTGAGTTCCAGGGACCACGCTCGTCGTGCTGAGAGGGGACCCAGAGAACCAGTGATGCAGTCTTTTGTTGCTTGCAGTTGCAGGGGGAGGATTCCGTCGTCCCACGGGAGATTTCGTCAGAGCTCCTGGTGCAGAAAGGAGGCAGGCTACCCCCAGAGCATGCACCACCAGGAAACAGGCGAGAAAGCGGCAGGATCAGCGATAAAAGGTTGCAGTAGTTGTCTTTGCTACTTTGTTGCGGTTTTGCAGGCGTCCTGAGCAGTCAGCGGTCGATCCTTTGGCAGAAGGTGAAGACAGAGATGCAGAGGAACTCTGATGAGCTCTTGCATTCGTTATCTAAAGAATTCCTCAAAGCAGAGACCCTAAATAGCCAGAAAAGGAGGTTTGGCTACCTAGGAAGGAGGATAGGCTAGCAACACAGGTAAGAGCCTATCAGAAGGAGTCTCTGACGTCACCTGCTGGCACTGGCCACTCAGAGCAGTCCAGTGTGCCAGCAGCACCTCTGTTTCCAAGATGGCAGGGGTCTGGAGCACACTGGAGGAGCTCTGGGCACCTCCCCTGGGAGGTGCAGGTCAGGGGAGTGGTCACTCCCCTTTCCTTTGTCCAGTTTCGCGCCAGAGCAGGGCTGGGGGATCCCTGAACCGGTGTAGACTGGCTTATGCAGAGATGGGCACCATCTGTGCCCATCAAAGCATTTCCAGAGGCTGGGGGAGGCTACTCCTCCCAGCCCTGACACCTTTTTCCAAAGGGAGAGGGTGTAACACCCTCTCTCTGAGGAAGTCCTTTGTTCTGCCTTCCTGGGCCAAGCCTGGCTGGACCCCAGGAGGGCAGAAACCTGTTTGAGGGGTTGGCAGCAGCAGCTGCAGTGAAACCCCGGGAAAGACAGTTTGGCAGTACCCAGGTCTGTGCTAGAGACTCGGGGGATCATGGAATTGTCTCCCCAATGCCAGAATGGCATTTGGGTGACAATTCCATGATCTTAGACATGTTACATGGCCATGTTCGGAGTTACCATTGTGACGCTATACATAGGTAGTGACCTATGTATAGTGCACACGTGAAATGGTGTCCCCGCACTCAAAAAGTCCGGGGAATTTGCCCTGAACGATGTGGGGGCACCTTGGCTAGTGCCAGGGTGCCCACACACTAAGTAACTTAGCACCCAACATTTACCAGGTAAAGGTTAGACATATGGGTGACTTATAAGTTACTTAAGTGCAGTGGTAAATGGCTGTGAAATAACGTGGACGTTATTTCACTCAGGCTGCAGTGGCAGGCCTGTGTAAGAATTGTCAGAGCTCCCTATGGGTGGCAAAAGAAATGCTGCAGCCCATAGGGATCTCCTGGAACCCCAATACCCTGGGTACCTCAGTACCATATACTAGGGAATTATAAGCGTGTTCCAGTGTGCCAATCAGAATTGGTGAAAATGGTCACTAGCCTGTTAGTGACAATTTTAAAAGCAGAGAGAGAATAAACACTGAGGTTCTGATTAGCAGAGCATCAGTGATACAGTTAGGCACCACACGGGGAACACATACAGGCTATGAACACTGGGGTCCTGGCTAGCAGGATCCCAGTGAGACAGTAAAACCCCCCTGACATATACTCACAATCAGACCAAAAGTGGGGTTAACAAGGCTAGAAAGAGGCTACCTTCCTACACTTACTTGCTTCGATGTTGCTTGCTTTCTTAGATGTTTGCGTAGCTTTGCGAGCATTCTTTGGTTGAGGAAAATTGAACAATGTGTCCGCCTGCCATGTGCCACCAACACCAGTTGCACGGCACCTTACCCCCTGCCACTCTGCTTCACTGCTTCACCCCAGGCGGGGGGCACGAGCATGCTGGGGGCAATGGTTTATGCTGTTGACTGATAGCAATACTGCTGTCCTGAAGGGTGCTTGCGGAGTCAACAGGGCTCCTGTGGCTCCTGTGGCTCCTGCCGTTCCTGTGGCTTGTGCAAACAGTGTCTGTCCGCGGCACTCTGCTCCCTGCGCCCCCTCTGCACTCCTTTTACCATCCAGCTGGCCTAACGAGGACACACGTGCAGATGCAGAAGTGGGCCTCAACAGGCCTCAGAGCCCTCGCCAGGCCTCAGCCGACCTCAATGGGGTTGCCGGGTTCAGTGGGGGTCAGCCCCCGTGCTGTCACCTCTACCAGTCCACGGGGGACAAGAGACAGCTGGAAAAAATCTGCTGAACCACGAACCACAAAGGAACCGCAGACAAGTTGCGCGCTGCTGCCTGCCTCCGCTCTGCTGCTCTGGTGCTCTGCAGAGGGGAACATTGCTCTACATAACATAGGCCTTCATACCTAAACAGACATGTACACTTCGTCAACTCCCTAAATACCTCCACTCAGCTGTTATTTCACTAGCACACATCCCACACATTCACAAAAGCAGAACAGGAGGTTGAACCTTCTCTTGCATTACTCCTAAAGCATAGAACGTCCACCCACTACATGTCAGAGCCTCCTACTCTCTTCTTAAATTCCGCAAGAGGTTGAAGATCTGACTCCTCAGCTAGCCCTTCCCCAAGCATTCAATGCTAGTCTCACACACCTGCTCAGTGACAGGATACCCGCACAGATGATAGTGTGCTATACACATACCCATAACATAGCATAGCATAGCATAACATAACATAAAACATAACAACATAACATAACATAACTTCCATGAGTCCCCAAAATGATGTCAGTAGCTAAGTTCTTAATTACATCACCTAAAGTCTGTAAGTGTAAATAAGTGCCAATGACCCAATTACTTTTCAGTGAACTTCATTAGTCCTTCCCTGCCATGTTGCAAATGAACATCCGCTGCTGTAACCGATCATCGCTTTGAGTGTTAAGACCATTAACATGATGCTGCTTTTCCTACTCTTATTATAGTGACGTTTCAATACTGTTTTAACCTTAATTAATTTACAGAAACTGTATGTAATCCAAAGATAAAGAGGGAATTGGTGATTTATTCTTTAGGAAATGTCTGATGTCAGATTGATGGATGGAATCATTACAGGGTGTACTCTTAGACATTCTCATATAGATTGTGATGATACATAATTTGCTAGTTTCCACTCAAAGGAGGCATAAACAAAACATAAATCAACAAGATACATCAGATCTCAAAATGCTGACATTATGCATAATGCAAGTCATATCCAGGGTGCACGGGAGGGGGCGTTTCCTCAAACTATTTCAAGTGTGGTGACAAGGCTTGGTGATTAATGAGTACATTCATTGAAAGTAAAGAATTTTCCATTGAAATAGACTGAGATCTAAGGAGGCAAATTTAAAAACAATGTGTACGCCATGTTTTGTTAATTCTATATCAATGCTCGTGTATGTCTGAGATGCACATAACTCAAGGATAGAGTGCACAGCATGAGCATAGTTTTAACGCGAAACCTTCAGTGAGGTGAAGATACCTGAGTGACGCGAACTTTGGTGTTTCTCAACTCTTTACATAAGAGATTGTCAAGTAATTCAGCCCCAAAAAGTGCCAGGCATCCATGCAGGGCACGATGCAATGAGCCCCTATTAAAAGGGAGAACAAGGTACATTTTACCAGGATCTCCTCTAGTTCAAGGTGACATAGACAGTCGCATTTGGTGCCCAATGCCGAAGGCACTACTGTAAGTGCAATCCAGCTTGATGCCTGTTCTGTGTTCATGACAGACATAGTGCGAGAAATCCACAGCTCTAACTTAACGTGCAGCTGAGCAAGGCGACCTGAGGCAGTACAGGTTTCAGCCTGATAGGAGTGACAGTCAACCACCATCAGAAAGACCACCTGTGCCTAGTCCTCCTCCCAGCCACCTTATGATGGTGGAAGGGGGCTGGGGTTGGAGTCAGAGCAAAGGCTGCCTCTGCCTGGGTTGACTTGCATCATACTGAAGGCGCAGATAAACTTTACACAGTCTTGACAAGATATAATTAAGATCTGAACATCATAGGCACAGATAATGCTGTTTTTTAAGGGTAATTCAAAACTTATAATAATAAGGGAAAATTACTTTTGTATGACATTTAAGCCAGAAATCACAAAACAGTGGTAGTAAGATTCTTATGCAATGACATTTTAAACTTTATCTAAACACACCAAACTCATTAGCCACCACACACACACAGCTGACTATCAGCTACATTGAGTCTTAGACCGCAAAGTAACACCATAAAGTATACAAAAAAATTGTGGGATGGAATGTTTGAATAAATCTTAGCCACTCCTAATTACTGGGTGGTACATCCGAGTCCATTGTTATTTTTCACTCAATGCCACCTCAATTTGAACCCGGCCATTTGCAATTCTGTCTTGATCTTTCTCCAATGGGAGCAATCCAGCCTGAACTGCTATGCCAGATCCTCCTTGAACAGGAACACAAGAATCATAAGACTGGTTTTGCTCTAGTTAGGGCCCACAGCCAGGTACAGTGTGGCTCCAGTGATACAGTGTGCACTGGCCTTATGTCTGGGCATAGCCATCCCACTTAGGGCAAGACACTAATGTATACAAAGAAACGATGGATGGAATGCTTGAATTAATCTCAGTCACTGGTAATTACCCAGGCCACATCCCAGTCCATTGTCATTTTGCACACCATACCAATTTAGATTGTACCCAGCCATATGCAAATCAAACTTGAACCTATTCCAATGAGAACAGTCTAGTCCGAACTACCAGGCCAGATTCTATTTGAATCAGAGCACAAGCAATGTAGGACCAGTTTTGCCCTAGTTAGGGTTCATCAGTCTGGTATAGCCTAGTTCTCATCAGCCAGGTATTATTTTTTGCATATTTCATTACAATCTGGCAATCCTTCCATTATTACTGTTTCAGGGTCAGATCATGCCCTAATCAAATTATATATTTCCACATCACCAAACTGTAGCTGCCAGTACTTTTTGTGCAGCCTATAGCCCTATCATTACAAAAATGTAGGCAACCACACATACAACATTAACAACAAGCTATTAAGTTGTATCTACTCCCTTGAATATTACCCAGAGTGTTGAATCCATGGTAACTTAGCTCTACGTTGTTCTTATGCCCCTGAACACTAAAGTTGCAAAGAAAAAAGAGCAAAGCTGCTGTTCGTACCAAACTCTATTGTGGATGGTACAATTCGTCACTGGCCAAATGAAACAAAAAGGAAGACGGTTTAAGTGACTTTGGCAAAAAAAACTAGCAATAAATGAAATTGTATACGGCACAATGCACACTAAGGCCCTCATTCTGACCCTGGCGGTTTGTAATCGCCAGGGCAGAGGGCAGAGGAAGCACCGCCAACAGGCTGGCGGTGCTTCCGGGGCAATTCTGACCGCAGCGGTAAAGCCGCGGTCAGAAAAGGGGAACCGACGGTTTCCCGCCGGTTTTCCCCTGCTCCAGGGAATCCTCCATGGCGGCGCTGCATGCAGCGCCGCCATGGGGATTCCGACCCCCTTCCCGCCAGCCTGTTCCTGGCGGTTTACACCGCCAGGAAGAGGCTGGCGGGAACGGGTGTCGTGGGGCCCCTGGGGGCCCCTGCAGTGCCCATGCCACTGGCATGGCCACTGGCATGGGCACTGCAGGGGCCCCCTAACAGGGACCCATTAAGATTTTCAGTGTCTGCAAAGCGACGGGTGCCACTGCACCCGTTGCACCCCAGCAAATCCGCCGGCTCCATTCGGAGCCGGCTTCATCTTTGCTGGGGCTTTCCCACTGGGCCGGCGGGCGATCTGCTTGAGATCGCCCGCCGGCCCAGCGGGAAAGTTGTGATCACTGCCGCGGTCATTTGACCGCAGTGCGGTGTTTGGGCGGTTTAATGACCCCCTAAGTGCTAGATATACAAGGCCCTCGCACCTCCTTGCGCCACACTGGTGTCATTTTTTTTTTTTTTTACGCTAATGTGGCTCAAGGAGCCAATTTTCACCACTCCATATTTACAAAGTTGCACAATGCAATTTTGTCAGAGACATTCGGTAAGGAAGTGGCAGACTACTTCTCAAAAGTCAGAAATGTACAGACAACAATAAAAATAGACACTTGTTCATACAGTGGGTTTTTACCTAGTACACCCTGCAAAAACACAGTTACAATCCTGGCTTTTGTGCTTGTGCCTGCATCAGATGTAGTGAAGAGTGTGAAAACCCTCAAACTGTGTTGCAATGCCAATGATTATTGTCTTGACATATAGATTAATAAACCTTTTCAAGCAAGGACTGAGGACACTGTGTAACACAAAGTGATGAGGCTACCTTAACAGAATATGAAGAGGGCCCCCTGAGACTACCATTTCTCACAGGTATTCATTAGACTTGGGCTAAATGGGCGCCTCCTGATAGTTTGGGGCCTCTTTGCGATACAGTTGCTGCGGGGAACTCTGTGATGCCCCTGAAACTGCCATTATATTACTGATTTTTTTTTAAACTACTCAATCCTGGCAATCCTGCACACCTTCGTCCAGTATCTACATTCCCGCTCGTAGCAAACGTTATTGAGGAGGACATATACCAACGGTTACAAATGTATATTGACAAAGGCTATTTCCTGGATGTTGCCCAATTTGGCTTTCATTCCTTGCAGGGTACAGAAACAGCTATTATTGACAGAGCACTAGAGTTTAAGAGTCAGGTCCGTCAGATGGCTCTAATTTTACTTGAGCTGTTGGTGGTCTTCGACACTGTGGCCGATGAGACCTTGCTCGATAGACTGAATGCATGGTTTAATACATCTGGTAAGTCTAGGGCCTGACTAAGGTCTCATCCACATGTGGGAACCCAAGTCTTCAAAATAGGGGTTCCAAGGTCTCACTCCATCACATTCACATGTATTGTTCCTCAAGGCTCCGTTCATTCACCTCACCTTTTCTATCTGTACTTGCATCCCTTTGCACAGTTGATCAGAGGACATCCACATTGAGCTGAGTCTGAATTTTAATTACATTATTAATCCAGTTTACTGCATTAGAGCTACTAAGAGGTGGATGTATACAAATGGCCTCTGCTTATAGTGGAAAGAATAAATTTGTGTTGCTGAGCTAAAAACAAATCTCTGTCCCGATCTCTGTACCTCTACTGAACTATCCAGCAGATTTGTGCCCTCGTTAGATGTGTATAATCTAGGGGCCCAATTCACAAAGGTAAAGTAAGACCAAAAGTCTAACTTCTCTATTCACAAAATAACTTATGAGTCGTATCTTTACGTCTGCGTATATTCCACACTCCGGGCGCAATCGGTGAACTCGGGGTAGAATCTCTGCACTCCGGGTGGAGTGAGTGTAATATCATACACCTGCAGACAATTAATCTCACCTGCAACCCTAAAAGCTACAGGAATGCAGCACACATTAAAGGCTTTGGTTTTCCCACACTCACACTTCACTTGCCTGTATTGCGCCTTGCCATAACGATGCTATATGTGAGGAGAAAGAAGAACTACACTGAGGAGACCAATATGATTGTAACCTTTGTGGTGAAGAACTACAAAACACTGCATGGTTTACCTCCATACCTCAGCAGTACAAGACAGAAGGCAGCCTTATGGCAGCAGTTGGCTACTGCAGTTAAGTGCATTAAGAGAGGGCGTCTGGTCTGTCACTGACTTCAACAAGAAGCAGCAGGATAAGAGGAGATGAGTGAAGGACAAGTTCACCAAGATAGAGGTGGCCAGAGCTCCCCCTGGGGAAAAACTGAAACTGGTCTTCATCTCACCTCAGTTGAGAAGGATGTCCTCTTCACTATGCACTGCTTCATGGGCTGCCTGTTAATGATGCCCCCAATGTGGTGCCAGGTACTAAGTGATAATTATAACAATGGTTTAAAGTGGTACATGTGTCCAAAACACTGCAAAAATGACTAGGTACTTTAGGTTTGTGCAAATATGAATTGTAATTGAGACTCTCATTTTGTCTCATTGTGTCTCATTGTGTCTCATTTTATCTATTGCACTACATGTCCCAGAATCTTTTGTGATGGAAATGTTAACTTCCAAATCTCAATTTGTCTTATTTTGTCTCATTTTGTCTATTGCACTATATGTGTCAGAATCCTTTGTGATAGAAATGTTAGCTTCCAATTCCTGATTTACAAACAGTGGTCCATCACTGCTGGTGATTTCATTTTACACTGGCTTGCGGCCCCAGAACATGTGCCTGATTCAGTAACCCTCACAGTTACCTTGCAAATGCAATTGAGTAAATATGAGAAAAGTTGTGCATAACCATCATGTGTTTGGATTGTCTGTTGCTATTGCAACACACAGCCAGACTAGATTTACCCACTGGAACGGAGGTCCCTGCACTTGCAGGGAGGCAATGTCATTGAGAACATCAACTAATACTACCTGCTCAAACTGGTACATCAATAGGGCCAGAAAAGGGTCTCATTCACTACGCTGTGATCAGACAACCTATGTATTTTTTTTTTTTTTACAAAGAATCCATCAATAGCCTCAAACATGTGAACTGAACTAGGATGTGTTGTTCATTACATGTGGCAACTAGAATGTAAAGTAAATATACTCATATAATTTTAGGCCCTGTGATAGCCAGAAAAACATCTGCTACAGTGATCTCTGCTCCACGTACGGGTGTGATATATGATCGGGCAACTCACACTTGGCAGATGGTAGACCCTGGTAAGTATACTTAAAAATTACTTTCTTAAGAGCTCGTCATCTTAAATATTAGATATGTAAGCAGTATTTGGTGTGTATCTGATATCCCTTTTGTCACTTATTTTCATATGCTCAGATATGGCTCATAAAAGTATACTACTTCATCACATATTTGCTGAAAAAAAGGATGACTCTTATTTGTAACATATACTATACATACCAATTTGCTTATATTTAGACACAACTGGGATGGGAGTCTATACCTATAACATATACATGTAAAACACCATCCTTTGTATTAAAATATGGATATCTATGGTACATTACAGCTGTCATATTCAGTCATCCAAAGTACCTCATCCAGGGATTTGAGAGACATTCTGGCTGCAGCAGTGAGACCCACTACTATCTGTCCATCAGATAAGTGTGCCATATAGTGTTGTAAAAAATGTATTTCCAAATAGTGCTCAATAACCAATTCCTTGTGAAAGGATATTAGCAGATATTGCCACTTTTGGAGCATCTGATGTTGGAGTGTGATATGTTCATAACATAATCAGTGACGTTGGTGCTATTTTTGAATGTTCCCATATTTTTCTTGCAGAACATTAATTATGGTCTAACTTCCATCTGAAGCAGCTTGATCGAGGACCACCTCTTGCGCCACACACTCAAGGAGCCATTTTCAGCAGCTGACATCACAGGGGATCTCAATACCACACCGAATTGTGGCAGGAGTTGGTGATTTTGATTTTGCATTGCACATCTGCATGGAAATCCTCAACGCTACAGTGTGAACTGGCAAATGTTGATTTACACAAACCAGGTCACATGTGAAACATCAGATAGATGCAAAGAATAACTGACCCAACTGTTGTTTTCTAGCACATGATATACAATTGGACATGTTTAGCATGTTGCAACCTCTGTCTTTCAGGTGCTCAGGACAATAAGTCACATGTTGAACCTGAACCATCCACCAGTGGACGGTGGCAGGGAATCCAAAGAGAGAATCTGATCTTCCTCCAAGCAGCAAAGTCAGCGGCCATCAATGCACAAGAAGAGGAGGATGAGGATGTGCTGGTCATCGAGGAGGACCTGGATTACCAGGAGGGCATTGTTGGCCCACTGAGCAAAACTCTGAAGGCTACATCAGGTCCCGGCAGCATTATGCCTCCCACTTCACCACTGAGAATTGCCCATTCCTAGCAGTCATCCAAACAGCCACCACATCCACAGCCACCCCAAACCAACCATCAACTCCTCACTGTCCTTGCTTCCAAAGGAGAAGTAATGATTCTCCTATGCACTCCTCCCATGACAGTGCATCCCTGGCCTTGTGAGGGACCTAACAGCCCTATTGAGGAGCATTTATCCCTTAGGGACCAATCTCCCCACAGCCTCCCATGTGTCGCCCCTTCCCATGCTGCTGGACCCGACAGTTATATCAGAGGCTGGCCCATGTGGAGGGGGCTGGCAGATGGCCAACATGTCCAGTGGGAGGATGTATTTTCCCAACAACAGGCTGATACAAGGCAGGACATTTTTGCCATAGATGCTACACTGTCTGACATTTCAAGCTCACTACAGGGATGATTGACAGACAGGCCTGTATCTTGGACTGGATTGATAAATCTTTCTAAGACATGTCAAGGAGGCAAAACAACATCATAGGTTGGAGAGTGCAAGACACAATGCCTTGGCCATGAAGATGATAGAGGGCATGTTGAAACTGTTTCAAATTCCTCCTTCATGGTCAACACATCGAGGGGACCCAATACATCTACCTGCATCAGACCCCAGCACAGACACATCCCTCTGCCTGGCCACATCCCCCACCTGTAGAGGCATTCACACCCCCTGTACAGGTACCCTTACCCCATGAACAGGCACCTTCTCCACCCTAGATGCATCCTCACCCCAATTACACGCACCTCCTCAACTGTTCAGGCACTGTCACCACCTGTACAGGCATATCCACCTACCGTACAAGCACCCTCACCCTCTTATACAGGCACCTTTGTCACCTGTTTAGGCACCCCAAACCCTGTTCAGGGTCACCCACCAACTGTACAGACAGATGCACCATACCCACCCACACTTCAGCATAGACAAAGTAAATGCACTTACTCAAGGATATCCTCACCACCACTATTCCAAAGTCGCAAAAGAGATCCCCCATGATCACTGTAAAATATATATGCTACAAATATTTGTAAAAAAAAAGATATCTTTCACATCTCAATACTGAGTTGAGTAATAGTTGATGATGGTCAATTGGTTACTCTGGCTGTAGGCCATATAAGTGACGATAAATGTTTGTAAGTAAGGCATGTAGATTTTTAAGACTATCTGTTTACTAAGATATCATGTTGAAAGCATATTTAAACGGTTTCTGATGTAGACTTCCATACTTTAAATCCAGCATATATAATGAAAACCACAAGACACAGATGTTGTTCCAGAAAGATATATATATATATATATATATATATATATATATATATATATATATATATATATATATATATATATATATATATATATATATATAGCTCAGGACTCACTCAGGCTCAATTGTGGGTCCAAGATGGTGGGGGCCTGTAATGTCCCTGTGGCTCTGAACACGAGACTAGCAGAAATTGCCTCTGTATTCACTTTTGAAAGTCCTAAAAATGCATAATTCCATAGCAGGGCTGGCCTCGGAACATTTAAGAAAGGCTCCAGGTAACATAGCAGTCCTTCAAAGTACAACAGCTGTCTGGGAGAGTGCACAGCAGGTCACATCAGCAGGGAGTTCTCTGAGAGTCCTTCCGCAGGTCCAGAAGTGAACAGAAGAGTGTGTCTGAGAGCCCTATTTTTATAACCTGCTCGTTGATGTTGGGAGAAGATTCCAGAAGGGTTCTTTGAACTTACAGGAGTTTACTACCTCCACTGCCCTGGCTCCTAGCTAGTGGCATTGACAAGAAAGGGTAGTTAAACCTATTGTATTGTAGCAGAGCCCAGTCTATTCAGGTGCAAGTGGGGCTGTGCTTAGCCCGACCCCATTAAATCAGTTAATGGCCCATTCAGGCCATGCTAATACTACTTTTGTGTGACAATGGATCATGGGATCATGCCATATCTGTGGTTCTTTTCTTTAGTGATTAGTTAACATACTTATTTACTTCTTGGAAGAAGTTGGATCTGTTGATAGAATCGAATCTCAATCTTATAAATTGCCAAGAGACAGATTCTCATGGAGGGCCCTCTGGTCCTGACTGCTGTATTATTGTAATACATTGCTTTCTTTTGGTTTGTGGAACAAGATTATATGTATTTCTTTGTTTTAAAGGAACAAAGCTCCCTCTAACACACATTTATAGATGTTTACTGGGTGAAACAATTTCACCCAGACTCAATGTTGATTAGACTAATTAAAATCACACATATTTAACAAATAAATCAAATCAGTGGGTGGAGGCACAAAGCACAGAGGACATAAAATTACATAAACAAAAACAAACTCATGTGTGACATAAATCAAAGAAACCTGTTAGTCACAAATAAATCTGTAGCAACAATCCTGTGCAATGATGAGGCGTACGATGAAGGGAAGTCAAATCTTTTTTGCAGAGGAAGCTGGTGACAACCATTCGCCACCAGTTAGTTCCTCCAACTGTCACTCCCCGCTCCCTTCTCTAGAGTCACAATCCAGTACTTCAGAACTTGTGGCATCCTGTTACCTAGACGCAGGTCACTTAGATACCACATCTCCATTCTTTGAACAATAACAATACTACATTATAACCTAAAACGTACTCTAATAACTTAGCATAGATACTTAAACGTAGTGCTATAAAATTGTTTTATATACCAAAAAAACTTGACATTGTTATACAGGATAAAGGATGAACTGAGATGCATAATCCAAAACATACCCATACTACCCCTCTTTTCCTTAATACTATTACATTATGAAATTATCACATTTCTTAGGCAGTACCAAAGGACTCCCTACATGAGCTGCAGTTACACTAGTACTCTGGACCAAGGAATCAGCATTACAAATTTGGGTTCAATTTGTACTACCTCCATTTCCTTTCTTTAAAATAGAAGCTGTCACTTTCCCATTCGTATTTGTTACTTCCTCCCACATCCAATCCAAGGACGGTGACGCTTTGTCATTCTTAGCAAATTGCCAGTCCAGAATCTTATTGCACCTAGCCGTCCTGCTAAAATACCATGGGGCATATTTATACTCTGTTTGCGCCGGATTTGCGTCGTATTTTTGACGCAAATCCGATGCAAAGCTAACTCCATATTCATACTTTGGCGTTAGACCCGTCTAGCGCCAAAGATCTTGGAGTTTGTGTCATTTTTTAGCGTGGACACCTACCTTGCGTTAATTATATGCAAGGTAGGCGTTCCCTTCTAAAAAATGACTCTAAGGCATGTGCGCCTTATTTAAACTCCCGTGCAAAAATGACGCACGGGAGTGGGCGGGCCTTAAAAAATTACGTCCAGCCGCTTTTGCGTCATTTTTTAACGCCTGGTCAGGGCAGGCGTTAAGGGACCTGTGGGCTCGGAAGGAGCCCAGAGGTGCCCTCCCATGCCCCCAGGGACACCCCCTGCCACCCTTGCCCACCCCAGGAGGACGCCCAAGGATGGAGGGACCCATCCCAGGGAACTTAAGGTAAGTTCAGGTAAGTATTTTTTCCGTAATTTTTTTGTGGCATAGGGGAGCCTGATTTGTGCCCCCCTACATGACACTATGCCCAATCACCATGCCCAGGGGACATAAGTCCCTGGGCATGGCCATTGGGCAAGGGGGCATGACTCCTGTCTTTGCTAAGACAGGAGTCATTTCAATGGGGGTTGGGCGTCAAATTTTTTTTTGCCTCAGCCTGACTTGCCCCATTTTATGACACCCAAGCTCCATTTTCCCCTACGCCGGCGCTGCCTGGTGTGAGTCATTTTTTTTGACGCACACCAGTCAGCTTCGCCGGCTAACGTCATTCAATAAATAAGGCGCCCTCATGTCGCTTTGGAATGGCGTTAGCCGGCGTTAACATTTTTGACGCACAACTGCGTTGGCGCAGTTGTGCGTCAAAAAGTATAAATATGGCCCATGTTTGTTAGTCACTCAACCGGGCTGTCTTTGAATAGACCTTCTCAACTTGTAAGGGTCCCGAAAATGTACTGTTTTCTTTCTTAATTTTATTGCTCAGTTTTACTCTCACCCAATCACCAGGTACCAAGTATACATCCTTTGCACCATATCTATTGTCATACTGTGTTTTTGTAAATATTATGCATTCTTTAAATTGGATTTCACTACTGCAGGGGCTATTTACTACATATTCTCATATTTTTACAAGCTAAATCGTCCTTTGTGAATGGTTCTCTTCCTCTCAGAAACCTGAATGGACTGTACCCCATCCCTGTAGGAGTTATTCTGAATACCCAAATGGTACTGTACAATTCCTTCACCCATTCTTTACCTACATTTATCGATACCTGAGCACTCCCCATTACTACTGTATTGAAGCAATCCACAACACCATTACCAGTGGGATGGCAAACCTGGGTTCTCTTCCCAATGATACCATTTCTGCTTAAGAAATTCTTCCAAGAAGACAATTATGGTTTTCGTGTCAACTGTTTCAGCTACTTCTATTTGTGGCAATGTGGAGTAATGATCCATAGTGATAATGACATGTCTGGACTCTCCCTGAACATCAAGGATAGGACTCAATATATCTATACTTTAATCCGCCGGGGATGCTCCAGACACTTGCTGTCTCTTAGTGATTGTCTCAATACAAATTGAGCTTTTTCAGAATTACCAAAATGTTGGCAATTCTTTAGAAACCTTTCTGTATCTCCAGCTATGCCTGGCCACCAATACATGGATTTCACCTTTTTTCTAGTTTAACAGTGCCCAGATGTCCTCCATGGTTTATGTTTAAAATTCTAGCTCTCAACACCTTTGGGAGTACCACTCTGTCTCCTCAAAAAATGTAACTAGCCTCATCAAGACATAGTTCATATTTTACCTCCCACAAACTTCTGCATTCCTCCTGTAAATATTACTTATTTGTCCATCCACTGGTAATGAGATTCTTCACTCAACTTAACGTTTCATCCTTGCTATACTCTGCTCCCCATTCTTCCTTTCTTATGGCATCCTTACTGTTCCTTATCACAGTTACACTGAAATCCTCCCATTCATCATACGCCTTTTCCTTGAGAGGCAACGGAAAAAGGCTTAGGTAGTCAGCTACTTCATTCTTTTTTTCCTGGCAGATACTTTGTCTTACATGAAATCTAATAATATTAAAGTCATCCTTCCCATCCTTGGGGTAGTTATTGTAACACTACTAGACATCAGAAATTTCACTAAAGGTTTATGGTCTGTATATAGGATGAAACCTGATCCCCAAATGTAATGTCAGAATTTTTCCATTCCCAGACTCCAGCTAACTTCTTTTCAATAACTGAAAATCTTTCTTCTGATGGGGACAACAAACAAGAGGGAAGTGCTGCAGTGAACTCTTCTTCTGTGTAAGGGACTTGTGTTAAAACTGCTCCCAGCCTCTTCCCTCTTGCATTCATTTTTATTATGTTGTTTACTTCTGCATCAAAATCTTGCAAGGGAAGGGTTATGCTTAACTCCTGCTTTATCTTCTCAAATCTTCCTGCAATTCATCATTCTATCCAAATTCCTGCCTCACCTTGAACAACTACCTAAGACTATGGGGCATATTTACAAGAAACTGGCACATCAGTGATGATGCACCAGTTTTCTTGTGTCGCCCCTGCCCCATCCAATGAAATTATGGGTGCGCAATATTTACAGTACGCCGCACCATGGTGGTTGTTAGAACAATAGCGTCCGTATTTTTTATGCTATTGTGATGCTTTGCTGCGCTAGCATCAAAAATGTTGACGCTAATGTAGCAAAGTGCAAGTAGGACCATAGATTTCCATGAGTGTGTCATTTTTAAAGCCTGCTCTGAGTAGGCATTAAAAATTATGCCAAAAATGGCACAGTGAATACATCTTACAGATTTCATTGCGCCATTTTTGAGGGCCTCCTAATATCGGAATACCCTCTTGCATACGTTATGCCTGGCGCAGGCATAATGTGGTGCAAGGGGGTGCAAGGTGGGGCAATGCCACATTAGCATAAACAAGTTGTGCTAATGTAACTCTGGAAGGCGCAAGGGGCTTGTAAATATGCTCTATGTGTCTTCATTGCAAAATTCTGCACAAACCTAGAGTCGAATTCTGCAAACCCAAAAAAGGATTTTACTGCCTCTTTGGTGGTTGGGGCTGGCGTGTTACTAACTGCCTCAATTATTTCTCTTTTTGGTGATATACCATCACCACATGGCCTAAACATGTGACAGCATTCAAACCTTTCTCCTCTATTTTTTCTAAAACTAACTTCAATCTTGATCATGTTTTGATTTGTCTCAGCCCATCCCCAGGATATCATCCTGGAAGTACATCACCCCTTTCTTGCCTTTAAAGATTTTGTGCATTAAGTGCTGGAAAACTGCAGCGCTGATATAAGGTCAAAAGGCTTTCGTACAACTCTATAACATCCAAAAGGGTTTATGAATGCTGTGAGAATCCTGCTTGCCGGATGCAACTGCACATGATGATAGGCCAAAGCCAAATCTATAGCCGAAAACTTTCGTGCCACAAGTAAGGGAGCTAACCAATCTGCACTTTCCACAGGTTCTATTATGCCTTTGCTCTCTAAAGCATCCAATTCTGCCATTCGTTTGTCCCTCATACCAATAGGAATGTTCCTAGCTTTAAGATATATGGGTACTTATCCTTCCTTTAATACTATCTTATTGACAAATCTGCACATTTTCCCCACTTTACCCAAAAAAAAACATTTGGGAAATTGCTCTTTGTCATTCTCCCTGGACTTTGTTTGCTCACTAAGTAGCATTACTTGATTTCTCCTGCTAGGATCTGGGGTAGTACCCAGTGATCCCTGATCAATCCACCCTAGAACAGATGGTCCAGTTTCTGCTACATACAACTTTCCCAGAGCTGTTTTTAAACTCAAATTTTGTGTCACCGAATCCTACCATGGAAATGTCCTCCCCAGTAATTGTGAGTGAGTGTACATCTGTTGGTTTGAAGCAGTTACCAAACATCTTCACAAATTTGTCTTGCTATACTGAATGTTGAATTATAGTATAAGGAGAACCCGAGTCAGGGATGACTCGTAATTATACCCCCCCAATAATTGGGTCACATAAGGGCTTTTTCTTCAAGTTGGTCCTTACATCCAAAATAGCTTCTCTAGCACAAACATCTTCTTCAATGCATAGAACTCTTTCATCACTTAAGGATTCATTCTCATAATTTGCTTCATCCTCATGCTCTATTACACATTTCACAGCCTTCTTATCTCCCTTGTTCAACTTGTTCTTACAAACCTTGGCAAAATGGCCTGTTATACCACGTTATGCATATTTTGACTTTATTGCAGGGCAACATTTATCCCCAGCTTGGTGACCCTTATGCCCACATTTAAAACCCGTTGGAAGCTTGTCTTATACTTTGTTAACTCTTTCCAGCCAGGACCTTTTTTGCTATGTTTTTTTCATCTTTTTTTTAAGGGGAAATTTTTCCTACTGCCTCTACTTCACTATTGCCCTTCAGAGCTGAAATTGCACATCTACTAGACATTTTTGCTTTCATTATAATTGCTACTATTTTCATTCAAAGAGGAATCCCCAAACACTCATAATTTTTCCTGAATCTCCGCATTATTAGAATGAATTGCAAGTTGGTCCCTTAGAAGGTTATTGTGTAGAGGACCAAAGTTACAGTTGACTGCCAGTTTCTTTAAAGATGCAACATAATCCTCCACTGACTAAGGCCCTCATTATGAATTTGGCGGTCAGTGGACCACCGCGATGGAGATGGAGGTCGCATCGCCATGGGCCTGGCAGTATAGACCGCCATATTTTGAGTACTGGGAATGCACCTGAAGAACAAAGTCAAGTTTCTGTCCGGACCGCCATTGTGGACAGACTGCTGTTGCCGGCGGAAGGCCTCTTCAGGCCGGCAGTCAGACATTTTCCACCCACCGTACTATGAGCTTGCACACCGGCAGGACTTCCGGGGCGGTCTAACCGCTGCAAAACCCATGGCGGAAACTAACAACATAAATGGAAGCACCCACCTCCTGGAACACAGGCACGTCCGTAGGCACCATGGCACACGAATTGCAAGTCTTTCCAATGCTCCTGCTGGCCACTGACATCCAGGACCAGCGACGCTGACATAGACACCAGCCGTAAGTACCCCAGCCTAGCACACACTGGGTTGAAGGACATTAGTACGCACACGCACAGTCACCACATATACATGCACAAGGAAAGCCAGTACATGCTATGCAGCATCAACACCACCAGTACCGCTGTAGATAAGTATAATATGAAATATAAAATACGTAAATAAAACAATTATTTACAAAATGCCACAAGGGCCAGTGCATGAATGTCCAAATGTCCCTGGCACACTGTGCATATGAGGAGTACCCAACTTGACTCCTGACTGCAATGTGCAGACCTCCACAGGGTAGGGGCATCAATGGGGCACCTCAAGGATAGGGGGGTGGGTAGGCGTGTGTGATCAGAGTTTGTTTGGGGGGGTCCCTACTCTTCTTTTTAGGCTTCTCCTCTTTAATGTCCTGCTTTTGGGGGATGCCTTAGCCTTGCCCCTCTTTCCTGCCTTCTTTTGTGGGACATCGGTGGAGGCCACAACAGTAGGTGGACCCAGATGAAGTGCTACAAGGGCTGGAGGTGTGAGGGGCAGGTGTGCCTGTTGTGGCAGCACTGCATACTGCTGTCTGCGGGGCATGGCTCAGCCCAGAGGAGGACAGGGAGGTTGAAGGTAGGGGTTTTGCAAGGGTAGCAGGGCACCAGGACTGGACCAGGGGACGGCAAGAGGGAAAACCCATGGAGGAATCTTTCTTTAGGGGCAGCGGGTAGGTCATGGGTAGAGTGTTTTGGAGTGGAGGGAGAGGGGATGGTTCACAGGTATGTACGTGGATGTGGTTTGGGTGCTGGTGCGTGGGTGTATAATATGTGTGTTCTGGGTGTATGTTGGGTGGATGAGTGTGGGCGTCTAGGTGTACTTGGAGGAGGAGTGGTGGAGACACAGGGAGAAGGTAGAGGGGATGTGTGAGTGAATGTTGGGGTGGTGTGTGCAGGTAGGGAGGATGTGCTGTATGTGGTTGTGTTGACTCTTGTGGTGCATGCGGATGTGGTGTATGGGGTGCTTGTGTTGGGGTCTGCTGTTGTGGTGACGGTGGCAGTGATGACACATGTGGCAGGACATGGGACTTATGATGTGGTGCCTGCATGTGTGAGTGGCAACTGTGAGGGGGGAGCAGGTGGGAGAGTCAATGTAGGGAGTGGATGTTGTTGTGTGTGCGTCTGAATGATGGGTGTGTGTATGGTGGTAGTAGCGTTTGTGGTGCATGTGATTGTCCTTGTGCTCTGGGTCTGTTGGAGGGGATGTATGCTAGAATGAAAGTGTGCTTTGAATGGGAAATGGGAGAGGGATGTGGGAGTGAGAACAGGTAGCTGGAAGGGGAATGGAAGAAGAAGGAACACTGGCTGCCGTCAATGATGAGGCCAGAGCCTGAAACGATCTCTGAAAGGCAGACAGGGTACCGTTAATGCCTTTCAGGAACACATTTGACTTTTGCATCTGGGATGCCAGTCCCTGGATGGCATTCACAATGGTTGTCTACCCAACAGAGATGGACCTCAAGAGGTCAATAGCCTCCTCACTGAGGGCAGCAGAGCTGACTGGGGCAGGGGCAGAGGTGCCTGAGGCAAAGGAGATGCCCACCCTCCTGGGTGAGCGGGCACAGGCAACTGGTGGGAAGCTACAGGGAGGATGGTGCTGGTAAGGAGGGTAGCGGACAAGGATGGTGCAGGTATAGGGCCTGAATGTTCCACCACCACCAGCGAGTCGCCGTCGCAGGAAGAATCTGATAATGGTGTAAATGTTCATGTTCCTCCCGTGGTGCTCTACTCACCGTCTGTCCCACTGGTCCCCTCAGCTCAGTTGGTATCAGCCTCGTTGGTCCTGTGGAATGGAGCTTCCCCACTCGCCGGTTCCTCTTCTCCTTCGCCAGATGATGCTGATGCACACAAAGACAGAGGAAGACAGGGAGGGAGCGTGGTACAGTGAGAGACAGAGTGGGAGAAATAGAGACCGGGAGCAATTGGTCAATGCCAGCACAACAGCCACACACAAGTCACTACAACACACAAGTCATTACAACATACTTTAATGCCATGTCATTACATGCCATGCCTTCAATCACACATACCACTCCAATAACAGCCCATTTGTGCCGCCACAGTCATGCATATGAGTTACACTCATGCTGACACACATTCAATCCTGCACAGGCTAAAAGCAATACCCTCAACACATGGCTGAATCAGCCCATTGGGTCATGGCTCTTGAAGATCACAAGACCCAAACTAAATACAGGTGTTTGGAGGCATACTTGCAAAGCCACATAACCTATGCACATATAGCTGTGTGATGTGAAACCTCAGACTTTGCAGACTACAAATACACCACATGCCAGCAGATAGGGATATGGCCCCAGCAACACTGTTTGGATAATTGGGAGTACAATATGTGGGACCTCCAGAAGCAGGAACCCTGTCCACATCAAATACCCTGCTCATCTACTACACAGTTGCCATGTCATTGATACTACATAGCAGTTAAGTTAATCTCAACTCACATCCTGCACAGCATTTTAACAAATGGATGTAGCACATCCGCCCTCTATGTGTCCCAATCCTAGTCAACAGTAGCTACCTAGCACACATTCCACAGCCTTCACACACTGCACAGGCTGCACCTATCACTCACCACATAACCTAAGTAGGAATGTGAACTCACACCCTTGTGGCTGTTGTGCTGCCATCAAGCGCCCATTCACCTCAAGTTACGCCGCAGCTAAAATGCGGTACATAAGGGGGGTCAGGGTCCGACGGGCACCCCTCCCTCTTTGGGAGGACGTCCCCAGCTCACTGGTATTCTTCCCCCAGCGTCTCAGGTCCTCCCACCGCTTCCTGCAGTGGGTGCTCCGCCGGCCATGGACCCCCAGGGTCCGTACTTGCTTGACGACGGCATGCCAAATCCCCTTCTTCTGATGGGTGCTCACCTACATAGATGACACAGAGAAAATGGTACAGTCATGTAGCGTGGCATCTTAGGGACTGCATTGGACACAACACATCTCCTGAACATACGCACATTTCAACATTCCAGTTGTCCTCACAGCCGTCAGCCAGGTCCTTCCACAAGTCACTCATCCTTGTCCCAAGGACCCCATCCACATTTGTACCACTCACAGACAGTACAATCACAGTGGACTCACCTGCTGCCTTGATGCCCCATACAACCGGGTATGCAGGTGTAGGACTGCCTACACAAGCTTTGCTAGTTCTTACTGTGAGAAGGCTGGGGCCCTATCCTTTGCAGCACGTGCCATCTTGGCTACCAGTGGTAGAACACACCAGTCCATGCAATGGAGGTCTTCTCAGCACGAGTGCCAGGAGTCAAGTGAACATGATCACATGAAATGGTGGTCTCGGCTGCCACGGACATCACTGTCACCAGTAGCGGTGATCACCACTGGCTCATGTCTCCCATAGGCAAACATGTTAACCAATGAGAAGTTGCACGGCGGTTGCGAACGCCTACTGCCATGATTTCTTACGCCGGCAGGATTCGCTCACTTCCATCTGTCCTGTGCATGCAGGACAAGCGGCTGTCATTTTACTTCTACAATGTGTATAGAGGGGGGTTATGAGGTGCTTAATGGATGTTTTACAGTGACCTGTGTACAGCTCCACTGCGTCCACACAGTACTTTATGCACATAATGATTGCTACTCCCTCCTATTCCCGGGTACGGTGGAAGAATGATGGTGAGGAATGCTCATGTCTACAGGCCCCTGGCCGATATTGACACCCTTGAAGCGCGGCACGTCATCCAGTGTATTGGCTAAACCGTCAGACTATCATGGAGCTTGTGAGGCTGTTGGAGCCGGATCTGTGGCCTGATATTTGTCATCCCAATGCCATCACACCCACAGTACAGGTGTTAGCAGTCCTCCATTTCCTTGCCTCAGGGTCCTTCCAAATCACAGTGGGCTGGGCTGCCGGAATGTCCCAGACCATGTTCAGCCACATCTTGAAGAAAGTCCTGTGTACCCTACTCAAACATATAGGCAGCTATATCAGGTTCCCCCAACGTGACGATCTGCCCACTGTGAAAGCAGAAGCCCATGTGCCACATGTGATCAGGGCTATTGATAGGACACACATTGCCCTAGTGCCATCCAGGAGGAGTGAACAGGTGTTTATGAACCATAAAAACTTCTACTCAACCAATGTTCAGGTGGTTTGTCTCGCAGACCTCTACATCACACAAGTGACTGCCTGGGTCCCAGGATCAGTGCATGAAGCCTACATTCTGTGGCATCCCACACCTCATGGCACCACTACAAAGGGATCTTGCCTGGCTCATCAGTATGTAACATGTCATATTTGTGCCTCTGTATTCTGAACACTCTACACCACCTTCCTGATTTACCTACAGTTTTCAATATGCCTATTACCTTTGTGCACACAGGTAACACTGGTTATCCCAATCTGCCACGGCTACTGACACCTCTCAGGCATCTGACTACAGCAACAGGAAACTGTTCAATGAGGCCCACAGTAGGACCTGATGGGTCCTCAAACGCACTTTTGGAGTGGTGAAAGCCAGATTCTGTTGCCTGCACCTTACTGGAGGGGCCCTATTGTACAGACCAGCGAAAGTGTGCCAGATCATTGTAGCGTGCTTCAAGTTACACAATTTGGCTCTCAGACATCACATCCCATTACTGGATGCTGAGGAGGGTGCAGCTGTGCAAGTGGCTGATGGAGGGGACATGAGGACTGATGAGGAAGAGGATGACGAGGATGCAGCTGATTCCAGAGCAGAGCTGATACAACAATATTTTCACTGAGATACAGGGATGTGTAAAAGCCATGCTATGTAACCAATAGCAATGTCTGCCATTTGCACTGCTTCTACCAGGGTTGTGTGTTCAGTGTGGGTATTGGGTGAACCCATTACTTTAGAAGTGGAGCTGTTATCTGTATTACAGAACGTGTAAATTATTGCTCCCCTTCTGGCACTGTCACATACATTGGTAGTACTATGGCCTGCCTGTTATACATGTCATGGCTGTATATTTTGTACTCATGGTAGGTAAAGACATAGGCAGAAACTGTGCTGAAAGGTGTTTATTTTAATTATACAAGTGCAAGGGCTGATGTGTGACGTCATGGTGAGCGGGATCATCAGAGTACTTAGCCCACCTTTGGGGAGTCAAAGTCCAGTATGATGGCCATGTGAAAACAGACATGTGGACAGTAGACAGTCAACAGGGTGTCGCTGTGACACACAAGGGGGTGTGTCCAGAAGTGGCTCACTTCCTGGCGGTGGGCTTGGTCTTGGCATCAGTGGAGACTGGATGTCTGGTTGGATGTCCTCACTTGCGTGAGGGCTCCTCAGCTACGGGGGAAGGGGTGCTGGTGTCCTGTGGCAGGGCCTCCATTCTACTGGTTGAGGCTGACGTGGAGGGCTCAGATGTGAGGTGGGTAATGGTAGGGGCCTGCTGGTGGGAGGTGGACTGATGGAGGATGGGGGTAAGTTCCGTTAGCACCCCTGCTTTGGAGGCCATGGTGGTATTGTGGGTCTGCCACTGCTGCATGGCATGCCTCCTGATGGTTCTCCCTCTGAAGCCTCTGGGTCTCCTACAGGGTCGTGAGGATCTGGGCCATGGTGTCCTGGGTTTGGTGGTATGCAACCAGAACTTGGGTGAGGGCTACTTGGCCAGTGTGCTGTTGTTGCTGCTCCTTACCTTGGACAACAGATCCTCTCCCACTAGCCCTGGCCCCCTGTGCCTGTGCCTCTGGCACAGTGTGCCCACTCCCAGTAGCACCAGGGCCTTTATTGTCTGGGGCAGGTGCCCTTGACTCAGGCCCCTGTACTGTGGGGCACACCTCTCATTGAGTGGTCCCTGAGGCACATGTTTGGGGAGGAGGGGCTATCTGAGGTGTTGTGGCCACACAGGAGGGTGGGTCCAGGGTGTCCAGGTTGGGGCTGCTGGGATGGTCTGGCCAGTCACCCCAGATGGCCCTGGCAATTCATGATCCTCCAGACATCCACCTGGACCTTCATTCTGGGGAGGGCTGTCTGACCCTGGCATCCTCTGCTGGGTGGCAGTAGCAAGGTTAGCTGTGGATGGAAAGGGTGAGAGTTAGTATGTGGGTGTGTTGTTGTAGTGTCATGGTGTGCTGCTTGCAGTGGATGGATTTGTTATCTAGGGATGGCAATGACATCTGCAGCAATGCAGACACTGATTGGTGAATGGGCTTTGGGCCAATCTTGTCATATCATATGTAGTCGTGGGTTTTCAGTTTGACATTGCTGTAATTGCCATAGGTAGTGAGGTGGTGTTGGCTAGAAGGCGGGGTGGGCTGTGGGATGATTGTCCATGCAGGTTGTCCATTGTGAGGTATTAGTGTGACTCGGATCCGATGTGCATAGTGATGAATTGTGGGAGTGGTAGTTGAGGAGATAGTGAAGGTTTAGCCTGCATTGTGCGGGGTGGGTGTGTGGATGGTGGGAGAGGGGTGATGTGGCATGCAGAGTAGGAAGGTGGGGTGATAGTGGGGGGTGCATTCTTGTGGTTTGTGATAGAATGGGGAGTGGTGGGTGCTTGGGAGGTATGCAGGAATGGAGTGGTTAGTGCTGAGGGGGGTGCTGCTTCCTTACCAAAGTCAATCACTCAATGACTCCAGTCAGGCCCTCCTGATGCAGGATGTCCAAGACCTTCTCCTCCCAGGATGTCAAGTCAAGGGGAGGAGGTGGAGGTCTACTGCCAGTCTTGTTGAGGGCGATGTTGTGTTTGGACGCCATGGAATGGACCTTCCCCCTGAGGTCATCCCACCTCTTTCTGATGTCCTCCCTTGTGCTTGGGTAGCTGCCGACTGCATTCACCGTGTCAACTATCCTCTGCCATAGCTCTGTTTTCCTGGCCATAGATGTTTGCTGGACTTGTGCTCCCATCAGTTGTGGCTCTACTCTGACGATCTCGTCCACCATGACTTTCAACTCATTGTCAGTGAAGCATGGGTGCTTGTGGCGTAACATGTTGTGGGGGTGCATGCACTGTGTGAAGTCAATGCTCAATGTGCTGTGGTTTGTGGGGCGCGTGTCTCTGGGTTGTGGTATTATTCACAAGGATTTGAGGGTGTGTGTATTATGGTGCAGTGAACAGGTGTGTGTGGTGTGTGTGTGTGTGTTTCAGGTGTCGGGTATTTGAACGGTCCAATCTGGTGTTGCCTTCTATTGGCTGTGATTTTCTAGCCCGCAGCGGTGCACACGCCGTGCATGTTCCACTGTGCTGAAACATAACTCATAATTTGGTGGCCGAAATGGTTTCGGCGTGGTGGGGCCCGGTTGGCGGACAGTCGCTCTTTCGCCGTCAGTGGCACTGGCGGTGTTCGATTTCTGACAGTTTTTCCTCGACTTGGTGGTTGTGACTCGTATACGGCGGACACTGTACCGCCAAAACTGGCGGGATGGTGGCGGAATTTTCCAGTCTTCCCCTGAAAAAATGAAGATCTGTGCAAATTGTTGGTTGGTAATGGTTATCTATGTCTTCTAAAGCATCTTTGAAAACATCCTCACTTTCTGTAGCTCTTACTTCTTTCTCCATTTCGCTATACACACGCAACCCTCAGACTCCAAGCAAAGTAAAAGGATTTTTTTCTTCCCAGATGAGATAAATTCCTCATCATTTTCATCCTCCAGTGCTGATACGTAGTTCAAAAAATACTCCTTAAAGTCAGACCACTCACCTGCTCATGGTAGAAATGGCACCTGGTGAATTTTGTGAACTTCTGACGAGGTACAACAGAAGACAAAATAAATATGCTATTTTCTAATAGATATTGTTCATCAGCCTTGCAACACAAGATATAGAAGTTTTTATATATTCAATTAGCTGAAGCTCTTCACTCCCTGTGATGCACACCAATATTGCAATACGCATGAAAGAAGCTAATGTGCACTACACATGAAAGAAGGCAAAGGTTTGCATATCACTAGGTCGTGTGTCACACACAAGACTGAGATGTGCACCAATACTGGACAGTATACTGGTGTCCAAAGTTTGCAAAACTAGGTGTTTGAATCAACAAATTAGAACTTAACAATAAAATCACTCAGTTGACTTACACTGTCTTAGCTGTGGTATGCGTATCACCGGAGTGTGCTCCGTACACAAGCACCCTTTAAACTACACTGTTGAGATGCAATGTGCGTTTCATCGAATGTGCACAGCTCATCAATGCCTTTCAAACTTGGGCACCTTCATGTATGCAGACCCTGCACACCTAAGATGCCACTGGCGCTGCGTAATCCAGATGACGTGCTTGTATATTTACTCAATTACATGCTCCACTGTACCCGCTGTCATCACTTACAGAACTTGTAAAGGTCACGCACTCACCACTGTAGAGTCTCCACTTGTTCAAAAATATGCACAAACAATATTTTCACAATTCTTGCACTCACCCTTTCAGTGCTTCAAGGCTGTCCCGCAGTGCTTCGCAATCTCCAGGGGATCCTGCAGTCACCCACCGTCGGACATAGGCTCTGCACCAACACCAATTGTCGCTACCTCGCCGCAAGACTCCTTTCTTTGCTTGCTCTCGGCTTCCGGAATGTATGAATTTGAACAGCAATATCAGCAAGCCAACCTGGTTCCCTGGATGCCTCAAAGACCCACTCGTCACCAATTTGTAATGATGAAACATACAATGAAGGTAAGTCAAATCTTTATTGGCGAGCAAGCTGGTGACAACCATACACCATGGGTAATTCCTCCAACTGTCACTCTCCACTCTCTTCTATCCCTTCACATTCCAGAACTCCAGAACTTCTGCCATTCTGTTACTTAGACACAGGTTACTAAGATACCACATTTTGCCTTTATGCCTTTATGTTTAATATTTTATAAATTTTATAGGGTCAGTGTGCATGAGTAGTTTACTTTTCAGTCCTTAAGAACAATAAAAGGATCATCATCAGGACTTTACAATTGATGCCTGAGAGGTTTTAAATGGTAAACAAGAACAACTAAAAGGAAAAAGAAGGAAAGAAAAGAAGGGGGAAGAAAAGAGTTAGCTGCCATTGGCAGGGTATCTGTATGCATATCAAAGTCGTAAGCACTACCAGGGGTGTGATGGTTTAAGTGCCTAGAGACAAGCACAAAAGGTGGGGCCCATCAAAACATAGAGAGGATTATAGAGGACAGGTGCTCACCATGTGGAGGAACCTAGATCAGAGTTCAGTAACAAATAGCTAATGTGGGCCCAAAACACAAAATCTGCGTTGAGAGAACATAGTGTGAACCGTGCAGGCCAGTGAAGTAGTATTTAATCAATTGGAACCATACAGAATGTACCAAATATCTGGAACAGAAAAACCGCTATTTCAAAAAGGTGCCCGGAAGCATGGATACTACCATTGGTAGTGGAGAGGCCAGTCAAGAAGGAAGATACTGGTGCGAATTTGCGCTTGGATCAGATAATGTCAACCAAAATAATGAGAAAGTAAATTAAAGAAGCAATACATATAAATTGCCCTAAAGCATACAAAGTAGTGTGCACGACAATACCTAAATCAAGGAGACAACCTATTTTAGAATAATCAAGACGTCCTGTAGTAACCTTCGTGTAATTATGCTAAGCTTGGAGGCTGTCAATCGAATTAATGTGGAAAAATTAATAGAACCTACAAAGTCATTGCCATAGAATGCACAAGCCAGAATGTACTGCATTACCTAGATGATTGTGCAAGTAATGATATCCTTAAGGTCCACCATGGGCAAAGAGGTCTCACCGCAATCGACCTTTATGCGAGGAGTAGCGTGATTATGGTAAAAGCCGGCTTGTAATTGCACTCAACTTGGAGGCTGACAACCAAATAAGGAAGGGAAATTAATTATTTAAGACAAATAAACAATAGTCCTAGAATATACAGGGCAGGATGCACTATGTTACATGTTACTATGTTACATAGATCTAGGAACAAGGAGTCCGCCAGAGGCCAGGAAGTCTGCCTGCAATTGGATGCTTTTCAGGGAAAACTGCGTGTCATCTGAGAGCCGTTATCTAAATGTGCTTGGTATAGGGGCAGAAGAAGAAAGGAAGGACTATATGCGCATTGCTCACACAGGTAATAACAAAGGGGACACTGGAGTCAGTGTGGTGGCCATTTTAGAAGAAGAACCAGGAGAAGTTTGGAGGAAATGAAACGAAGAGGAATATGAAAGATTAGGAGCCCCTGGGAAAACAGTGCCGACATTTCATACAAAATACATTAAAAAGCTCACTATACAACAGTGAAGGGAGCAGTGCACATCATGTTGAAGCCATCATCTAAATACAGTGGGCCTGGTGGCAGAAGATTAAAGGAAGGACTTTGCTCATAAAATGTGTAGTTAATTACAAAGTGGACACTAGAGCAAATATGGCGGACATTTTAGGAGAGGATACTGGAAAAGTTAGAACAAAGTGTATTGGAGAGAAATATAGAAAATAAAATATTGAAAAAATAAAAGGCCCTGAAAAAACAGTTCAAAATTCCAAACAGAATACATTAGTATAGAACAATGAGCACACTAGTGTGGCAAGAAATATTAACAATTATGTTAAGTAACATAGATAAGAACGCACAAATGGGGCACAATTCAGGTTGAATAATGAGCACAGTACCGCCCCAAGAATGGTTAACCAATCCAGTTAATGTAATACTAGAGTAGATAACCTTTACGTAGGAGAAGAAAACCAAGGTCTGAAAGGATGTAAGGGTCAGATGATCCTAAATAAAAGTATCCAGTACTGCACCAGTGTGGACGTGTTTTTCATCCTTCGCAGAAATCAAACGCTTTCAGAGAGGTTGAAGGGACTTTTTGACCCAGAAAAATGTGTGGTGAACCACAAACAAATTCACATCAACACCACTCCAAACAATTTAGACACCATAAACAATGTGGTAACAGAAAGAAAACACCAGTCAGGGAAAGGTTCAAAGCTTTATTACAACTACAAACTCAAAGCCATGAAGACAGTGATTAAAACCATATGAAGTTACATAATCACCAGGGGTTGCTCAAGGCGGCAAAATAGTTCAGACAAACTAACATTAGCAAAATTAAGTATTCAAGTAGAATAATACATAACATAAAAATGAATATCTGAGACAGATATTACTCACAATTTTGAATTTACAATCATTAGTCAATTTAAAGACAGTAGATTCAATAACCATTGGCTGGGCTACGGTGTTGTGGGTACTCTCCCACGTTCCATGGCTCTACTTCAACAAAAGCTCTATATTGTTTGCAGCACTCAGGCACAGGCACATTTATAGATACTGTTAAACTTTGTATATGTTGAATCTGAAGTTTGCAATAACCAGTGTTTGTTGATTACAATACGCCTGCTAGAACTCCTGTCAACTGTAAAAATGTGCTATCCACAATGACCAATGTTTGTTGATTATGAGACACCTATTAAACTTGTGTCTACTGTAAAACACGTGCTATTTCTAAAAATGTGCCAATTGTGAAACGAAAACAATTCTTGCTTGGCTTTGTCACTGCTGATGCTCTCACCTGTTTCCAATCGAGCGCTCCAGTCGAGTTTCAGTTTTCCTTGTCTTGTAGTCAAGTCCCAGCGTTCCTTGTCCTGCAGTCGAGTCCCAGTGTTCCTTGTCCTATGGCAGAGGTCTCCTTGGATCTGGCCATATCCAGCAGGCTTTACACCTCCCACTTCTTTCTTCCACTGACAATCCCGTATTTCCTGTAAGAAAAGAAAACTAGAAAGGAGAAATCCTGGTAAAGGTTTCTCGGACATTTTGCAGCCGACAAGGTAAAGAGAGATTAATCGCTAGCGCGCACTGAACTGAAAGAGAAAGCACAGCTCTGACATTCTAAAGGTTATTGCCATAATAGAATCTAGCGCAAGTAATTTGTTTGGTGAAAAGTTTGAGGGCACGATAAAAAAGGTTTTTAAGGAAAGACGTATTTCCTATTGTAAACACACCCATAAAATCTAGGAGATTGGGATCAGAGGGAGTTAATTCGAACTATTTGCCTCGGAAGTTTTTAGATGAACTTTCAAGTATGGACGTTGTTTAGAGGCTTTCTCACTTTAGGCAAGAGCAAGGACTGTTTAAATACTCCAGAAAGAGAGTGCTGCTCATCCTTTAATGAGTATATTTAAAAGGTGTATAATGTTTTGGCTATAATTGACATGCTGATTATGATGTACTAATGTGGTAATTATTTTCTAGCCCAGAATCCCTAATTCCATCACAAGTATTTAAGAAGCCCAAGGCCCAGACTCAAGACTCTGCACACATTCCAAGGTCTTGCAGTTCCGTCCTTGAGTCCACAGAATGGAAGCCAGTATTTATTTTCTCTCTTTCTCTCTTCCTCTCTCTCTCTCTCTCTCTCCCTCCTAAACCCCACTCCCCGTAATGACGTACAGGAAGGCAATCTAGTAATCTTCATTACATTCATGTTAGTCTTCGCTGGGAATGGGAACACCTGTAATTCAGGGGAGTGGCTAACTTCAGAACATCAGGTCAACCCTACAACTAACTAAATCAGGGAAAATACATGTGTGGGGAGGAACACATGCAAGCAAAAATACAAAACATAAAAAGGACAAAAATACGTTTTTTACTTGAAAAGGGTGTTTCAAGGGGTATTTGCAAATGGAAGAGAGGAAGATACATTTCCAGGGTACAGGATTCAGGGAATCTTCATCAGCAAAGCATCAGGTCAGCAAGGCATCTGCAACCATCAGGAGACATCTGGGCAACTGCAAAAGACTGCAAAGGACTGACTCCGGGGACAGCAGAGGACCTCTGTCTAAAGTTCCAAAATACATTGATATTTCAAATCTCATAAAACGTTCCAATTGGTCCATCGTCATTAGATCAGGTCACGCTAAAGGGGCATCATTCAATGAAATTAAGTAATGGGGCTTTAACTAGCAATTTTACAATATTCTCCCAGGTTTTAAGAAATAGTCATGTTTCTGTGTGAGTCTAAATAGTTTGAAACAAAAGTATAAGAATGCAGTCCATGTTCCTGCAATGTATTACTCTTTCAAGGCTAAATAAGCTCCTCTTCCACAGTTAACCAATAGACGTTTTACTCACAAATACTACAATGCTGCTATTTGTGGTGACCTGTCAAAGGGACTAGACCCCACAAATCACTGAGTGTTTGGTCAGTCCTAGTGGGGGGCAGACTGGCTCTGTTGTAGTGGTCTGTTTTATAATTTAACAATGGGCAACTCTAGTGAGTGGTACCTTGCGTCCGGTACATTCCAGTGTCGCAGAATACTTTTTCACTCAGTTGAATACAGGGAAACTTTAGTAGCACATAGTAGTCTGTCTATGTTTTTCTTTTCTCTAGGGATGAGCAATACCTCCATAGGACGGTATCAAGCTCATTTTATCAACCGTTTTTTTCCAATTTGAGTGTGTAGCTTCTAGAAAGGAGTTTTTGTGGCAATGTTTCAGCCTCCCTAAAGAAGTCATGTTTAAAGAAACAGTTCCCCCTATGTGCAAAAATTGCGAGTAGGGGAGGGAGTCACATAGTGCTGTAGGATGGTGGCTGGAGTAGGCTAGTAAGGTGTTTCATTCTGTGGGATTTGCGGTAAAGGTAAGTATAGAATTTGCCACCCTCTGTCTTTATCATCAAATCGAGGAAGGGGATTTCAGTTTTATTGTGTTGAAGAGTATATTTAGGGCCCTTACAGTTGTAACTAAGCCAGTTGAGAACTTCTTTAAAGGTTTATACCAAGCTCTGCAAAATAACCACAATATTGTTAATACAGTGCTTCCATATCATTATGTGGCTGCAAAATGGGTTAGAGGTGGAGAAGATGATCTAGGTTGTGAGGACATCCATAACGAAATAGAAAATTTGGGGGGAAAAACAGCCCCCATGAAAGTTCCTTTGACTTGCTGGTAAAAGTCATTGTTAAAGTAGAAAAAAATTCTTATCAGTATCAATTTAACTAACTCCTTAATAAAGAATGTAGGTGTGGTCTCTTACTTAAAGTTCTTTTTAATGACTTTAATGCCTTCAGGTTGGGGGATATTAGTGTATCATGATTCAGTATCCATTATACCCAAAAGTCACTTACTTTGATCGAAAGGTAGATGTACGATCTGGTTGATAAGATCAATACTATCCCTGACATAGCATGCAGTACTAGGATGAATTCTTTAATAAAGAAGTCAATATACATGTTAATGGGTTCAAAAATAGAGCCACACCCCAATATCATAGGTCTATCATGGAGGGGCTACCTGTTTTTTTGCATCTTGAGTGGGGTATAGATAACCTGTAAGCGCGGGGTATTAGGGCCTCATTATTAGTTTGGCAGTCCTGAGATCACCAAACTCATGGTGGTGGTCTGGCTGCTGCAATCCTGGCGGTCCAACCACCAGATTACGATCCCGATGGGTTGGCGGCGGTCAAAGTTGCGGTCAACTACGGCGGTTCTGAGTTCGGCACCGCCATGCTGATCAAAACTTCCCTTTCTGCCAGCCTTTTCATGGCGGGGTCCCCACCATGAAAAGGCTGGCAGAAAGGCAGAGTTGGGGGTCTCAGGGGAGCTGTGTGCGATGGCACTGGCCTTGGCTCCCTGAGAGAGCCGAGGCCAATGGCACTGAACTGTTTTCACTGGACTGACCGGTGGGAATGTCGTAATACAACTTTTCTGCCGGTCAGTCCAGGGAAAACCTCATAATACAACGGTGGTGAGGCCGCCAGCTTGATGACTGCCTCACCACCGCAGTATTGGAGTTCGGACAGTTCAACTTGCAGACTCATAATTGGCCCCTTAGTCTTCAAAAATAGGTATTCATTTTGGCTTTTAAAGCCTGTTGCTTTGCCTTTCCTGGTGATCTCAGAAAAAAAAAACTGAAGTTCCCTAGTGGGGGTCAGTGTTGCATTTCAAATAGTGTTCGTCTAGAGTTGTTTCATGATTTCTGTTTTCTATGTGTCAATATTTTGCACAACTATTTCCCCACCCTTGTCTGCTGGATTGATATCAGGGAGTTTTGTTTAAGGTTGAATATTGTTTATTTTTCTGATGCTGAAATATTGTAGGGAGTAAATATTCCTTGGTGTTCCAAGTTAGAGATCTCTTTCAATATGAGTCTCTCAAAAGTGTAGAGTTCATGGAGAACAGAGCTGTTCCCAAGAAGAAAAGTTGAAGTTGGTCGAAACCTGTGTTGGTGTTGGCTGGGAAATGTGGATTGTCAGCAAAACATGTATGGAATCTTACCTTTCTAAAGGAACAAAGGATTTTGGTCTGCAAGTCTAAAAAATTGGGGCGAATTGTGCAAACAAATAAAAAGCCTTTACTTAGTAGTGATATCTTGCTGGAGGATAAGCAGTGTGTTGACAGAATAAAAATAGGAATGGTTTTAAATTATCTGTCATGACATTGGTGGCATTAGGTAATGGATTAGTAGAAGTGTCTATATTCACAAGTGACCCCACTGGTAGTACTTCTGCCTTGTTTGTCTGTTGCCCAGAGTGCTGAACCAACATTGACCTCACCCTCCTCTCTTCTTATGGGCCTTGGCTGGCCTCTCTAAACAAGTAGGGTTGGGTGCGCCTATGGAGGTGCTGGAACCCTTACCTCGGTCCAGATTGTAAGCTGAATCCTCAAATGTATCAGAAAATTAAACACTTTTGTCCTGTCTACTGAATCTACCCGAGGGGCATCCAATGTTCAGGTTGGAATAATTCCTATTGGTTTAAAAAATTGTTTACGCACTGGTATGTTTTTTATAGTTGCGTGTGTCTTTTTTTACTTTATTGGACTTTTTTCTTGCTCCAGTCGATAAGTTCTTAAATGGGTTTCTCAGTTTTCTCCAGTAAGCTTTTTGTATCAGTTATCAGGCACATTTTTGGATTTGTTTTTCAAGATCCAGGATCTCTCGTAAGAGTTTCCTAGACTGCTGGGTTGCTGTGTCAATACCTAATAACATCCAGTGGCGTGAGCAAGCTGTGCCAATAAAGCGAAAACTTTAGCAGTACTTTTTGTCCCCAATAAACAGCCCTGGGATGTTCATAGCTTTTAGCCCAAGTGGTATGATGGCAAATTTCAGATATTCAATTCACATTTTTATAATTAGCGTCAAACTTATACATTTCTTCTTGCATGTTTCCAGTTGATCTGATAAATTGGAACCTGCTGGTGATGTGAATGAAAGGGTAAATTGACCTTACAGGATCTTTTTAATATACTTATCTGTCCATAGTGGAATTCGATCTGTCATACTAATTGGAGAAAGGTACTGTGTTATGTAATCAGGAGGCAGGCAACAGAGGGGGACCATGGAAGGATGAAAGAGGAGAAGGGAGAGAAAGGGAAAGGGAAAAAAAACACTAAACCTAGTAGAGAAATCTAGAGTCCCTTAAAATCAGTTGATAACACATCAAAAGCAAAAGGACTCAGGCAACATTGTGTGACATAAATCAAAGAAATCTATTAGTCACAAATAAATCTATAGCTACAATCCTGTTCCTATGTTTATTACTTTACAAGTTATTTTGTTTTTGCTTATGTAATTTTGTGTCCTCTGTGTTTTGTGCCTCCACCCACTGATTTGATTTATTTGCTAAATAAATGTGATTTTAATTGATCTAATTGACATTGTGCCTGGATGTAATTGTTTCACCCAGTAAAAACTTGTAAATAAGTGTTATAGGGACCTTGTGCATTTAAAATATTATGTACCTCTGGTCCCTATATAGCCTTGTGTTTTCCTTGTGCTTTTGAAAATATATTTCTTTGTTGGCATGTTGTAACAATAGATCTAATAGCTGATCTCTGTTCTACTAGAGTATGAGGTAAAGGCATGTTGTACCAATAGATCTAAAATTTGGCCTCTGTTCTACTAGAATGTGAGCTGAATGTTAAGTCTGGGATTTGAGTATTAGGCCAGCATATGAACTCATCCAAACAATCTGCAGTGCCAAACCTTATTATACAAATGTCTTCTAGAAACCTGCACCTTATTAGCACGAGGACACAACATTCCTCAAAATCATCGAGAATGAGATTTTCTATGTCCGGAGCAAAACATGCTCCAATCACCACACTCAAAATGAGTTTTAAACATGAAATAGTTGTCTTTTATTGCAACATTCGCTAAGTCGGTGTGCTGGTACAGCATTCCTCCAAGGCTTGTTTAGCTACCTATAAAGTTGCCTGCTTTAGAATATTCATTTAAGGGGACTTAATTGGTCATTCCGACCTTGGTGATCTTTGACCGCCAGGGCCACGGTGGCGGTCTCCACTGCTGATGTGCTGGCAGTGAAGACCGCCAGATTACGAGTCCACCACTTACCCGTTCCTACCGACAGGGAGGTTAGACCAGTCCCTCCTTTTCTCAACATAAATACACACACATCCCCCTCCCCTGTCTACATGCATGCACAGACGCACCCGACCCAGCATTAACATTCACCCAAACACGCATCACCATCAACCCATTTACACACAGACATACACGCACGCATGCACAAACACTCCCCTCCTAACCCCTCATTCATTACATGCATACACACACTCACACACATCCATTCACACACCCTACCCCCTACCCTTGCGGAGGACACTTATCTCGTCTGACGCGGTGCTCCTTCCTGAGGGGACGGGACCCAGCACTCCCACCGCCGGCAGCGCCTCACCATCAGGACACCACAGGCCCTTTTACAGGTCGTAATATTTCTGGTGGAGTCCTTTTGGTGGTTCAGGGCCGGCGGTGGAACTCCGACCCCCAGAATGACTACTGGAGGATTTCCACCCAAATTGTGGTCCTTCAGTACTTGCAATATGGTGGTCGGAAGACCGCCAGCAATTGCATTCTTCTGGCGCCCGCGGCTTCGTCAGTCTAAGGAAAAGTCTGCCGAAGTCGGAATGACTACCTCAATGTCTAAAGTCAACAGGATGTCCTGTTCACTGTTTTACACTGAGCCCTCCACAATATTGATAAAATCAATATGCCACATACATATAATTGAATCAAAGGTACTAGTGGCTTGATTAAAAGTTTGCCAGACAGGCACCCAGGCTCTAGTACCAAACTGCTCCCAGGAATATTGGTCTATCTGGTGACTGTAAGGGATCCTGGTGAATTGTAGGTACTATGTAGATCACTGATGTTCTGGAATATAGTTTGTTGAGGAAGTGCATGCTCCTTTTCAATAAGGGTGTTCTGAAATGGTGCATGATCCCATAAGTAACCACATTTTGTTGCACGTTTGTCAGAGGATTTTTGATAGCTTTATGTAGTGATCTGTATTGGATAATTGTCAAAGAATTTTGTTTTCATATATGCATGTTTTCTCATAACACTACTGATCCATCCTTTGCCATGTTTTACATTCTTTATGAGAAGGTTTCTTTTCAGCCTCTGCAGACCCCTATTCTCACCTTGAAAAATGTTATATTGTAGTTTTGCATTAGGACTTTCTATATCCTCCACTTTTAAAGCACAATGTTCTAAAATGCTAGGGCCCAGATTTATGTGGGCCTAGCGCCATTCCAAGTCCACATTAGCGCCATTTGTTTGAAGCTAATGTGGGTTAGAAGGCCAAAAACGGTGCACCATATTTACAAAGTGACTCAATGGTTGCATTTCTCCACTTTGCAACCCCTTGCGCCACATTATTCCTGCACCAGGCATAATGTATGCAAGGGGGGTTATTCTGGCGCTCAGGGGAGCTGAAAAAATGGTGCAAATAAATTTATGAGATTTCTTTGCATCATTTTCATGTGCAGTTTTGGTGCTTTGCAGGATTAGGGTAATCAGTTTTTTACGGTAATCCTGCAAAGCACCGGACTAGCATAAAAAATGATGATGCTAGTCCCCCTGATGACCACCGTGCTGTGCTGTGTTTTAAATATGGCACACACATGGTAGTGTTATGCGGCGCTTAGGAGGGCAAGGAAAGTGGTGCTGCACTAGGTGCAGCTCAACTTTTCATAAATCTGCCCCTAGATTTTATACTGAGGTATGTAATGAGGTAAAAATTAGATGGGAGGCCTGCTTTGTCTCTTTTCTAGGTTGTCTGTAAAAAAGTGTTGTTATCTAATATTGAGAAAGGATTGGTACATCTCTTTCGTAATCTCAAGGTAACTTGTTTTTTCTGTGGTTACAGGACTAAGGGCCTGATTTAAATATTGGTAGTAACGGTCCCTCCATCTAATTTTCGACTGATAATCCGTCCTCCAGCCATATTTAGAAGATGGCGGTCCCATAGATGAAAGCCCACATTTAAACTGCCTTTTCCCTATTGTATCAACAATGCAATAGGGAAAAATGGCTGACGGCGGGACCCCAGACACCCTTCCCGCGTGCAGATTTGGGTGTGCCATATCGGCCAGAAAAAAGTGGTGGTCGGACCTCCATGTTTCAGTTGGCGAACTGGGCGGAAAGGAGGTGAAAACACGTTGTTTTTCCCCATTCCACCCCTATCTTCGACTGGACATGACTGGACAACACCTGCTGTCACTGCTGCCACCAACCCACAGAGAAAACACAACCACCCATTGCCGGTCTCCAAGATAGCGATGTTGCATTGCCAGGGTATGTTGGGTGGGCACCGCATGAGAGGTCAGGACCACGGCAGGCAGATTATATGATTGAACACCGAATTAAAAACAACTACTAACCTTAACAACGAGGTCGGAACACCGACCTCGTCCTTACTACTAATGATTTTACCACGAATGCCTTAACAACGATATTTCGTTGTAAAGGTATTCCCGATAAAATCATTAGCAATAGGCACCATTCACCCTACATCCCTCACCCCACCCCCCCAACCCCACCCCAAAACCTAAAACGCCCTGGCCCCCCACCCACTCCCCAAAACCAAAAACGCCCCACCCCCCCAACCCCACACTAAAACCTAAAACCCCCTGGCCCCCCACCCACTCCCCAAAACCAAAAACGCCCCACCCCCCCAACCTCACCCTAAAACCTAAAACCCCCTGACCCCCCACCCACTCCCCAAAAACGCCCCACCCCCCAACCCCACACTAAAACCTAAAACCCCCTGACCCCCCACCCACTCCCCAAAACCAAAAATGCCCCACCCCCCAACCCCACCCCAAAACCTAAAACCCCCTGACCCCCCACCCCCTCTCCAAAACCAAAAACGCCCCACCCCCCCAACCCCAACCCCACCCCAAAACCTAAAACCCCCTGACCCCCCACCCCCTCCCCAAAACCAAAAACGCCCCACCCCCCCAACCCCACCCCAAAACCTAAACCCACCACTTACCTTCGCCAACTCCCTTCTTTGTACCTTAACCACGCATGTTCGTTGTTCAGAACATACGTAGTTAAGGCACAAAAATACAAAGTCGTGGTTAAAAAAAGCGTTGTTATGCTTTCGTTAACCACGACTTTCGTAATAAAAAAGTCGTAAAAAAGGATGTTTCCCCTGCAGGCATATACATGTTACACTCATTTATTTTTAATCAATGTGACATGAATATGTGAGGGACATGAGAGGGTCAGGCACAGTTTAGGACACACTGGTACTCAATACATATTGCACAGGCACCTGACTGTCATATGGTGCCAGTACTCATTGGCAAATAAATGCTGGCACCACAATGACAGTACATTCACACCTGTCAACTGTGTCCATGTGTGCACATGGCCAGGAGACCTGTACCTATCATGTTGTGCTACCAGTTGTGTGTGTGAGTCAATACATGTATGCATGGTTGCAATGCAATTGGCTGGTTGAGGTGGAGGGAGCTGGAGTGGGTGAGGTAGTTGTGTCTGTATGTGTGTCACTTGCATGTGATAGCAATGCTGTTGTTATGTTGTGTTGCCATCTGACACATTTAGGTGAATGTTGGTGTTGTGTGGCAGATGTTGTCCTGATGTGTGTAGTTGTGTGTGTGTTTATATAGATCAGTGTGTAGTTGTGTTGTTTGTTGTGGTTGTGTCGTGTGTGGATGCAGTGTCACTGGTGTGTGTATGTTGTGTCATGGATGTATGTCAATGTGTGTTTTCGGCATGTACAGGTTTTGTTGTGTCAGAATGGCAATGGGCTATTGTGTAAATGTTGTGTGTTGTTTAGTGTGTAGTGCAGGTTGCACATATGGCTAGGGTAGAGTGTATGCGTGTCACTTGCCTCTATTTTGTAATCTGTCATTGCACGAAGTCCATTGGGATCTGCCACCGCTTACCTCCATCAGCAATCCATTGCATCACACTCTTACTTAAGATGCGTCCATATATTTAGTAGTTAGTCAGCTATATAAATACTTTAATTTAATTTAGTTCCCAAGTTAAGGTTATTGGCAGATTGAACATCATACTCAATTGTCAAAAATGTATCAATACATACCAAAAACAAATGAAGCAAAAAGTAATACAAAATGTATTAAAAAAAGCTAAAAGTCCACAGTCATAGAATAAATATGAAACATTAAAACATCAATCAAAATCAGTAAGCTAGCAGAACACTGCTCAAGCTCATTGAAGTGCTATTTGGGCACAGCATTTCAAATTGCTAAGTGTGCATAAAATCCTTAAATAGAAATAATCATAGTTAATCAAGTAGCCACTTTAAGTCTAATGAATCTTGCGGAAAAAAATTGAATTTAGGTACTGCAGTCACTACCACACTGGTATAATCTCTTCTACAAATTCTGTTACCGTTGCAATGTGATATCCCCAACAGACAACACACAAAGACAATTCTTCTGGCCCTTGGTCTAGAAGAATATGGGCAAAAAGAGCAGATGTCCCTCAGTCTCAACACATAACATGCACATCTGGCAAAAAGTGGACTTTCCCTATAGGGGAGCCCTTTTTACAAAAAAAAACAGAGTTGTCTACAAAGTACTGCACCTAAATTGTAAATAAAGTAAATGTGCATGCGCTGAACGAATAAAGTTAAAACATTCCTCAGCCTTGGGCACACTTTTCTGAAGCAGAAAGAACATTATGCAACTGCCTGCAGAACTAGACAATTCATTCTGAGCAACAGCTCTCTCCCAAAATCTAGCTTTAACAACACTAGCTACGGTGAGCATGATAGAGGTACTCTCTTAACAAAATTTGCCTAAACCTAGGCACTTGATCTTGTTAGTGCTGCTTAAGTTAAGAATATAAGCAAGGCCCTCTCTATATGTCTGTAATTTCTCAAAGGCCCATACATTGACCTTGTAAAGTACCAGCTTCAAAGAAATCAATGCAGTGACAGGGTTAAGATCAAGTTCTAATCTTGGTGGAACTAGAGGGGTATCTTATCCCATGCATGTACAAGCTCTAATAAAATCATTCTCACTGGTCCCCAAGGAACCCATGGAATAATAGCCCCATAAATCTGAGCCATATATTGCTGCACTCCTTGTTTGGGCTTTATAGATTTCCATATTTGGAATATTTGGAAGAAATGGAGTCCGAGATGCCTTTTTAGCAAATCTAACAAGGGCCACAGTTCTATGGATTAACAAAAATTGAGCTTTTCAAGATCTGTGGGGTCCATGATCCTGAATCAGCCAGACTGATCCCCGGGTAATAAAATTCTTTAATCCTTTCCAGCACTTTCAGTCCCAAGCAAATGGTTCCCATCTTCCTCTTCTTCTTGCTGTAAGGTATCTGCTTGTTTTTAATGCACTGATTTTCAGGCGGTGGAACAAACAAAGCATACTAAATCTGTCAACAATGGATTGTGACCCAGCCCTAGTTTTATCAAGCAGGAGAGTATTGTCAGCAAAGAACTGGGCAGACATTTTCTGACCTGCTAGCATAGGGGAATCATTAGAACAGTTTCACATAAAGTTTACACAGTCATTATTATAGAAAAGGAAAGCAGAAGGAGCTAGAACACTGCTTTGACAGACACCCTTAGTGATAGACATTTTCTGGGTTAATTTGCCATTCATACCACAGGAAACCCTGGCAAAGTTCCCCTCCTGAAGATGCACAATGATGTTTAACAGATTATAAGAGATTCCCAGCCTGTGAAGAACCTCCAAGAGTTTCCTCAATGGGACCAAATCAAAAGTGGCTCGTGATCAATAAACACCACAAAAAGGACTCCTCCCTCTATGTCCACATTCTTCCATTTAGTCATCAAATAGAGAAAGACCTCATCAATGGAGCTAATTTTGGACCTAAAGCCTGCCTAGAGTTGTTTTCCCTCAATCCAGTCCAATAATCTCTCCAAGACCTGTTTGCAAAAGATCTTTACTAAGTCGCAGGAGACTAATTGCACAGGCATCAGACAAAATGTTTGGGTTTCCTTTTTTTAAAACAGGAACAATCTCTGCCCACCTTCCACAAAGCAGGAATTGCCAAAATGGCATTAGAGATGGTGTTAATATAGGGGGCCCACATGCTTAGATAACATTTAAAGAGATCCACAGGAATCTTACCCAGGCCTGGTGCCTTGCTGGACTTCTGAGAAGAGACCTCTGCAACTGCCTCAGGTAGGGTAAACAAAACTGTAAACGAGTAGACTCAGGAAGACAAACAAAGTTTCACTACTTTTAGGAAACAGGTCAGTTTCCCATTTTTAACACATTGGGTGACACAGAGACATAATCTGCATACCCGCTGTACCAAACAAGCTGAGCAACATACAAATATAATGATGGCTCCTGGTCTCCAGGGTCTGTGCAATTGTTTGATGGGTACTCTCAATGCCTCTGCAAAAGCTCGGCCATGTGTATGCAGTGAATAGAACATTTGTTGCCCCTTAATGTTTTCTCCCCTGGGGTTACATGAAAGAATAATCACATGCACTCTACACATAAGGTATCCAGTAGTGTTAGACCTGGCATCCTTGGCGTGGTTCCCCTAACTTTTTGCCTTATGACCTCCTGTTTTTCTGGGTCATATTTGCTGACTTTAGGATTCTAAGCACTTTACCTCTGCTGACCAGTGCTAAAGTGCAGGTGCTCTGTTCTCTAAACATGGTGATATTGGCTTATCCACAGTTGCCATAAATAATTTACTTATAAGTCCCTAACAAAGTCCAGGGCCTGTACATTAAATGCTACTAGCGGGCCTGCAGCACTGATTGTGCCCTTTAAACATGTCTCAGGCCTGCCACTGCAGAGCCTGTGTGTACAGTTTTATACTGTCATTTCAACCTTTCAACTGCATCAGCTTGCCATACCCAAACCTTCCTTTTTATGACTTATAAGTCACAAATAATTTACACATTGCCTCTTAAGGTAAGCCTGACTGCTCTGTGCCAAGCTACCAGAGGGTGAGAGCAGGTTAATTAGAGTGTGTATCTGACTTACCCTGATTAGGGTTGTTGTCCCTACTTGGACGAGGTGCATACCTCTGCCAACTAGAGACCCAAGCCAATATTTACAAGTGACCTGCGCCACCTGTGCATCACTTTTTGTGATGCACTGGCAGCGCAGGCTGCACACCCATTTCTACAAGGCCATGCAAAGCCGATTTGCTTGGCTTTCTATAGCCTTGTAGATATGGAGTAAGGCAACAGGGTGCAAGTCCTCTGCGTTACCTTACTTTGCACCAGAGAAGCATTTTAATCGGTGTTACATGGGTGTTCCCATATAACATCTATGGTTTTTGACACATTCCCAGATTTAGAAAGTTTCATCGACCTGGGAATGAGTCAAAAGCCTGTGACGCAACAGGGAGAAAAAATATTATTTCTCCCCACTTTTTCCTCCTTATATGTGTGCTGCATTCTTCAGCACACATTGAAGGAGAAAATGATCTCCATTGATTGTTTTTGTGCAGGAAGGTGTTCCTTCCATCACAAAAACAATTATCCCCACAATGCAGGCACCCTTGCACCTTTGTACAGGGGGCCTGCATTGGCAAAGGGCAGAAATTTGTGCCCCAGCACAGAGGGAGAGGACAGAAAAGTGCTGTATCTTGTAGATATGGTGCATTTCTGCCCTTTCCCGGTTGCACCGGGTGGTGCAGCAAGGCACTTGTTGTGCTGTCCTGAGGCATGGACCATGTATGTATGGCCCCCACTTCCTAACAAGTAGCATACTCCCAAGATGGCAGCAATGTAAGTGCTGATATCTGTTGCAGCTCTTCAATGAGCAGTGCTATTGTTTTTTGTCAAACTGATTTATTCATCCCGATAGCGCTCAGAGCTCTTAGCCCTTTAACACATATCAGTACTACTAAATTGCTGAGTTCATTTGCAAGGTATTTCAATATTTTTGAGTATTAAATGGAGTTCAATAATGAAAATTTCCCTGCCGCTATTTTTCATCTATTGATATTTTTAATTGTGGGAAAAAGCCATTCTAATAATACACAAGGGAAATTCCTTTAATCTATACCACACTGGTTTTGGGATGTTTGTGTGCCTAATCGAAAATTGACTGATGCTGATCCTTCTCTTTCCACAGTGATACAACTCTATTTCAAATGCAGCATTATACCTCAGTGAGTATAGAAAACAATAACAATCAAATGTGAGCTGCACCTACATGCATTGTATGTGTTAGTTTCAACTGAGACTTTTTAATAGTGTTCTCTTCAAAAAGAATAAATCAGTACAGCTTTTGTCATCATGGATGTGACTCATTGACACATGCTTGAAAGGGTTGAAGCATTGGCATGCAGATACTAAGACCTAATCAATGAATGGGAGCCCCAATTAATGACCTGATTATGATGCTGGTGTGAACATTCTTGACAGTGCTGCCTTTTTATTGATTATTCTGTGTGTTTGCATAGGTTACTGACTATCCAGAGAACACTGTGCTATTTGTAGTTTGCACAATTAGGCTTTGGGGGACAGCAGACCTGATGGAGGCCTGTCCACGGGGTATTGGGGGAATCAGGCACTGTATAGATGCCTGGGCCTGGGGTGTTTTGGGCTACATCCACAAAAGGATGTAGTTGAAATTATATATAGGGTGCCCCATTGATAGAAAAGAGATTCTGTTTTGATTAACAAGTGTAGCAGTTTATAGTTAGGCTTACTTTAGCGGTCATGCGATCGTTATCAGCAGAATGGCAGAGGAGAAAATCCAGCAGGTAATGCATCTCCTGTGAGAGGTTGGGTGCTTAGAGCTCCTGGTGGAGGGAGGTGCACTCGCACAGCTGACACAGCCAGCAAGGCATGCAGCGGGACGGTGGCTGCAGCCATTGTAGCCTATTCCCCTCCTCACACACATGCTTCCAGCATGCCATTGGCCAAAGTAGGGGTCCGGAGCAGCCGGCAGTGTTCACGGTGTGGCTCCAGCAAGTAACACATGTCAGGGCAGGCTTGGGGGCTGCTAGTTATGAGTGGCACAATGCTGTGGGTGGGGCTTTGAGGCCAAAATGAGGGAATGCACAGGCCGATAGAGGCTAGAAAATTGTAAAGAGTGGACCATGCGCCCTGACTAGGCCAGCACACAAAGAAAAGTCTAGTGAGAAGAGAGGAGGGGTGGAGCAAGCGCTATGGGGAATTGAAGAGGGCCAATCCTTGGAGTTTATGCATGTGATCCCCCAGGTTTGAAGGGAGTAACAAGCTAAGTCATGGGCAGGTGGTGCTGGGCGAGGGCTTCTGACACTGATGAAGTCCAGGTGGGACAGGATGAGCACTGTGTATGAAAATCATCCGTATGATGGCAGTGAGGCCAGTGGACTGGGTCAGCTGGCTTAGAGAACTTTAAGTGAATGGGGCTGGCTTGAAAGTGCGCCTTCAGGTGTCCAGGCCAACCTGAAGGCCAGGATGGCAAAAGAGGTTCTGGACAACTAGACTTAGGGGTGCAGGGAGGGGAGAGGGCTGTTCCACTGGCTGAGAACATTCAGGTCGTGGTGGATAGGGGCCCACCCTTTTTTCTGGTCACCGGCATGTTTACATGAAGTGACGAGGAGGGTTTGAATGAGGATATAAGTGGCAGGTGGCTAGGCCGAGGAAAGTTTATGCCAGGGACAGGATAGTAATTCAAGCCAAGCCCTCCTCCCAAGTTAATAGTGGGTGACATCCGGTACGTCATTCAGGTGGTGAAAGAAAGGGGAGTAAGGAGATGATATCGCAGGTAGGATTCCCTGGGCGGTGCACACTGGACCTACTTGTAGTAATGGATATGTAAGTGGCTCTTTAAAAGAGTATGAGAATGTTAGCATATCATAGAATTGATGACGTAACAGTAACATGAACTGACAGTTGGTGTGCAGCTCTGATGGAGTGAAGACAGTTATGGTGTGAGGGGCTGTTGAATAAATACTTATCACCAACTTTCAGCATGGAATCATTACTACATAATTGGTGACGAGGGGCAACAACATTTTTAGCCCCTATACCACTAAATTTCACTACAGTATACAATAAAACTGCTCCTGAACGAAGTACTAAGGCAGTTATTGAAAGGAAAAACAATACAGAGATCAGACGGTTCCGGGCACCTGATACCTGATGCCCCATCACCAAATTCAAAAGGCACCAATTTATAAAGCGTTTTTACCAGTATGATCGGAGCGGTCGATGACACTTTCATCGCAAGCTGCTGAAGGTGTGAGGTACAGTGAGAAAGACCATGCTCTGGAACCCTGTCAGTGTGCTGTGGAATCCAGTCAGAGCAGAAGTGATGCATCACGACCTGTCAACGCAGAGGTCACGTATGTGACCTCATAACCTTTTGGGCCACCATATTTGATGTGAAATTGTTAAATGTGCTTGCCGCATTAAAGTCTGCGGATTGCAGTGATATGCGTGATCGCAGCAGGAAATCATTTGCAGTGCACACAGCGGGACTAGTGTATCGAAGTTACGAACGGCATCACAATAAAAATATAGTAAGGCTTTACGATGAGAAACAGTATTAAAAGTGTAATATTGTTAAAGTGTTTATACATACAATATATGTGCAATACATGCAATGAGTACTTTAAAGTTAGCAACACCAGAGCCATTTCTTCTTGCTAAGGGGGAACCATGGCAAGAATGAAAAAAATATTTTTGTAACTACAGTGAGACATTTGATGAGGAGGAGTTTTCTCCAGAAAAGAAAAAGAAGATATTATTACACTGTATTGGTCGTGGGGGTCTGAAAATTTACAATGAAAGGGATAAAAAAAAGTTAGATGTGATGGAGAAGGTGGTGATGTATTCACCCAGGCGTTAGAGGATTCATATACCCATTTTTCTCCAATAGTATGTGTTGCTGTGGACCAATATAAATGTTTCCAGCAGAAACAGGGAAAACTAGAAACAGTGGTTGAATATGTATCTGTGCTTAAGTATTTAGCTAAGACTTGCAGATTTGGTGTGTTGCAAGAGGTACTTATTTGTGATCAAATAATAATGCATGCGAGCAATCCAAATATTCAAGGCAAGTTATGGGTAAATGGTGAAGCCCCATTAAAGGAAGTTATAGCGCTGGTAAACAAAGCAGAATTTACAGGACGATGTGCTAAGGCTGTGGAGGGAAATCTACAAGAATTTAAACAATTGAACATTACTAAAGGAAAAATATAAGACAAATAATTCAACTAAAGCAAAAGGTGAAGACACAATTAAACAAAGTAGCCGTGGTGAATATAATAAGTGTTATCGATGTGGAGGTATAGAGCATTTATCTGACAATAAAAAATGCCCTGCAAAAAATCAAAAGCGTTCAGTTTGTAATCAGAAAGGACACTATCCACAGGTGTGTAGAAACATTACTAACAGTAAGGTTAAGTACATTAGAGAGGAAGAGGAATCTCAGTCAAGCTCAAATGCTCAAGATGAAGATATAGATACACGTGGTGTGAAATAACTACAGGAGGAATTATAGTAAATGTTATGGCAGATTCTGATTCTCCATTTATCATTATCAATAGAAATGTGTGGACAGACAAATTCTTGAAAGAATTTGGTGATCATTTAGAAAAGTCGGATGAAAAAACAAAAAGGTGAAAGAATGGAATTAATTTGGTACCGAAACACTGAGTTTGATTCCAAGGGAAGGAAAGCTGTGTGCAAACTATACATAGCAGAAAGTGGCCAATCAGTATTGGGATGGGAGGACCAAGGAAAATTAGGAATTATTTTAAATCCCAACAGTGCAGATCTGGGTTTTAACTCTTGAGAGTGAACAACTTGCTACTGACATTGTGCAAATGCTATAAAATAGAACTAAAGAATGATGTAAAACCTCGTAAAGCACGATATGCACCATTTTCTATTAGAGACGAGGTATCTCTTGAACTGAAATGTTTAATGCAAGATGGTATAATTGAAGGGGTAGACTCAGTAGAATGGGTGTCTCCGTTGGTGGTTGTGAAACAAGCGAATGGAAAGGTTAGAGTATGTGTTGACCTAAGAGAATTAAATAAGAATATATTGGTTAACTGATTCCCAATATCAAAAATTAATGTGATGTTTGCTTATACAAGAGAAATTAGTTGGTTTGCTACGTTAGATTTAAAGTCTGCATATCATCAGGTGATGCTACACCTTGACAGTAGACCACTAACAGCATTTATTACACCATTTGGGTACTTCCGTTTCTTGCCAGTACCTTTTGGATTAGCCTCAGCGGCTGCAATGTTTCAAAGAATAATGAGTGACTTATTAGAAAATAACAATGGTGTAATGTTTTTGCAGGACGATGTGTTAATTATGGGAAAAAAACATAGGAAGAACACAATGTGAAATTTAAACAAGTATTAGATATTTTCGAAAAGAAAGGTATAACGGTGGAATATGGGAAATGTAAAGTAGCCGTAAGAAAAGTGAAGTATATAGGACATGAAAAAGTGGGGAAGGAATAAAGCCGAAACAAGAATTAGTGAAAGTGATTCAGAATGTTCCACCTTCGTAAAGTGAAGATGTTGTGAGAGCTTTTTTAGGCGTGGTGGAGTTCTATTCAAAATTTGTAAAACAAAATTCTGAAAAAACATGCAATAAGGCAATTTCTTAAAATAAAAACAAAGTAAGGTTTGTATGGATAGTAGAATGCAAAGAGGAATTTGTAAAACTTAAAAAATAAATAATTAATTCACCATTTAAAAGGCACTGGATCCTTTGTGTAGAATATGCATTACTGCAGACGACAGTATAAATGGAATAGGTGCAGTCTTACTGCAACATGATGAGAAAAATTCTGAGTGGATTGTAGATTTTGCATCACGAGATTTATCTAAGTCAGGAAAAGTATTCTTTCATTGAAAGAGAAACACGTGTGTATTTGGGGTTTAAATTGTTTCCCCAGTATGTATGGGGGTATAATGTAACAGTGAGACAGATCATAAACCATTTACCAGGGTACTACAGGGTAACAAATAGCATCACCCAGACTAACTAGAATGTCTATAAAACTATTGGACTATAATTACGATACAATATATACCAGGAATTAGAAATAAGGTGGCAGAGTTTTTGAGTCGCATGCCATTACGTTCAGATAAAGCAGAAGACATTGAAGAAGATGATGAGTGTGTGGCTTGGTGTTTGATGAGAGAATGATTGGAATTAATGAATGAGAATGGAGAGAAGCTATAAAAGTGGACAAAGATTTGCCAAAAATACTGATGTATGTGAATAAGGGTTGGCCGGAGAAGAAGCAATTAAGTCAAATTGAGCACAGTTTGGGATAAATACGCAATGAAATGAGTGAAATAAAATTATATGGGCTTACAGAATAACTCCTGGTAGAGGTACTGGGGAAAGTCCTATTGTGATAATGAGAGATCGGGAACCCATAAGCAAAGATGTAGCTTGAGTTGCAGAGTGGTCCCCTGAGAGTGTAAAACAAAACTTATAGCAGCTAAACAAGCTTATAAGGAATGGTACAGTAAGAAACAGAATGTTAAAGTAGTACCAATTGAAATTGGTTCATGGGTCAAGGTAAAAAAAGATGGGAAAATACGTAAAGGTGAGAGTAGATTCTCTGAGCCCATGAAAGTGTGTAAATTGTTGTGTAATTCTGCTTTGCTAAGTGACGGAAAGGTCTGACATTTGAGTCATTTGGCCAAGTGTAAACAAGAATGTGAAGTAAACAAAAGAAATTATGACTGGATGGATAATGGTAATGAAGTCCAAAATAATAATTAGGAAGGAAATAATCAAGAACCAATAAGTGAAGTACTCAATGGTCAGAGCAGAGGTCTGGAGAGCAGAGACACGTGTAACACCTGTGGAAATAGGGAAGGCAAAGTAGGCAGATATGGTAGGGGTGTAAGGGTCCCAAATAAATTAAAAGACTTAGGGCCTCATTATGAGTTTGGTGGGTGGTAGAGTCCGCCCGCCAAACTCTTCCTGCCATCAGGCCGCACAGAATAACTCCTGGTAGAGGTACTGGGGAAAGTCCTATTGTGATAATGAGAGATCGGGAACCCATAAGCAAAGATGTAGCTTGGTTGCATGCAAGCAGAGTTGCAGAGTGGTCCCGTGAGAGTGTAAAACAAAAGCTTATAGCAGCTAAACAAGCTTATCAGGAATGGTACAATAAGAAACAGAATGTTAAAGTAGTACCAATTGAAATTGGTTCATGGGTCAAGGTAAAAAAAGATGCGAAAATACGTAAAGGTGAGAGTAGACTCTCTGAGCCCATGAAAAGTGTGTAAATTGTTTTGCAATTCTGCTTTGCCAAGTGATGGAAAGGTGTGACATTTGAGTCATTTGGCCAAGTGTAAACAACAATGTGAAGTAAACAAAAGAAATTATGACTGGATGGATAATGGTAATGAAGTCCAAAATAATAATAAGGAAGGAAATAATCAAGAACCAATAAGTGAAGTACTCAGTGGTCAGAGCAGAGGTCTGGAGAGCAGAGGTAAGTGTGACACCTGTGGAAATAGGGAAGGCAAAGTAGGCAGATATGGTAGGGGTGTAAGGGCCCCAATTAAATTGAAAGATTTAGGGCCACATTATGAGTTTGGTGGTTGGTAGAGACCGCCCGCCAAACTCTTCCTACCATCAGGCCGCCTGTGCGGCCTGAACCCCGCCGGCCCTATTAGGAGTTACCTACAGAGTTTCCACCTGCTGGCCCTGCGGTGAACAGGGCCTTAACATTGCAGCAGGACCCGTCGCTCATTTCACTGCCCGTAATTCAGGCAGTGGAATGCGCGACAGGGCTGTGCAGTGTAAACCGCCATGGACAGGCTGGCGGATGGGGACTCGGAATCCCCATGGCAGCGCTGCAACCGCAGGGACCGCTAGGCTTCAGGCTGGCAGCAGCCTGGCGGTGTCAGCAGTTGGACCATGGCAGCTCTTCCATGGTCATAATGTCATGGTTGGACCGCCACTTAGGAGGTTGTCCGACCATGACCTTGGTGGTCTGGTGACCACCAGGATCATAATGAGGCCCTATGTGTGTAAATGAAAACAAAGAAAAGTATTTTTGAAAGTAGGATGTATAGTTATAGATTTAATGTAGATAATTATTAGTTTTTTGTTGTAATAATAAATGTAATAATGTAACTTATTTTTGTTTTTTAAAGGGGGAAGATGTGTTGTGGCTGTAAGTGGCTCATTAAAACTGACAGTTGATGTGCAGCTCTGATGGAGTGAGGACAGTTATGGTGTGACGGGCTGTTAAATAAAGACTTATTACCAACTTTGAGCGTGGAATCGTTACTAGAGAATCTTTCTTTTCATGGGACTTGAGGAAACCTTAGGTGGCGGACTCAGTAGAGCTTAGTGCGTCTTGCACACCCCGAGAAGAAGAGAAGGCATGGCACAGGACAGCCTTGACAGGTAGCGGTGTGGGACTCAGCCCTGGGTGGTGCATAAAGGTCCAAAGAGGCCGTGCCGAGAGGATCCAGGGAGAGGCATGGGGCATTCTCAGGAGAGAGAGTATACAGGTTACAGCAGCCTGCTTCATTAGACATCTTGGAAGAGTTTGGTATGGTCCCTCAGAAGCAAGTGTATGGTAGCCTCATGTCAAGGCATGAGGTGCCAAAAGGTGTGGCTGACGTGTCTGTTGATGGAAATAAAGGTTGATGAGGAGCTAGACTGTGACGTTGGTGATCAAGAGGATGGTGAGGTTGTGGAGCATGATATACCAAGTGCATCGGGTTGGGGCAGACAAGGAAGGCAGTCAGTCTTATCAGTTATCTGGTAGTATCTTATAGGCACAACAGGTGGCAGAAGCCCGGACTGTTCACCTAACTAGTAGATAGAAGCACCTTTCACTGGCAAGATTTAAGGCTTCAGAGTGGGCACTAACCTTGACGGCAGGTAAGAACACAAGGTCAAATGTGCATGCAGACCCCGTCATGGTGTCAATGGGGGTAGGAGGGAATGCAGACGAGAAAAAGGGGAAACACAGGTACAGAAGGGTATGTATGTTAAGAACACATGTGTGGGAACAGAGGATGGGGATCAACAGCTGCCTCAGAAAGAGGTGGAAGTGGTGAAGTCATAGTCAGGTACAACTGACCATGCCAAAGGGGTGAAGGGCACACAAGGTGATTTTAAGGAGATCAATACAGTAGGTGTCACTGAGGAAAAGCGAAAGGCAGAAGAGCCAAAGACCGGTAAGGAGAATAAAGAGCAGAAGATCAAGAAACTCCCATACATGTGGCTAAACCATTAGGGGCAAATTTAATGTTGTCCACTAAAGAAAAAATATGGAATGTGGAGTATGTGAACATCTTTACAGAGAATTAAGGGCTAAGGAGTGGCCATAAGAAGAAGAGTATAAGCTGGCAAAATGTCCACAAGGACTCACAACCATTGAGAACTGGACAGCAGAGTTTCACATATACGCCAGTGTATACTATGAGAAGAACCCTGAAAGCAGTGTAGCATTATTTAAATAGATGGATGTTATACGCAAAGCACAAATATATTTTGAGGGTAACGCCTGGGCTCAATACCACAACAAATGTTGGGCAAGGATGATGCTAGGCCCGGAGGTACAGTGGGGGGGGGGAATAGACTCAGACTTATGGCAACACACAATGTGCAAGGCGAAGTTCCGTAAGACTGTGTTCCCAGGTCAGTGGACTCCCAATAGTCTATCAGCCCTTTTAGGCCTACCCCACTTGGGGAGGGATGGCACAGTCAGAGGCCAGCAGATCACATCCAGGGCTTGTTTGGACTACAACAAGGGCCTGTGCACCAGGTAATATTAGAAATTCAGGCACAAATCTTCAAAATGTTCTGGTAAATATGCCTTGGTGCACTGTTATGGGAGCACAGGAAGTGTGCAATGGCCCCTTCTGGCAATAATGTTAGACAGTAGTAGCAGGTGGCAGGAGGATCAGGGATGCATGATTCAGGGAGTTACAGGAATGGGAAAAGCTCTTACGCCAGTTAAACCAGACAGGTTGACATTGTGGTTACATTGTTAACCTAACAGGGAGGATGGAGTCATACTTCAAGATGGTTTTCAGTAGGATTTGAGACTGGGGTACAAGGGACCTAGGGGGTGGCGCTGGGAAAGAACGTGCGGTCAGTGAAGGCACACCCACTGGTAGTGCAGTAGATATTACAGAAGGAGGGAAGGGAAGGACGAATGGCGGATCCATTTGAGGATTGACCAATGGAGAATTTGATTGTATCCCCAATAGGGGTAGTCCCCAATAAAGAGAAAGGACGATGCAGATGAATACAACACTTGTCATGGCCCAAAGGCCAGGCCATAAAAAACTACATTAGAGAGGACATGCCCTCAGTATGCAATTAATCAGTTGACAGGACAATGCTGCTTTTGGGTGCAGGTGCACTGCCTGTATGCTGTTGTGAGGTGGATGGCTGTTGGGTGTCGGAGTGCTTGTGTTTGTGTACCTTAGGAGGGGGGGACAGATAAAGTGGGAGAGGACACGGGGATGTGTGCATGGCTGTTGTGAAGGTGTCTGCCAGTGAGGTGTGTGTCCTGCTAGGTGTGGTGGTGATGCTGGTAGTGGATGATGGTGTAGTGCATGCAGGTGTGAGTGTAGAAGGAACTGGGAGGGAAGTGGCGGAGGAGGGGGCAACAGTGGAAATAGTGTATGTTGGTATGTCTGCATCTGGATGGTGTTTGTGTGAGTTCCTGTGGGATAAAGTGTGGTGCTTGTGTTTGCCTGAACCACACTTGTGTGTTGTCTTGTGTGCATGCTCGTCTGCCTGTGTGCTTGGGATAGGTTGGAGTTGAGGAGTATGGGATTCGGAAGAGGAAGTTGGAGGGGGTGGGTGCAAACAGGGACAATGGGTGTCATCAGAGAGAAGGCCAGAGCCTGGATTGATCTCTGTTGGGCTGCCAATCCAGTGTGAATGCCATCCATGAATGCATTAGTCTGTTGCATTTGTGATGCCAGCCCCTGGATGGCATTCACAATGGTTGACTGCCCTACAGAGATGGATCTCAGGAGGTCAATAGCCTTCTCATTTAGGGCAGCAGGGCTCACTGGGGCAGGGCCTGAGGTGCCTGGGGAGAAGGAGATGCCGACCCTCCTGGGTGAATGGGCACGGCCAACTTGATGAGGGGCTGCTGGGAGGGTGGTGCTGGTACAGGGGTGGCGACTGTACCTGTAGCTGGGGTGGTCACAGAGGTGTCCCCCACCACCAGGGAGCTTCCATCGGAGAAGGCATCTGTGTCTGAGCTGCCCCTCCAGTCTCCGCTGTGGTGCTCCCCTTGCCCTCCGTCCTACTGGTGCCCTCAGCTTCGGTGGACTCTGCCTAATGGGTCCTGTGGGATGCAGCTCCATCCGTCGCTGGTTCCAGATGATGCTAGCGCACATAAGGACAGGGTGACAAAACAAGAAGGGGGTAAGAGACAAAGGATACACTTGGTCAGTGGCTGCACCAACACCACCGTTGGTGTACACAACACCCTCACACACAGGGAACAGCCTACGCACTATGCATTGCACTACCAGTGATATTGCTAGCCTCCAAGGCATGGGGAGGGGCACACATCGCCAAATGCAGCACACCTGGGACCCATGCAGCCCTGACCAGTAGTGGATGAAAACGAGGTAGGTAGCTAAATTTGCCCTTCTGCACCCTAGCCACCATGGGACCTACGCTGCAACATCAGGTCTGGCCTAGGGGAACCCATTGACACACATCCACTACCCGGATACCTCCCCACCAGGCGTTAGTAGTAATGATGGGCACTGTACTCACGGTCTTGAGGCTGCTGTGATGCCCTCAAGTGCCCATCCTGCTCAGGATAGGCTATCGCCAGTATGCGGGCCATCAGGGGGGTTAGGGTTCGACAGGTACCCCTTCCTCGTTGGGAGGCCATCCCCAGCTTGGCCTACCCCGTCTTCAATGTGCAGTGTCTCAGGTCCTGCCACTGTTTCCGACAGTGGGTGCTCCGCCTGCCGTAGACCCCCAGGGTCCACACCTCCTTGGCGATGGCACACCATATACCCTTCTTTTGACGGGCGCTGACCTGCAGAGGCAATATTCACAGGAAAATAGTTTTAGTCAGACAGTCCTGTCTGTTACACCTATGGCCCACCATAACCCTTCACATTACCATTTGCACACACATGGCCCAGCACACAACCAATATGCCGCCCAGAGGACATCCACCCACCCCCCTTACACAAGGCCTTCACACACACCACCCCATGCACTCATGCCACATGCATTGTGCCCACAGTGTACTCACCTGTTGGTCTGGAGGCCCATACAGCAGTCCTGGGGACCAGTCTCTCCAACTCTGCTGAAGTGATGGCAGGGGCTCTTTCCCAAGTCACACGGGCCATGGTAGGTTCCAGGCACAGGTCACAGCAGCACATGCAGTGTAGGTCCTCTCCTGTTGAAGGTCAGGTAGCAAGTGAGGAATCAGATAGAAAATGGCAGTGACGTCCGTGGCGGTGCATACCATCACCACCGGCGTGGATCACCATTGGCCACTGAAACCCATAGGGCCCTATGTTACCCAATGAGGATTTGCACAGCGGTTCCCGACGGCCTCCCGCAACGGCGCTCAACATCAGCGGAATTACCTCACTTCCACCTGTCCCTCCACACAGGACAGGCAGACACCATTTCAGGGGTGGGGGGACAAGCCCTGGATAATTGCTGCGTCACTGTCTACATTTGGACATACTTGACAATTCACACTGACCCGTTACAAATTAACAGCATGAAATGTTCTGTTGTAGCCCGATTTTTCATTTTGTGACCGGCTCCTCACTCTTCTGCCCCATAGATTGCTACAGCTGCGGATGAATAGGAGATGGAGACGTACCCCAGTGTACAGACCCCTGGTGGACTTGACAACACTGGAGGACAGGCACATTATCCTTACCTATAGACTGGACAGGGCCACAATTACAGAGCTGTGTGCCCAATTGGAGCCTGACTTGATATCTGCTAGTTGTCACCCCACTGGGATCCCCTCTCTTGTGCAAGTTCTATCTGTGCTCTATTTCCTGGCAACTGGTCCTTTCCAAGTGACAGTGGGCTTGGCAGCTGGAATGTCACAGCCAATGTTCTCAATTGTGCTGACAAGAGTGTTGGCTGCCCTGATTAAACACATTTGCAGCTACATTGTATTCCCCCAGGTGGAAGATTTGGCCACAGTGAAGGCCGAGTTCAATGCAATGGGATAGATCCCCAACATAATAGGGGCGATTGATGGTACATATTGCATTTGTCCCCCTGTCAAAATGAACAGGTGTAAATAAATCGTAAGCGTTTCCACTCTATAAATATACAGATGGTGTGCTTGGCGGACCGGTACATCTCCCACGTCAATGCTAAGTATCCTGGTTCAGTGCATGATGCCTTTGTCCTGAGGAATAGCAGTATTCCAAATGTGATGGGCCAACTACAGATGCACAGGGTGTGGCTAATAGGTGAGCCCTGGTTCCCATCCAGTATATGTTGGTGTATGGGTATGGTGTGGGCCATATGGGATAGTGTGTGGCTAAATGTTGTCCCTCAATATTTGCAGGTGACTCTGATTACCCCAATCTATCTTGGCTGCTGACCCCTGTGAAGAATGGCAGGACAAGGGCAGAAGCACATTACAATGAGGCACATAGGCAAACCAGAAGGATTATAGAACGTACCTTTGGCCTCTTGAAGGCCAGGTTCCGGTGCCTCCATTTAACAGGTGGATCCCTGTATTACTCACCCAAGAAGGTCTGCCAAATAATAGTGGCATGCTGCATGCTGCACAACCTTGCCCTGACATGCCATGTGCTTTTTCTGCAGGAGGAGGAGGCTGGAGATGCCCGTGTGGGAGCAGTGGGCCCTGTGGACAGTGAGGATGAGGAGGCAGAGGATGAGGACAACAGAACAGAAGTCATCAGACAGTACTTTCAATGACACACAGGTAAGACAGTGTTACTTTACATTTAATGGTAATTATTTTTTATATCTGTGGCACTGGCATGCTATTATTTCCCATCTCTATGCCCACTTACGGTATCCTTTGGCAATTCATTTTACTGTTGTTGGTGCCTCACATTAGTTCCTGGTCTGAACACTGCAGCCAGCTACAGGTCATTGACACATGCTCATTTACTGTGCAGTTGAATTGCATTGTTTGAACATAGTTAAATTTTCCAAGGGTGTTTATTGACGTGCTAAGTAAAAGAGGGGCTAGTGTAATGGGCTGGGGTGATAATGGAGGAAAGTCCAGGGTATTGTTCCAGTCTGTAGCACAGATGCATTGTCCAAGGGGACATAGGAAGGGGAGCAATGGCAGTTTAAGGTGGACAGTGAGACAGAGTTGGAAACAAGGGTGACAATCAGGAGAGTCTCATTTCCTGGCGGGGGTCTTGGCGGTAGTCTATGGCTTCAGTCTGGATTGCAGGAAATGTTTGCAAGGTGGTTCTCCTTCTGCAGGGGGAGGGTTGCTGGTGGCCTGTTGGTCCTGTGGTGGGGCCTCCTGTCCACAAGTGGCAGCAGAGATGGAAGGCAGTTCAAATATCTGGCTAGTGGCAGGGGCCCGCTGTTGTGAGACCACCTCCCTCATAATATTGGCCATGTCTACCAGCACCCCTGCAATGAAGACCAGGGTGGTGTTGATGGCCTGCAAGTTCTCCCTGATCCCCTGGTACTGTCCCTCCTGCAGCCACCCGTTCTCCTGCACTTTGTCAAGGATCTGGCTCATTGTGTCCTGTGAATGTTGATATACTCCCAGGATCTTGGACAGTGCATCCTGGAGAGTCGGTTTCCTGGGCCTGTCCTCCCCCTGGCGCACAGCACTCCTCCCAGTTTCCCTGTTGTCCTGTGCCTCTGTCCTCTGAACTGTGTGCACACTGCCACTGACACGAGGTCCCTGATTGTCTTAGGTATGAGGTGTTCCCTGGGGTCCCTGTAGAGATGGACACACTGCTGATTGATGTGTCCCAGGGACAGAGGTATGGGTATGCTGTGTGGGTGCTGTGGTGGTGTTTCCTGATGGGGGAGGCTCTGTGGTGGTGTATGACTGGGCCTGGGTAACCAGCTGTCCAGAGGTTCCAGATGGGCCAGGTTGGTCATCCAGATCCTGAAGTCCAGAGCTGCTGCCATCATTGTGGGCCTCTTCTGTGGGGGGACTGGATATTGCTGGAACCTCCTCTCCGCTGACATTGGCTGGGGTACCTGTGGGGATGCAAATGCTGTGTTATTGTTTCTGTGTCTGACATATTGTCCATCCATGGCTGGCCCTTTTTGGTTGTATTTGCCCTGACAGTTTTCACTTGTATACGTTGGTATGTGGTGGGATAGCTGATTCCCTCTAGTGTGAATGCTTTAGTGATAGGTGTCCAGGCAGTGCTGTGAGGGGTGTCCATGCATTGGTAGAGCATGCAGGGATTGGCGTTGGGATGAGTGAGATGTGATGGTGGGGTGTGTAGGAAGTGGTGGTGTGATGGGAGTGAGGGTGAGGGTGGGGGTATGTGATGGCATGCAGGTAGGGGGGTAGTAGTAGTATAGAGTTGACTTACCAGAGTCCAGTCCTCCTCCTACTCCGGCCAGGCCCTCAGGATGCATGATTGCCAAGACTTGCTCCTCCCATGTTGTTAGTTGTGGGGGAGGAGGTAGGGGTCCACCACAGTCCTCTGTACAGCGAGTTGGTATCTTGCTGCAATGGAACGTACTTTCCCCTGTAGGTCGTTCCACCTCTTCCTGATGTCATCCCTTGTTCTTGGTTGCTGTCCCAGAGCGTTGACCCTGTCCACGATTCTCCGCCATAGCTCCATCTTCCTAGCTATCGATATCTGCTGCACCTGTGCTCCAAATAGCTGTGGCTCTACCCTGATGATTTCCTCCACCATGACCCTTAGTTCCTTCCTCTGAGAATCTGGGGTGTCTTTGTGGTGCCATCGGTGTTGTGTGAGTTGTGTAGGTAAGGGTGTGTAGGGTGAAGTGTTGGGGTGTATGATGTGGGGTGCATGGGTGGTGTATAGGTGTAGGTAGTCTGTGGCTCTGGTTTTGTCTGTGGACGTGGTGTCTGCCTCGTGCCAATGCTTTGTAGTCATAAAGGGTTGCGGGTAATGTGGGTGTGTGTTTTATAGTGGTGTGGGTGTGCGGGTGTGGTGTGTGTATTGGTGTCAGGTGTGTGTTGTTTCAATTGTCCAATGCGGAGTTGTTTTGTTTGTGTGTGTGTATTTTGAGTGTGGCGCTATGTACCACCAATGGTTTACCAGTGTTGAATGTCCGACGTGGTGATTCGCGGGTCATAATCTGATGGGCGTAGTTCTGTTGGCGTAACAGTGTGGATTTTGATACCACCAATTTATCACTGACCTTTGGGCTGGCGGAATTGTGTATGTGGCTGAATACTGACGGATTGGTGTATGTGTGTCATAATATGGTGAACGGATATCCACTGCGGTGTTGGCGGCAGTCAGTGAGGGCGGTAATTGGGATTTACCACCATTGTCATAATGAGGGCCTAAGTTTTTTAGATGTTAATAGATTTACTGTTAAGCAGGAAGGGAACTTTAAGAGAAGCAATTATGCGGTAGTGTAGATCAGGATGTAAGTTTTGATGGTAATGTAGGTGGGGAGTGGGTTTGGGGTGGGGGGAGAAGGTTAGACGTCTAATCCCTCCGGGGCCTGGGGAAAGCTGGTCTCGTCCTCGGCTGCCACGTGCTGAGGATGAGACCAGCTCGTCTTGCACCCGGCCCAAGGGTGGGAGCGCTATCGCTCCTCCCGTGGGCCGACCACACCCACCCCCCATCAGTGATGGAAGGGGAATCTCTTCCCCTTCCACCCCCGCCACTGTCCCCCAGTGATTTCTGATGACATTAGCACACAATCCCACGTTGACCTCATCAGTGGTTGCCTCCCATCGCAATCAGGGGCTGGGAGCAGGCAGAGGAATGAAAGGAAAGGAAAGGCCTTTCCTTTCATGTCTCTTTGATCATTTCTGCAGCCTGATCATGAAGCAAACGGGCTGCAGAAATGCCCACTAGACACCAGGGAGTTTAAAAAATATATATATTTATATGTAAGGGCAGCGACTCCTTGAGCAAGGGTTACCCCGAGGGGGGCAATTTTTTTTAAGGCCTTTTCTGCCCCCCAGGTGCAGATCAGCCTATTGTAATTAGGCTGATATGCCCCAAGGGGGGGGGGGGCAGAAACCTCTAGACGCCAGGCATTATTTACTTTTTTTTTTACAGGAGGGGAGCGACCCCTTACCCAAGGGTCGCTACCCTGGGGGGCAAATTATTTTTAGGCCATTTCTTTCTTATTAGGCCAATCTGCCCCCAAGCGGGGCAGAAACCACTAGACACCAGGGATTTTTTTTTTCAGGTCAGTTGCACGCAAGGGGAACGACCCTTTAGGCAAGAGTCGCTCCCCTGGGGGGCAAATTTATTTTAGCCCATTCTACCCCCTTTGGGGACAGGTCAGCCTATTTTAATTAGACTCATCTGCCCCCAAGCCATTAGGCACCAGGGATTTTTTGTTTTTTAATTTTTTTACAGTTGGGGAGCAACCCCTTAGGCAAGGGTCGCTCCCATGGGGGTAATTTTATTTTAGGACATTTCTGCCCCCCTTGGGGTCATATCGGCCTATTTTTCTTACACATCTAAACCAATAAAACTTCTGCCCCACTTGTCGGTCTAAAAATATTTTTTTCCATACTGCCCCTTTTGACCCGCTTTGGTACCCCCTCAATGTCGACATGTTTTTGTCTCTTCCCTGTCACAGGCACTTGGCCCACCTACACAAGTGAGGTATAATTTTGATTGGGAGACTGAGGGGAACATTGGGTGGTAGACAATTTGTGTCAGTGTGGTGATCCCACAAAGAAATGTGGGAAAAACTTGATTTGTTTAGCTAAATTTGAAGTTTGCTGAGGATTCTGGGTAAGAAAACACTGAGTGATCCACATAAGTCAAACCTCCCTGGACTCCCTTGGGTGTCTAGTTTTCAGAAATGTCTGGGTTTAGTAGGTTTCCCTAGATGACTGCGTAGCCCAGCACCAAAAACGCAGGTGCTCCCTGCAAAAACAGGTAGTTTTGTATTTGATAATTTTGATGTGTCCACATAGTATTTTGGGGCATTTCCAGCCGCGGGCACTAGGCCTACCCTCACAAGTGAGGTACCATTTTTATTGGGAGACCTGGGGGAAGGCTGGGTAGAAGGACGTTTGTGGCTCCCCTCAGATTCCAGAACTTTGCAGCACCAAAATGTGAGGAAAAAGTGTTTCTTTTGCCAAATTTTGAGGTTTGCTAAGTTTTCTGGATAACAGAACTTGGTGAGAGCACCACAAGTTACCCCATCCAGAGTTCCCCTAGGTGTCTAATTTTCAGAAATGTCCAGGTTTGCTAGGTTTTCCTAGGTGCCAGATGTACTAGAGGCCAAAATCCACAGCTAGGCCCTTTTAAAAAACAGGTCTGTTTGCTTTGGGAAAATGTCATGTGTCTACGTTGTGTTTTGGGGAATTTTCTGTTGCGGACACTAGGCCTACCCACACAAGTGAGGTACCATTTTTATTGAGAGACTTGAGAGAATGCTGGGTGGAAGGAAATTTGTGGCTCCTCTCAGATTCCAAAACTTTCTATCACCAAAATATGAAGAAAAAGTGTTTTTTTTTTTCAAATTTTGAGGTTTGCAAAGGATTCTGGGTAACAGAACCTGGTCAGAGCCCCTCTATTCACCCCATACTGGATTTACCTACGTGTCTAGCTTTGAAAAATGCACAGGTTTGGTAGGTTTCCCTAGGTGCTGGCTGAGTTAGAGGCCACAATCCACAGCTAGGCACTTTCCAAAAAACACATCAGATTTTGATGTAAAAATGTAATGTGTCCATGTTCCATTTCCTTTTTGTGGGCATTAGGTCTATCCATACAAGTGAGGTACCATTTTTATCGGGAGACTTGGGGGAACACAGAATAGTATGGAGACCCCGAAATTCAGAGATGTCCATATAATCACTGCTTCTCAACATCGTTCTTATGCCCATTTTGGAAATTCAAAGGTTTCCTTGATACCCATTTTTCATTCTTTATATTTCACCAAATGAATTGCTGTATACACAGTATACAATGGAAACCCATTGCAAGGTGCAGCTCCTTTATTGGCTCTGGGTATCTAGGGTTCTTGATTAACCTACAAGCCCTATACATCCCCACAACCAGAAGACACAGACGTAACAGTGTATTGCTTTTGAAAATCTGACATCACAGGAAAAAGTTACAAAGTAAAACGTGGAGAAAAATGGCTGCTTTTTTCACCTCAATTTCAATATTTTTTATTTCAGCTGTTATTTTCTGAGGAAAAACCTTGTAGGATCTACACAAATGACCCCTTGATGAATTCTGAATTTTGTCTTCTTTTTGGAAATGTTTAGCTGTCCGGGATCCAGCATTGGTTTCACACCCATTTCTGTCACTAACTGGAATGAGGCTAAAAGCACAAAAAATAGAAAAAATGGGGTATGTCCCAATAAAATGCCAAAATTGTGTTGAAAAATTTGATTTTTTTATTTAAGTCTGACTTTTCCTGAAAGCTGCGAAGATGGTGATTTTAGCACTGCAAACCCTTTTTTGATGCCATTTTCATGAAAAAACCTTCAAGCTTTCTTCTGCAGCCCTTTTTTCCAATTTGTTGGTGTATTTTGGCTAATTTCTTGGTCTCCTCCAGGGAAACCCACAAAGTCTGGGTACCTCTAGAATCCCTAGGATATTGGTAAAAAAGGACGCAAATTTGACATGGGTACCTTATATGGACAAAACGTTATGACAGCATCGGCGCGAACAGACCCAAATAGCCAAAAAAAGGCCTGGCCCCTGAGAGTGATAAGGCCTGGCAACAAGGGGTTAAATGTATAGTAAGGTTTTAGTTCTGTAAGGCAGTATGACTCAGAATTTTGTTGTGAGGTGCACCTGTTTCAATAAGGCACTTTTTTCTACTCAATAAAGTCTCAGTGGTCTATATTGCGCCGCATTTCGCCCGAATATTGGTAACTGAAAAATATTCTTGTTTTTGCAATACGGTGATACATTGCTTCAAAAAAGTTCGGTCCCTAACTGTAACTTTAGTGGAAGGGTATCTTTTCTATCATCTTTTTCTTTTTCTTGACTTATGAAGAAATAATAACTGGCAAGATCTAGAAGTGAATTTTTCCCAAAACTTACTTAGGTAATAAATCCCAAATAACTATTATTTATTGATGTGGTACCAAAGCGTGCTAAGCCAGTTGAGACAGAAAAAGGCTATGGCCTGCAAACTGCGTGCCACAGTGGCATGGCCCTTGCAACTGTAGGATGTCAATCCATGCTCAACACCTGCAAACATACATTTATTAATGTGACTCACTGATTAATTTGAGATTTGAATTGTGATGCAAAGAATCAGCCAATTTTTACGGACTCTTGAGGGCATGCCTCCTTCTCTGTGATGACTGAGGTCTTACCTCTAACATGAAGGTGCTTTTTAGCCAAAATTCAGTAGAGTATCCAAACGCCCTCAGCATGTGCACGCGCACACACTCTCATTTATACATGTTAGGGTTCCCTTCTGAATGAGCTCCTCGTTATGATATAATAAGGAGGAATAGTCCTTGCAAGTTCGTTCACTGAAAAACAAAAGCAGTCATACTCAATCATACACCTCTACTTCGTCTATGTATAGGACTGATGGACCCAGAAAAACCGAGGGCCAGATTTATGGAGCCCTTGCATCGTTCCACCGTCACATTAGAGTCAACATCTTTTTACATTAATGTGGAGTTGGAAGGGGAGAAAAGTCGTGCCATATTTACAAAGTGGCGCAATGCATGCATTTCGCCACTTTGTAACCCCTTATGTTACATTATGCAATGTATGCAAGCTGGGTGTTCCGGTGTTAAGGGGGGCTGCATTTTTATCAGCATTTATTTGACGCCTGCTAAGTGCAAGCATTAAAAAGAGGCTCCCATTGATTACAATGGGCCTCTGGGTGCTTTGCAGAATTAGCGTCATAATTTTTCACCCCAGTCCTGCAAAGCACCGAACTAGCATAAAAAATTATGATGCTAGTCACATTAACTACTGCCGTGATACGCCATATTATAAATACAGGGCTACCATAGTGGCATTGGGTGGGCCTAAGGGGCGCAAGAAAAGTGGTGCTGCACCTAAAGTGGCGCTGCACTACGTGCAGCGCCACTTTTCATAAATTAATCCCCAAATACGTAAACTGTCACACCTCAGTGCTTCCCCCCAGGTTCTCTATCCTGTGCATTCTCTTCAATACAGAGTTCTTTTGCTGTTTGTGTTCCTCACTGGTCTACTGGCTAGGCTGATTTACGGTCAAAGGCTGCATATGTGGACCGTCAGTGAATTATTACTGGAATCACTCCTTGCCTAAGCAATTTCTGGGCTTGGAAGCTCAAAACAACAGTGGATACATTAAAAAAGTATTGAAATATTTTGTTTACTTCACAAACACAACAAATATACAAAATGTCACTCTTTTAATTTTAAAGGGGAGATGGAGGCTTTTAAAGATGTGGCTTTATTTGTAAAAGACAAAATATAAAATAGGTTTTAGCATATCGCTTTGTCTTTTTTTGATCTTGATGAATGCTCTTTTTGCTAGCACACACGAGTGCTTTAATTGAGATCACAAATCATCCATATTAGACTCTGTTTGCTATACTTGTGCTGCTCCAACAAATCCAGCTAAGGATACCAACTTATTTTTTGATCCCCCAATTTTAAATTCCTGCAGATTTACAGAGCATTTTAACATTTTATTTTTTACTTGTGTCTTTTTTGTTTATATGTACTTCTTAACTTTGCTAATATTATTTAATGTTCTAAAGTCGCTGACAGTCCTAATAGATGTTGTAGAGCTCCAGAGTTCTGTGGACCCCATGCTAAGAATTGCTACTTTAGACAGCTCAATGGAACATAGTCGCACTTCTCGGACCCATACAGCAGCTTACTGTCAACTGGACCACATCGCTTCTCTTTTTGTTGGTCTGTCGTTTCTATTTTGAACCACAGCTTCTTTGTGTTTTCGAAACAACAGCTGCTTTACTCGGCAGGACTGCAACATTTTGCTTAATTGATTCTTGCACCTTGTTGTCCTTTTGCTTATAGGTATAATTTGCAGTGGTTACACTGAAGTAGTGAATGACAAAGAAAAGAGTCCGTCTCTGGGACGCATTGGATGAGAATTTACTAAACAATATTTTGACATAGACGTATTGAAGTAATTAAAATACTTTTAACAAATTAAATACATATATACATTACATGGTTTGGTTTGAAGAAGACATTCAAGCCCATATTCATACTTTTTTTGCACCTCATTTGCGTCACTTTTGTTACACAAATTGGACGCACACCTAACTCCATATTTATTTTTTGAAGTTAGACACTTCTAATGTCAAAAAATAGGCGTTTGCACCAATTTCTGGATGAGTGAACCTACCTTGCATCAATGAGATGCAAGGTAGGCGTTCCCATCCAAAAAATGGTGCTATCCCCATAACCCCATATTTTTCCCCCGTGCTAAAATGATGCACATGTGGGAGGAGGGGCTAAATAATGGTGGTAATCTTGCTTAGCAACATTATTTAATGCCTGGGTCAGACCAGGCGTTAGGGCACCTGTGGACCCATTTCCATGATTAAACACCATGGAATTGGTCCACAGGTGCCCTCCCCAAGCCCCAGGAACACCTCCACCCCCACAAGAAGGACACCGGAGGATGGGGGACCACATCCCAGGTAAGTCCAGGTAAGTATTTTGTAAACATTTTTTTGTGCCATCGGGGGCCCTAGCTTGGGGCCGCTTGCAAGGCACAGGGTATAGTGGCTGTGCCCAGGGGACACTTGTCCCCTGTGAAGGCCATTGGGGTACTTGCCTTATGGTCACATTTTGTGATGCTGCAAAGACCCAGACATGATACTTAATAATAACTTTATATAAAATCACCTGTATTTATTTTTAACATGACTTTTTCATCCTTGTTCATTTTAATTATCAGTCAGGGTTCATTAAGGCAGCTTTAAAACACATTCTAAAGTCCTTTCTTCTTAAAGTAACTGTTTAAAGTATTTAAAGATAATGAGAAAAATACCAATTTTAGGCAATTTTACTATTGCTGGTACTGGTCAGGCCATTAAAATATCGGCTGTACCTGCAAAAAGCTGGTCAGGTGGTAACTCTAGGCTTGGCCTTCACTGGGCAGCCACCCCTACAGTCTAGCCTCTCCTTTCCTGTGACCTACAGCAGACCTGCTAAACTTGCAACCATTTTTCACCAGGAGCAGTAGGGTCTTAACAAAGGCAAAGCTTTCTACTGAACACTGCTTCTAAACTCTGCCCCCACGAGAAAAGAAGAAAAAAACGCTTTGCATTCGCCCTCATATTCCGTTGGGGTATCCAGCCACACTTTTAGATACACTGTGCAATATCTGTTTCTTCCCAGTGACTGTATCAAGGGAGCTGCTATTGTGTGACACACAGTGGCATCATGTTACCTCTTCCAGTTATCAAATCTAACAAAAACACTCATAAATCTTGTCCGTCCCCTCTTATACACCACATACACTCTTCTCTAAAACAGATCACCACCCCCTACATGTCAAATGCCACTAACCAGCAGTACTTTACATACAAATCCTTCTCAGAAAACCACTCTATCAATATCTCCTCTCACTACTCCACAAAAACAAAACACACACACCAGCACTTCAAAATCACACACATTTTCATAATACTTTCCGTCACAAATTATAAACTTACAAACACTACTTGCCTTATGACTACATGAATAACGCACATCCTAATCCAGCTCTGCTCCCAAATTTTCTATATCCACCAACACAAACAACAAATACACCAACACATCAACTCTTATTTACCCACCTCTCATTCAATGTATAATTCAGAGCCCTAGAATATGACCAACATGCTCCACCACCACCTCTAACCTATACTCTTTCCACCCTAAACAGATGAAACAAAATAAACAACATGACACTCTTCACAACTTTACATCCTCATGTCTATTACATAACAAGGCTACTGTACAAAAATAACACAACTCACCATCTCACTCTCAAGCCCTATCTCTACCATCAACACATGCAGACCCAACAAAATGCCTTCTAAGCCTGCTGGACGAGAAACACAATATAGAAAAACAACACTATTGCGACATACCGTTAATACCAGCACTGATGAGACACCTGCTACTAGAACAAGATATATTGCTCACTCTTCTCTAAAACAGTCAAACCACCACCAAAATACAATAAATAAACTGACTACTAATGAATGTTCGAAGCACCACATCTACGACCTACTCACTGACACACAACCTGACTTACTGTTCAAAACAGAATCATGGATGGGAGATGACATGGCTCCAGTGTTGCATGAAGCTGTTCTTCAAGGCCATCAAACCATCACACAAAGCGGTATAGGCAAAAGAGGAGGTGGAGTAGCTGTTATATACAAGCAAACAATATATCTCTGCAAAACAGACAACATTTCCATACAATGTTGTGAGGCTCTCTTCACCAGATACAACCCTACACCAACTTCCTCCTCTAACTTCCTCTTCCTTTACAGACCACCATGTAGCAATGCAACATTCCCAGACACGTTTCTAGACACAGTTTCAAACCTTATAACACTATGCTCCAACCTATGAATTCTTGGGGACTTAAACATTTGGTTTGACAAACCCAATATGCCCCATCCAAAAACTATCATCACTGGTCTGATCACATTGAACCTACATCAGATAGCACCCAATCCCACACACATCGCTGGACGCACCCTAGATGTCATTTTTGCAAATCCAGAACAAGTAACGTTTCAAAAGTTTACTCCAGTCACACGGTCAGACCACCGTTTGGTGGCGTTCCAACAGAAATCGATACTCCCAAGTCCACCTTCTATGCATCCACCAATCGAATTCGGAACAAACTCAATTTTGAATACTTAGAAACTCATCTAATAGCCAACACAGATCTAAACACAATACATTCTATTCAAAAACCTTCTGAGTAGCTATAGGAAGCTTTTGATATCCCAATACCGCTAAGAACAACAAAACAACACAAAAGAAAACAAACACACCTTGGAGAAATACAGAACAAAAAATTGTAAAACAACAAATCAGAAAGCTGCAACGAACCTGGCTCAAAACAAGCAGTAATCAAGAAAAACTTCGCCAATGCAAACTTAACAGAAAATACAAATCAACAATCAAAAAAGCTAAAAAAAAAGTACTATTCCGAATTCAAAGTGCTCAATCTGCAAATGATCAATTTTATAAAATTCTCAGCGACATTCGTAAACTTAAATGACCAGAAGGAGCTCATCCCATTTTTCAAGAATTCACAAACAAACTGGCAAATCATTACACAACCTAAGCAGAATTATTTGACTCATATTCAAAACAAAAGAAAACCACCAACTTATTTCAAAACATCCCCTCCAAGAGCAGACCCACCCAACCTCTGCATTCCTTCAAACAAATGTCACAAAGTGAACTTATTTATCTGGTCAAAGCAAGCAGGCCTTCCAGGCCATTTTGACCCTTGTCCACCACACATTTTCAAGAACATTCTTTGTTCTACCTCTGGTGCCACACCAGTCAGAAGATTCATCAATAATTATGTAACAACAGAAATCTTTCCAGAAGACCTAAAAATGGCATATATATGCCTTTTATCAAAGAAAACAAACCTGGACCCGCATGTCCCCAACAACTACAGACCGATTACAAATGGACCTTTCCAGGGCAAACTGATAGAAAGAGCAGCATTCACCCAGATGTCACAGTTCATTGAAGGTATCTCCTTACTTTCAGGCTACCAAACTGGATTTCCCCCAAGAATAGGCACAGAATCTGCCCTAAAACATAAAAACATATGGCACAGAATCTGCCGTAAAAACATAGTAGACCACAAAGGAGATGGTGCACTACTTCTCTTGGACCTCTCAGCTGCCTTGACACAGTTGACCATGACACCCTAATACAACTCACTGTTCTTCCAGTCAATAGAAGCCCTGCCCACCCCAGGACCTACCTAAAGCAAGCTGCAGCACGACCACATCAGTAGGCACATGGACACCTAGCCTTCCACTTGCCTGTGGCTTCAAGTTTTTGCTTGTTCCAGACTGATCCAGTGACACCGCAACTGCCTGGGTTTCCCCGATTGTTTTTTTCACTCACTGTTCTTCCTGCCAACAGAAGCCCTGCCCAGTTCAAGACCCACGTAATGCAAGGGTCAACGCAACCACATCAGTAAGCACCTGGACCCTAAGCCTGCCACCTGCCTGTGGCTTGCAGTTCCTGCTTGTTCCAGACTGATCCAGTAACACCACAGATGCCTGGGTTTTCTTGCCGGGTTTTCCTGACTGGGTTTTCCAACTCACTGTTCTTCCCGCAACAGAAGCCCTACCCACCCTGGACCTACTTAATGCAGACTGCAGCATGGCCACATCAGAAAGCACCTGGCCACCTAACTTGCCACTTGCCTGTGGCTTCCAGTTCCTGTTTGTTTCAGACTGATCCAGTTACATCGCAGCTGCCTGGGTTTTTCATGCCGAGGTTTTCCCAATTGGGTTTTACCACTTACCATTCTTCCCGCCAACGGAAGCCCCACCAAAGCTAGGACCTACTTAATGCAGGTTTCAGTGCGACTGTGCAGTAGACATGCCACTGCTGTGCTGATGATGAGCCAAAGGCAAGCCTATCAGCACCTGTGCGTGCCTGGACCATGCCAAGTGCCACAAACTCTGGTCCTTCCACCCTTCAAAGATACACCATCGCTGAGCTGTACACCCTGAACCCCGGATACCACAACAACCACTGCCACCACACCAACCCACGCTCCATGTTAGGACCTTTCACCTGCACCCACTGCCGCTTCACTTGCCACAGCACACATACCAGCCCACTGATCAGCCCCACCCCAAACACACAACAGACACCAATGAACAGAAAAACCAACTTGCATGTGCCCTTCTCAACACGCTCTCACTATGCAAGCATTCCACTGAAGTATAGGACCTCATTGCCAACCTTGCACCTGACAATATCTTCCTCAGCGAGACCTGGTTCAGCCCCACATCTGTCTCAGACATTGCCACAACGATCCCTGAAGGAGATAAAATCATTCACCAAGACTGCAACAACAAGCTGGGAGAAGGAAGAGCCATCATCCACAAAGAGACCATACAGTGCACCACCGACAACACCACCACCCCCATGGAACATCTAAACTTCAAAGTTTCACACGGATGTCAGAACAACCATCAGAGGCACCAATGCATACCGATCCCCAGGTCCATAATCCAGCAACTGCAACACCATCGCAGACTTTACTGCGCACCTAGCCTTAGACTCCAAGGACTACATCTTACTCTGCAATCTAAATTTCCACTGATTTTACAATGATACCAACGATAACAACACTGCACACCTGCTCGGTAGTATGACCTGCCTCAGATTTACCCAGATTGTCCACAACCCTACACACACTGCAGGACACACGCTGGAACCTATTGGCACCGCCAGGAACCACGTAAAATACACCAATGTCACAAAACTCACATGGACAGATCACGCTATCATCCAATTCAATATCTCCAGCCCCTACACCTCCAACTCGAAAATGACCACTGGAGGTAGAACAAAATGTCAGAGACCAGCTGGGCAGACATTCTCTGCTCCTCCAACTCCCCTACCATCCCGCCATCCTCAAATTGGGAGTGAAAAACTTCCACACCTGGATTACCAATTGCGCAAACAGCATCGTCCCCATCAGGAGCAACAAACAGAGAGAATCCTCCAAAATGGCCAGCTGGTACACCCAAGAACTCAGAACAGAGAACGAGACAGCAAACAGTTGGAGAGTAGATGGTGCACCAGCAAGGATATTTCTGACAGAGCAGCCTTCAAGACCTCCCTTAACCTCTACCACCTCCTGTTGAGGGCAACAAAGAAGACTGCTCTTGCTGCATCCATCAAAAGCAGTGGCAATAACACCAAGGAACTTTTCAACATCTTTAAAAGAATTCTCCAACCCAACTGCCAATTAAAACAGAATCACACCCTGACATGAAGTGTGCAGCAATCTAGCCCACTTCCTCACAACCATATACCGAAACCATGCCTAGATTCTTCCTTGATAGATACACCACCACTGTAACTCACACAAACCACACACTGACCACCTGGAACATCTTCTCCTCTCAGGGCATCACCTACACCATGAAATTCAACCACTCTGGAGCTCCCACAGACCCATGCTCGCACCACTTCTTTAACCTTGGAAACCAAACAATCTACGAGGAACTCCCCACTCTGCTCAACACCTCAATCACCACTGCAACTTTTCCTGACACCTGATAAGATGTACAAGTCAGACAACTACTCAAAAAAACCACTGCCGACCCCAGCGAGCCCAAAAACTACAGGACAATCTCCCTGATTTCATTCCCAGTAAAGGTACTGGAAAAGATCATCAACAAGCAACTCTTGACATACCTGGAGCAAAACCAGCTACTCAGTGCCTCCCAATCTGGCTTTTGCAGCAATCCAAGCACTGAAACTGCCCTGATCACAGCCGCAAATGACATTGAAACCCTCCTTGACTGGGTAGAAACAGCAACTATGATCCTCCCTGAGCTCTCGGCAGCCTTCAACACCGTATTCCACCACATGCTGGTCGAAAGACCCCACCACATCAGCATCCAAGGGCATGCACTCAGATGGATCATCTCCCACCTTTCATCCCTAAACCGAAGGAGAGCACCTGTGGTGTCCCCTAGGCCTCATCCCTCATCCCAACTCTCTTTATATGACCCTGATGACCAACATCGTCAGATTCCATGGTCTCAACATAATTTCCTATGCAGCCAACACCCAACTCATCCTCTCACTCACTGACGACCCCTCCACCATCAGAACCAACTTCCACAGGTGCATGAGTAACGTCACTGACTGGATGAAGAACAACTGCCTGCAGATGAACACAGACGGGATGGAAGTACTGATCTTTGACAATAGGAACAACACATGGCACAACTCATGGTGTCCATTAGAACTAGGACTCATACCCACTCCCTCTGACCATGCCAGAAATCTCTGAATCATCAGCAAAAGCTCACCATGAAATCACAGATCAAAGCCAACTCCTCCACCTGCTTCCTCACTTTGCGTATGCTACGTAAGGTTTTCAAGTGGCTACTCCGACACACAAGACGCACTGTGATACAGGCCCTCATCACCAGCCAACTGGACTATGGCAATGCCCTGTACGTTGGAATTGTCACACGTCTCCTACAGAGACTTCAGACTATACAGAACGCCACAGCCAGGCTCATCCTCGGCCTGCTCCAATGAACCCACATCATACCCCATCTCAGGCAACTCCACCGGCTCCCCATACAGAAGAGCTGCTGACCCACACATCCAGGCTCTACACAACCAAGGATCCATGTTCATTAACCACTGCCTGAACTTCCACCTACCGTTGAGAAGACTATGCACTGCCTCCCTTTCACATGCCCATACTCCTTGCTTTTTCTGAAGCAGAAATGGAGAACGCTCCTTCTCTCACATTGCAGCAAAAACCACGAACAGCCTAGCCACACACCTCTGGACCATTACCTCCTTTCTGGAATTCTGAATGGCCCTCAAGACCTGGCTGTTGGAATAAACATCTGGGACCTGCAAGTGCATGGATACCCTATTGGGTGATTAGCTGCACTTTATAAATCCTAATGGATTGATTGAAAGGCTCTACGAAGCCGGCATAGAGGGGACTGGTCTCAACTGGATCACATCCTACCTTCAAAACAAAACAAAACAAATGGCATCCATACTCCCCATTTCTCATCCAAACTATGCTTCACAAAGCAAGGGTCCCTCAAGGCTCAATCATCTCACCCATGCTTTTCAACATATACATTAAGTCATTACTGGCAGTGGCCAATGAATTACAGTTTACATGCTACAACTATGTAGCTGACACACAAAAACTCCTTAATCTGGAATGTCCCAAAGACATTGGAAGCTGACAAATCTTCAGTTGCCTCTGAGCCATTGATCAGTGGATGACATGGAGCCATCTCCAACTGAAAGCTCCCAAGGTGGAAATATTAATATGTGGCGACTGGAAAAATTATGACCCTTTCTGCGTCTGGCCTGACCGGACAATCTAGGACCACTTACTAATGTATCTAAGGAAGCAAGTAACTCAATAATTACCATAGACTCCAAGTTAACAATGAGTGGTCAAGTGGGCAAATTAGCAAGATCAAGATTCATTACCATAAAAACTCTGCAACACATCTTCACCCACCTGGGATTTCCCCACAAGGTCCAGGCTACTATCTTTCTTGTAATGCCTAAACTTGATTACGCAAATGACCTCTAACATTGATCATCGCTAAGTACTATGAAAAAACTACAACAAATTCAGAACTCTGCTGCCAGACTACTACGACATTTAAAGCCACAAGCCCATATTTCCCCTGCCTTGAGGGCCCTACATTGGTTACCCGTTGCCAGAAGATCCACCTTCAAACTGCTTTGTTTCACCCACAAACCAGTACATGAAACAGGACCACTTTAATCAAAAATAAAATCACCAAACACATTCAACAAAGGAACCTCCGCTGAAGATTAGCACCTCACCCCAAAACCCCACCATGCCAGAAAAAGACAATAGGTGGTACATCTTTCCCTGTTCAAGTGGCCAAACAATGGAATTTCTTACCCTCAAATATAAGATCCATGGATAACTATCTTGTCTTCAGAAGATAGCTCAAGAGTTGGCTTTTTCGTTCATAACCACTATTCTCAAACAGAAAGGTACTGCGTGTCCCTGTGTATGTAAACATTTATAAATTGACTATGGTCCTCATTATGACCCTGGCGGTGAGTGATAAAGTGGCGGTAATATCGCCAACAGGCTGGTGGTATGTACTGCCAAATTATGACCATGGAGGTGATAACTCCTATAGACAGCCAATGCACCACACTAACCGCCAAGGCGGAAACAACACTCACCATGGCGGTAGCCGTCAACAGCCAGGCGGAAGACAAAGCACCGCCCACCATATCATGACAGACGAATACGCCGCCTTTTCCGGGATGGTACCAACACCATCAAAAGTCTGGCAGAAACAGAGCTCAGAAGTGAAAGGCCTTATAATCGGAGACACAGGGAATAACAACGCAGCCATGAAACCCGAACTGCAAGTCTTCCCGATGATCTTCTACGTTATGCTGCACCTGGAACACCAACGCCGACGAAGACGACAACCGTAATTACAGCCGCCTAGCACACAAGGTAGAGGGGAGGAAAACGAGAGTGACACACACATGCACAACACACACCATTCACTCACACACCATACACACAACCAGCTGCAGATGTAAACCAATGGCACACGACACATGGCACAATAAAACAAGGACCAGATTTCGGAAAGTACTGAAAATGTATCAGCATAGCAAAACTCACCACACAAACCAAATATATGCAAATGTTCACAAAGGAACAGTGCCCAGTCCAAAGTCATAAGGACACACAATGCCACAGGGCACAGTCCAAGGCCCAACTTGTATCCTGACATCATCCAGACAGAACACTGCAAGGGCATCAGTTTGCAAGTGAGCAGGCACCTCAAGGGAATGGGGGCACCGCAGCCGAATACGGAAACTTCACCACTGGCTCTGAAGGGGGCTCCATGCCCTTTTGTCTTTGCTGGGGAGGGCAAGGTCACAGTCTCTGAGCTGCGGAACATGCCCACTGGTTCTGGAGGGGGCTCCATGCCCATTTGTATTTGCTGGGGAGTGCAAGGCCACAGTCTCTCAGTAGGGAGAACATGCCCACTGGTTCTGGAGGGGGCTCCATGCCCATTTGTCTTTGCTGGGGAGTGCAAGGCCACAGTCTCTCAGGTGTGGAACATACCCACTGGTTCTGGAGGGGGCTCCATGTCCATTTGTCTTTGCTGGGATGTGCAAGGCCACAGTCTCCAAGCTGGAGAACAAGCCCACTGGTTTTGGAGGAGGGCTCCATGCCCATTTGTCTTTGCTGAGGAGTGCAAGGCCACAGTCTCTAAGGTGTGGAACATGCCCACTGGTTCTGGAGGGGGCTCCATGCCCATTTGTCTTTGCTGGGGAGTGCAAGGCCACAGTCTCTCAGGTGGGGAACATGCCTACTGGTTCTGGAGGGGGCTCCATGCCCATTTGTCTTTGCTGGGGAGTGCAAGGTCACAGTCTCTGAGTTGGGGAACATTTCCACTGGTTCTGGAGGGGGCCCCATGCCCATTTGTCTTTGCTGGGGAGTTCAAGGCCACAGTCTCTGAGTTGGGGAACATGCCCACTGGTTCTGGAGGGGGCTGGGCCCATTTGTCTTTGCTGGGGAGTGCAAGGTCACAGTCTCTGAGATGGGGAACATGTCCACTGGTTCAGCAGGGGTCCCATGCCCATTTGTCTTTGCTGGGGAGTGCAAGGTCACAGTCTCTGAGCTGGGGAAAATGCCCACTGGTTCTGGAGGGGGGCCCTTGTGCAGCAGTCCCTGGAGTGTGGCCTACATGTTCTCCATTGGTGGTCATAGCTGCACTGCCTCAGCTGGTGTTGAGTGCTGCTCTGTGGCAACAGGTGATGGTGCCTCCTGGCCTGCCTCTGCTGGCGGTGATAGCTGTACTGCCTCAGTTGATGGTGAGTACTGCTCTGTGGCAACAGGTGATGGTGCCTCATGGCCTGCCGCTGCTGGCTTTGAGGGCTCTGTGACCACAGGTGATGGCAGTGGTGGTCGTGCTTTTACCCTTCCAGCCTCTGATGGAGTTGAGGGCTTCATTCCCTCCATTGCAGGAGGTGCGGGCACCTTCCACTTCTTGGCTGTAGGTGTTGTGGGCTCCCTCCCCTTTCTGGGTGTTGGAGTGGAATCCCTCACAGTCCTGACTCCACGACTAGGAGGTGCCTCCACTGTCCCCGTGGACTGTTTGGATGAGGTGCTGGGCTGGCTGGTTGGCACCCTGGTTCTATGACAGGACGGGGGAGAGGGCGGGAAGAGGTCAAGTGGGCAAGGAAAAGCTTCTTAGGGACGGTGGGGTGAGAGGAGGGATGGGAGTGGAGGCTGAGGGAGTAGTTGTTGGAGGTATACGTCTGCTGGACTTGGGTGCATGTGCATGGGTAGTGTGCATGTGTGAGAAGGATGGCTGTTGGGTGTCTGAGTGCTTGCGTTTGCATCCTTTGGGTGGACAGACATGGAGGGAGAGGACTCAGGGGACAAGTGGATGGATGTTGTGGAGGTGTATGCTAGTGAGGTGTGTGTGCTGCTTGGTGTGGTGATTCTGGGGGTGGATGTTGAGGCAGTGCATGCAGGTGTGAGTGTGGAGGTGACTGGGAGGGAGGTGGAGGAGGAGGAGGCGGGGGAGACAGTGGAGATAGTGGATGTGGTTGTGTCTGCAACTGTATGGTGTTTGCGTGAGTGCTTGTGGGATGAAGTGTGGTGCTTTTGTCTACCTGTGCCACCCTTGGGTGTTGTCTTGTGTGCATTGCCATCTGTATGTGTGCCTAGGATGGGTTGGGGTTGAGAAGAATGGGACTGGGAAATGGTAGTTGGAGAGGGGATGGTAGAAACCAGGACAATGGCTGCCATCAGAGAGAAGGCCTGAGCCTGAATCGATCTCTGTTGGGCTGCCAATTTACCGTGAATGCCCTCCAGGAATACATTGCTGCATCTGGGATGCCAGCCCCTGGATGGCTTTCACAATGGCTGAGTGCCCTACAGAGATGGATCTCAGTAGGTCAATAGCCTCCTCACTCAAGGCAGCAGGGCACACTGTGGCAGGACCTGAGGTGCCTGGGGCAAAGGAGATGCCCACCTTCCTGGGTGAGAGGGCACGGGCAACTCACTGAGGGGCTACTGGGAGGGCTGTGCTAGACTCTGCTTCCTGGGTCCTGTGGGATGCAGCTCCCTCTGTCACCATTGCCCCTGCTCCTTCGCCAGATGATGCTAATGCACACAAGGACAGGAGGACAAAACAAGAAAGTGGGGGAGACAAAGGATACACTGGGTCAATGACTGCACCAACATCACTATTGGCATGCACATCATCGTCACACACAGGGAAAAGGCTTAAGCACTATGCAGTGATATGGCTAGTCACTAGGGCAAGATGAGGACCACACACCACCAAATGCAGCACTCCTGGGACCCACTATGCCCTGGCTGAAATGGACTGCTAACAAGCTAGGTTACCTGTATTTGCCATGCACCCATTACCCTTCAGTTGATCCACGCTGCAATGTCTGGCCCAGCCTTAGGGGCACCCACTAACACACATCCACCACCCGAGTACCACCCCACCAGCCAAAATATGTATTGATACCCACCTTACTCACCCCCTTGTGGCTGCTGCCATTCCCTCAAGCGCCCATCCAGCTCAGGGTAGGCCACTGCCAGTATGTAGGTCATCAGGGGGGGTCAGGATCCGACGGGCACCCCTTCCTCATTGGGAGGCCATCCCCAGTTGGGCCTCCACAGTCTTCCGTGCCCAGTGTCTCAGGTCCTCTCACCGTTTCCAACAGTGGGTGCTCCACCTGCCATAGACCCCCAGGGTCCGCACGTCCTTGGCGATCGCATGCCAGATTCCCTTCTTTTGATGGGTGCTGACCTGCAGAGGCAATACAGACAGGAGAACCCCATTTGACAAACTGTCCAGCCTGTCACACAAATGGCCCATCATACCCGTTTCCATCACCAGTGGCACACAAATAGCCCAGCACACAACATGTACACCACCACTAAACATTTCCCCCACCTCCAACCCCCTTACACAATGCTTGCACACATCTCCATGCGTCCTTTCCACATGCATCGTTCCCAAAGTGTACTCACCTGTTGGTCTGGAGGCCCACACAGCTGTCAGTACTAGGGTAGGACGCCATCCACTAGTCGCTCCAACTTCTCCAAAGTGAAGGCTGGGGCCCTTTCTCCGATCACACAGGCCATGGTAGGTTCCAGACACAGGTCATAGTAGCACACGCAGTGTAGGTGTTCTCCTGTTGAAGGTCAGGAAACAAGTAAGGAATCAGAATGGCAGTCACGTCCGTGGCGGTGTACACCATCTCCGCTGGCGTAGATCCCCATTGGCCACGGTATTCCATAGAGCTCCACATTATCCAATGAGGAATTTCATGGCGGTGCAAGACCGCCTTCTGCCACAATGCCACGATGCCCAACGTCGGTGGAATTATCTCACTTTCACCTGTCCCTCCATACAGGACAGGTGGTCGACATTTCAGGGGTGGAAATAGGCCTATCGACAATTACTGTGTCACAGATTAGATTGGCACATACTTCTCCATTTACACTGTCCCAATACATAAGTGCACCATGTGGACTGCAGTTGCGGTTTTGTTGTTCCAGTTGTGACAGCCTACTCACTCCTGTGTCCCTTAGAATACCTATTGCTGCTGATGAATAGGAGGTGGAGACATACCCCCGTGTACAGACCTCTGGTGCACTTGGCTACGCTGGAGGACAGGCACATAATACTCACCTATAGACTGGACAGGGCCACAATCACAGAGCTGTGTGCCCAGTTGGAGCCTGACCTGATATCAGCTATCCGTCATCCCACTGGGATCCCCCCTCTTGTGCAAGTTCTATCAGTGCTCTATTTCCTGGCAACTGGTTCTTTCCAAGTGACAGTGGGCTTGGCAGCAGGAACGTCACAGCCAATGTTTTCTGTCTTGCTGGCAAGAGTTTTGTCTGCCCTGGTAAAACACATGTGCAGCTACATAGCTTTCCCCGGTGGAAGATTTGGCCAATGTGAAGGCTGGATTCTATGCAATGGAACATATCCCCAATATTATTGGTGCGATTGACGGGACACATATTACGTTTGTCCCCTCCTCACCAGAATGAACAGACGTTCTGGAATCGTAAGAGTTTCCACTCAATGAATGTGCAGATGGTGTGCCTAGCGGACCAGTACATCTCCCACGCCAATGCTAAGTACCCTCGGTCGGTGCATGATGCCTTTGTTCTGAGGAATAGCAGCATCCCAAATGTGATGAGCCAACTACAGAGGCCCAGGGAGTAGCTAATCGGTGAGCCTTGGTCCCCACCCAGTGTATGTTTGTGTATGCCTCTGATGTCAACACCATAGGATTGTGTGTGGCTAAAAGTGGTCCCTCAATACCTGCAGGTGACTCTGGCTACCCAAACCTATTGTGTCCGCTGACCTCTGTGAGTAATGCCAGGACAAGGGCTGAAGAACGTTATAATGAGGCACATGGGTGAAGCAGACAGATCATCGAGAGGAGCTTTGGCCTCCTGAAGTCCAGGTTCAGGTGCCTCCATCTGACAGAGAGATCCCTGTTCTACACACCCGAGAAGGTCTGCCAGATAGTAGTGGCATGCTACATGTTGCACAACCTGGCCATCAGACGCCATGTACCTTTTCTGCAGGATGAAGAGACTGGAGATGCCCCAGTGGCAGCAGTAGACCCTGCTGACAGTAAGGATAAAGAGGCTGAGGATGAGGATGAGGACAACAGAGCATCAGTTATCCATTAGTACTTCCAATGACACACAGGTGAGACAGTGCAGATTAACATTTCTATGACTATTGGTGTATTCTGTGTGGCTTTGGCAAGATGGCATTCACTTCCTTTTACCTCTACTTATTGTCATTTTGCATATGTTGGTAATGTCATAACTGTATACTGATGTGCTGGCTACAGTCAGCTACAGGTCATTATTTCTATGCTCTCACAATGTACAGTGTATTTGCAATGGATGTAACTGTTTCCAAGAATACACATTTTCAACACATGACATACAAGTAGTCGAGTTGTGTCCAAGGGTGTTTATTTCAGTGCTAACAAATTGAGGGTAAAGTGCAATGGAATGGGGGTGATGATGGAGGAAAGTCCAGGGAATTGTTCCAGTCTGTTTGTAGCACAGGTCCAGTGTCAGGGGGCCATGGAAAGGAGAGCAAAGGCAGTTCAAAGTGGACAAGGTGAAAGGGTGGGACACAACGGGAACAATCAGGAGAGTCTCATTTTCTGGCAGTGGTCTCGGCAAGTGTCTCTGGCCTCTGTCTGGTTCGCAGGGAACGTTTGTGGGGTGGTTCACCATCTGCAGGGGGAGGGGTGCTGGTGGCCTGTCGGTCCTGTGGCGGGACATCCTGCCCACTAGCTGCAGCAGAAGGGCTGGTTGATGGATTGGCTAGTGGTAAGGGCCCACTGGTGTTCTGACGCCTCCCTCATGATGTTGGCCATGTCTGCCAGCACCCCTGCTATGGAGATCAGGGTGGTGTTGATGGCCTGCAAGTCCTCCCTGATCCCCTGATACTGCCCCTCCTGCAGCCGCCTGTTCTCCTGCACCTTGTATAGGATCTGGCCCATCGTGTCCTGGGAATGTTGTTAGGCTCTCAGGATCTAAGAGAGTGCCTCCTGGGGAGTCATTCCCTGCTCCTGTCCTCCCCCTGGCACACAGTAGTCCTCCCAGTGTCCCTGTTGCCCTGTGCCTCTGTCCCCTGAATGGTGTTGCCACTGCCACTGACCCCAGGTCCCTGATTGTCTTGGAGAGGTATTGCCTGGGGTCTCTGTACAGGTGGGCACACTGCCCTGGGGACAGAGGTGTGGGTACGCTGGGTGGGTAATGTGGTGTTGGATCCTGATGGGGGGGCTCTGTGGTGGTCTGTGAGTGGGCTCGGGTGACCGGCTGTCCAGTGGTCCCTGATGGGCCAGGTAGGTCATCCAGATCCAGAAGTCCAGAATTACTGTCATCACTGGGGGCATCTTCTGTTGGGGCACTGGATAGTGGCAGCAACTCCTCTCCACTGACATTCGCTGGGGTACTTGTGGGGATGTAAGTGATGTATTATGCTTCATGTGTATGACATATTGTACATTCCTGGCTTCCCCTCTATGGTTGCTGTTGCCCTGCCAACATTTGTTTGTGTATAGTGATGTACTGTGGGATTGTTAGTTTCCCTATGCTGTGCATGCTTTGGTGATGGCTGTCCATGCAGGGCTGGGAGGGGTGTCCATGCATTGGTATAGCATGCAGAGGTTGGCATTGGGGTTAGTCATATGTGTAGGTGCAGTGCGTGGGATGGAGTGGAGTGATGGGAGTTAGGGTGATTGTGTAAGATGGCATGCAGGTATGGCAGGGTGATAGGTAGTAAATGTTGACTTACCAGTATCCAGTCCTCTGGCTACTCCAGCGAATCTGTCAGGATGCAGTAATGCCAGTACTTGCTCCTTCCATGCTGTGAGCTGTGGGGTAGGAGGTGGGGGTCCACCGCCAGTCCTCTGTATGGCAAGCTGGTGCCTTGATGCTATGGAACGTATCTTCCCCCATAGGTCATTCCACCTCTTCCTGATGTTGTCCCTTGCTCTTGGGTGCTGTCCCAAGGCGTTCACCATGTCCACGATTCTCTGCCATAGCTCCATCGTCCTTGCACTAGAAATCTGCTGCACCTGTGCTCCAAGCAGCTGTGGCTCTACCCTGGCAATTTCCTCCACCATGACCCTTAACTTCTCCTCAGTGAAACTGGGGTGCCTTTGTGGTGCCATGGGTGTTGTATGTTGTGTGTTGGTGAGAGTGTGTTGAGTGATGTGGTGGGGTGTGTTGTGGAGTGTGTGAGAAATGTATGGGTGTCAGTGGGGTGTGTGTAGTTGTCTCTGTGATGGCAGTGGATAACTCTTGCAGTGTTTTGTTGTTGGCAAAGGGTTGTGGGTAATGTGGGGGTGTGTTTTATAGTGGTGTGGGTGTGTGGGTGTGGTGTGTGTATGAATGTCAGGTGTGTTTTTTGAGTATTGGCCACTGTAGTTTTGTTTTGTTTGTGGGTGTCCATTCTGGGCGCGGCGGTATGTACCTCGAATGGTTTGGCACCATTGAATGTCTGCTGTGGTGATTCGTGTGTCATAATGTGGTGGGCGTTGTTTTGTTGGCGTAACGGTGTGGGTGTTGGTACCGACACTTTAGCACTGACCTTTGGGCTGGCGGATTGTGTGTGTGGCTTTACTCTGTCCGATTGGGGTGTGTGTGTCATAATCTGGATAACAAATATCCACCACCGCTGCGGTAAGTTGACGGCCATCAGCGTGGCAGTAAGAGGCATTTACTGCCAATGTCATAATGAGGGCCTCTGTGTACATATCTAGGCATGTGTATTTCATTAAACAAATATGTATAATAACTATGTTTTTCCTCTTAAAATATATACATACTGTTTAGCTTTAGGCCTGCTTAACAAATGTATATATTACTTACGGTAAAAAAAAAACAAATATATATATATATATATATATATATATATATATATATACACACACACACATATATATATATATATAGATATATATATATATGTATATATATATGTGACTCACTATGCAAAAGATTTGTTTACAGTATGTTTCTACTTTTATTTATGGCAAACGTTTGTTTTAAAAGGGAGTGGAACACGATATATCACCTTTGCAATAAACTCATGGCATACTGACATTTGGAGTGCAGACATTATTTCTTTGTGGAGATGGCAGCACAAAGATCTTTGAATTAAATATTAAGTGGGGCCTGCTCCCACTGTCCCGCACTGACCCCGTTTGGCGGATGTAATCGGCAGTCAGCAGGATAGTGAGTTGGGTGTGATATATATATATATATATATATATATATATATATATATATATGCAAAAAAACAAAGGAGAACTCTGGGAAGTTCCCAATTTTAGGTGGAGAGCTGCTCTAGTAAGGAGCACCCTGCAACACCAGCGACACTCTAGATTTGCTCACCTCAAATGTTCTCCTTTCCTTTGAAGTCTCTCTCTGCGTTTCAAAAGCCGGATTGAAAAGCAATCTGGCTTTTGAAACGCCCACTAGACACCAGGGATTTTATTTTAAAAAGGAAACTGGCATAAGGGAGCGACCCCTTAGGCAAGGGTCGCTCCGGGGGGGGGGGCATTTTTTTTAAGGCCTTTTCTGCCCCCCCTGGGGGCAGATCGGCCTAATATTAGGCCAATCTGCCCCCAGGGGAGGCAGAAACCTCTAGGCACCAGGGATATATATATTTTTTTTTGTTTTGTTTTGTTTTTTGTTTTATAGGTGGGGAGCGACCCCTTAGGCAAGGGTCACTCCCATAGGGGGCAAATTATATTTAGGCCATTTCTGCCCCCCCTTGGGGTCAGATTGGCCTATTTTCCTGAGGCCAATCTGTCCCCAAGGGGGACAGAAACCACCAGACACCAGGGAGTTTTTTTGTTTGTTTGTGAATTCACGAAAGGGGAGCGACCCCTTAGGCAAGGGTCGTTCCCCTGGGGGGCAAATTTATTTTAGGCCATTTCTGCCCCCCCAGGGGGGCAGATCAGCCTATTTTAATTAGGCCGATCTGCCCCCAATGGGGGAAGAAACCACTAGGCACCAGGGATTTTTTGTTGTTGTTGTTGTTTTGCAGATGGGGAGCGACCCTTAGCCAAGGGTCGCTCCCCTGGAGGGGCAAATTGTATTTAGGCCATTTCTGCCCGCTTTGGGGGCAGATCGGCCGATTTTACGTCAATCTGCCCCAAGGGAGGCAGAAAACACTAGGCACCAGGGATTTTTTTTTTGCGCCGTGACGCAAGGGGAGCAACCCCGTAGGCAAGGGTCGCTCCCCAGGGTGGTGGGGGGGCAAATTTATTTTTTGGCCATTTCTGCCCCCCCTGGGGGCAGATCGGCCTATTGTTATTAGGCGATCTGCCCCCTGGGGGGGCAGAAACCACTAGGCACCGGGGATCTTTTTTTTTGCGCCGTCACGCAAGGGGAGCGACCCCGTAGGCATGGGTCACTCCCCGGGGGGATTGGGGGCAAATTTATTTTAGGCCATTTCTGCCCCCTCTGGGGCCGGCTGAGCTAGAGGCCAAAATCCACAGGTAGGCACTTTGTGTCAACATCTGGGCAGTGCGCGCTCTATGGGAGACTGGAATGCAAAAACCCAGCATGTATGAGATGACATAATTTATGCATTGTGATGATATGTTATTGTTTAACCTTTTGCATTGCAGAATTGAACCCAGAAGATTCATTCTTAAGGTGCTTATAAATACTGTTCATTTGCAATGCATTGCTGCAGGCTTTCAGAGTGAGTCAGGGTGTGGTCCCTTTCCAGGGCCTTCTAGAAGCATCCCTGCACCATGCTTGGGTGTGGTTGTGGGCTGGGCCAAGACTCTTTAAAACTGAGCCAGCCCAGCTCCACATACTCACTATTCAGAGGTCCTGGTGCAGAGCAGCAGCAACTTCCTGAGCTCCTGTTCCGGTGGCCTACTTTGATTTTCCAGGCCTCGCCTTTTCACTCGGCTGGGTGATTCTTGTTTAGGGCGGTAAGACGGAGGTCGGGCTGTGGCCCGACTCCGTATCAATGACGCTAGAATTCTTGAGGGCCTTAATTCTTCGTGCTAAATCTTTTTATTCTTGTGTGTGTGAAAGTGCGCTTGATGTTTATTGGGCATTGACATGCTTACATTGGAATGGGCTAAACGCGCGATTCTTCACTCGTGTTAAATTCATGTTAATTATTGTGCGTTACCATTTCCAGGCATTCATATGGTGGCATTCGAATCAGCAAGAGGTGCCATTCGCTATTCGTTTTTAACCCTTGATATTCATTGTGCGCTACCCATTTTTGAAATTTACATGGTAGCCTTCAAATCGGCAAGACGCACGATTAGTTTCCAAGTGATTTAACTCTTGATGCTCATTGTGAGCTACCATTTCCTGGGCAGTTTCATGGTGGCATTCGAATCAGCAAGAAGCATGATTCTTTCCTTGTGCGTACCTCATGATATTCAATGTGCGCTACCATTCCTTGGCAGTTTTATGGTGGCATTTGAATCGGCAAGACGCGTGATTCGCTTTTCATGTTTAACCCTTGGTATTCATTGTGCGCAACCATTTTCTGTTATTCACAAGGTTGCTTTCGAATCGGCAAGACGTGCGATTCTTTACTCATGTACAATTCATGATATTCATGGTACGCAACCATTTTCTGTTATTCACAAGGTTGCTTTCGAATCGGCAAGACGTGCGATTCTTTACTCATGTACAATTCATGATATTCATTGTACGCAACCATTCTCTGACATTTACAAGGTTGCATTCGAATCGGCAAGACGTGCGTTCGCTTTTCGTGATTAACCCCTGGTATTCATTGTGCGCAACCCTTTTCTGACATTTTCCAGGTTGCATTTGAATCGGAAAGAAGTGCGATTCTTTACGTGGGTATAAATCAAGATATTGATTGTGCGCAACCATTTTCTAGCATTTACAAAGCTGCCTGCAAATCGGTAAAACAAGCAATTTGTTTCCTGTGCTTAATTCTTGTTATTCATTGTGCACAACTATTTCATGACATTTACAGGACTCTTGTGGAAATCCGCGATGTGCGCAATCTATGTTCTGCCATTCTAAAGTTCTATTGTGCTAGAATTCTGGATATTGTATTCTATGTGCATGTAGGGTTTCTAGTGCAATTCGTATTGTTTTCCAAGAAATGTTTGGAGAATCTTATCCTCATGTAATGAGGCTGTGTTTGTTTTGTGACATTATTCAGGAAGGTTCTAGTACCCCTAGAACAGTATGTTTTCAATTCATGAAAATTCTATATGAAACATTGTACTAACCATTTTTTTATTCTTTTCCAGGTATCTAGATTTTAGTAAGGTCTAATTAGAGTCTAGTTCTGGATTATTTATGTTTTCTTAGTTTTAGGTGTTATTTCATGTTCTGAGTATCACTGAACTCTAGACTCAACAGTGTGTATATTTCATGTTTCAAGTATCATTGGATTACAGGCTCAACAGAGTGTTATTTCATGTTCAGAGTGTCATAGAATTCTGGAACTCACTAGAGTATTATTTCATGTTCCAAGTATCATAAACAATAGATCCAACAGAGAGTCTTTATGAATCTAAAAGTTGGTTTTGAATCTGATGTTGTGTTGTTTAATCTTTTGCTTCCCACAGGTCTCCTTCCCAGCTGTCCCCTTCCTAATCTCCTCTTCCCCTCTTGAACTCTCTTAGCCTCTGTGATTTATCTATCAGAGTCTTGGAGCTGTTCAGTGGTGGACGTGTTGGGAACGTGCGCAGACCCCGAGGATCTGGTGACTCTGACACTTTGCAAAAAACACCTCTGTTTTCTGTGAAAAAATGTGATGTGTCCACGTTGTATTTTGGTCATTTCCTTTTGTGGGCGCTAGGCCCACCCACACAAGTGAGGTACCATTTTTATCGGGAGACTTGGGGGAACGCTGGGTGGAAGGACATTTGTGGCTCCTCTCAGATTCCAGAATTTTCTGTCACCGAAATGAGAGGAAAAAGTGTTTTTTTGGGGCCAAATTTTGAGGTTTGCAAAGGATTCTGGGTAACAGAACCTGACCAGAGCCCCACAAGTCACCCCAACTTGGATTCCCCTAGGTGTCTAGTTTTCAAAAATGTGCTGGTTTGCTAGGTTTCCTCAGGTGCCGGCTGAGCTAGAGGTCAAAATCCACAGGTAGGCACTGTTCTCTGTGAAAAAATGTGATGAGTCCACGTTGTGTTTTGGGCTATTTCCTTTCGTGGGCGCTAGGCCTACCCACACAAGTGAGGTACCATTTTTATCGGGAGACTTGGGGGAACGCTGGGTGGAAGGAAATTTGTGGCTCCTGTCAGATTCCAGAACTTTCGGTCACCGAAATGTGAGGAAAATGTGTTTTTTTAGCCAAATTTTGAGGTTTGAAAAGGATTCTGGGTAACAGAACCTGGTCAGAGCCCCACCCCACAAGTCACCCCATCTTGGATTCCCCTAGGTCTCTAGTTTTCAAAAATGCACAGGTTTGGTAGGTTTCCCTAGGTGCTGACTGAGCTAGAGGCCAAAATCTACAGGTAGGCACTTTGCAAAAAACACCTCTGTTTTCTGTCCAAAAATGGGATGTGTCCACGTTGTGTTTTGGGCCATTTCCTTTCGTGGGCGCTAGGCCTACCCACACAAGTGAGGTACCATTTTTATCGGGAGACTTGGGGGAACGCTGGGTGGAAGGAAATTTGTGGCTCCTCTCAGGTTCCAGAACTTTCTGTCACCGAAATGTGAGGAAAATGTGTTCTTTTAGCCAAATTTTGAGGTTTGAAAAGGATTCTGGGTAACAGAACCTGGTCAGAGCCCCACAACTCACCCCATCTTGGATTCCCCTAGGTCTCTAGTTTTCAAAAATGCACAGGTGTGGTAGGTTTCCCTAGGTGCCGGCTGAGCTAGAGGCCAAAATCTACAGGTAGGCACTTTGCAAAAAACACCTCTGTTTTCTGTCAAAAAATGGGATGTGTCCACGTTGTGTTTTGGGCCATTTCCTTTTGTGGGCACTAGGCCTACCCACACAATTGAGGTACCATTTTTATCGGGAGACTTGGGGGAACGCTGGGTGGAAGGAAATTTGTGGCTCCTCTCAGATTCCAGAACTTTCTGTCACCGAAATGTGAGGAAAATGTGTTCTTTTAGCCAAATTTTGAGGTTTGAAAAAGATTCTGGGGAACAGAGCCCCACAAGTCACCCCATCTTAGATTCCCCTAGGTCTCTAGTTTTGAAAAATGCACAGGCTTGGTAGGTTTCCCTAGGTGCCGGCTGAGCTACAGGCCAAAATCTACAGGTAGGCACTTTGCAAAAAACACCTCTGTTTTCTGTCAAAAAATGGGATGTGTCCACGTTGTGCTTTGGATCATGTCCTTTCGTGGGCGCTAGGCCTACTCACACAAGTGAGGTACCATTTTTATTGGGAGACTTAAAACGCTGGGTGGAAGGAAATTTGTGGCTCCTCTCAGATTCCAGAACATTCTGTCACCAAAATGTGAGGAAAATGTGTTTTTGTTTGCCAAATTTTGAGGTTTGAAAAGGATTCTGGGTAACAGAACCTGGTCAGAGCCCCACAAGTCACCCCATCTTGGATTCCCCTAGGTCTCTAGTTTTCAAAAATGCACAGGTTTGGTAGGTTTCCCTAGGTGCCGGCTGAGCTAGAGGCCAAAATCTACAGGTAGGCACTTTGCAAAAACCACCTGTTTTCTGTCAAAAAATGAGATGTGTCCACGTTGTGTTTTGGGGCATTTCCTGTCGCGTGCGCTAAGCCTACCCACACAAGTGAGGTATCATTTTAACGGGAGACTTGGGGAACATAGAATAGCAAAACAAGTGTTATTGCCCCTTGTCTTTCTCAAAATTTTTTCCTTCCAAATATAAGAGAGTGTGTAAAAAAGACGTCTATTTGAGAAATGCCCTGTAATTCACATGCTGGTATGGGCACCCCGTAATTCAGAGATGTGCAAATAACCACTGCTCCTCAACACCTTATCTTGTGCCCATTTTGGAAATACAAAGGTTTTCTTGATAGCTGTTTTTTACTCTTTCTATTTCAGCAAATGAATTGCTGTATACCCGGTATAGAATGAAAACCCACTACAGGGTGCAGGTCATTTATTGGCACTGGGTACCTAGAGTTCTTGATGAACCTACAAGCCCTATATATCCCCACAATCAGAAGAGTCGTAACGGTATATTGCTTTCAAAAATCCGAGATTGCAGGAAAAAGTTACAGAGTAAAATGTAGAGAAAAATTGCAGTTTGTTTCACCTCAATTTCAATATTTCTTTTTACCAGTTGTTATTTTCTGTAGGAAACCCTTGTAGGATCTACACAAATTACCCCTTGCTGAATTCAGATTTTTGTCTACATTTCAGAAATGTTTCGGTTTCTGGGATCCAGCATTGGTTTCATGCCCATTTCTGTCACTGACTGGAAGGAAGCTGAAAGCACAATTTTTTTTAAAAATGGGGTATGTCCCAGTAAAATGCCAAAATTGTGTTGAAAAATTGGGTTTTCTGATTCAAGTCTGCCTGTTCCTAAAAGCTGGGAAGCTGGTGATTTTAGCACCACAAACCTTTTGTTGATGCCATTTTCAGGGGAAAAAACGCAAGCCTTTTTCTGCAGCCCCTTTTTCCCATTAAAAAAATGGTACCTCTAGAATCCCTAAGATGTTGGAAAAAAAGGACGCAATTTTGGCATGGGTAGCTTATGTGAACAAAAAGTTATGAGGGCCTAAGCGCAAACTGCCCCAAATAGCCAAAAAAAGGCTCCGCACAGGAGGGGGAAAAGGCCTGGCAGCGAAGGGGTTATGAATATAATTATGTGATTCAGTTTGAGCTAAGTAGGTGTTCAGTGCTACCTAATTGTGCTTGCTGTTGCTCGCTTTGACTGATTATTGAAGAAGCTACTGAAATGCAGACTCCTCTGTCTTCCTGTCACCATAATGAATCAGTGACATCAGTGAGTTGGCATTCTCTGTGACATTTATCTATGTAGTTTATACAGTCCTAAGCAAGTTCACACTGTGACTACTAGTAGTATACCTCTATGCATTGCAAAAAAGTGAGATTGAATTGGTCCATTAAGGGGGCTGAGAAATGTGAATAGAATCAAAGATTATTCATTGCAATGCATTAGTTCCAAATGTAGTTTTTGTTAAGGAAATTTGGACTAGGGATTTCAGGATTAGTATAACCAACTCAACGATAGTCGATAATAGAACCATAGGTGATCTGATTGAAAACAAGTTCAACATTTGCATTTTATGATAATTTTGTGGAAATTAACTGTACTTCTAATATATTTTGTAATCTCTGCCCATTATTATAATACTTAAAATTTTGCCTTGTTTATTTTTATACTGTTTCCTTTTTTTCCAACTTCCCTATCCATTTTTTCTTTAATTCATTATCCTACATTATCTTTTTTTCTGTCTTTCATTCATCATTATTATTCTACCCCTTCATTGCGCTTCATTGATTCAAAGTCATCTTCACCAAAGGCTATAGCTCTGCCCCTCCATTATAAAAAGTGTTTGTTTGGCTTGACTACCTGGTTTTACTAACATGTGAACCAGCAAAATGCCCAGAGTGATATTTTTGCTAGAAGACACTGCAGTGATAACCGAACTGTAGTGATGTACTGTGGTTGTATTTTTTTTAATAACAAAATTAATGGGAGGCGTATCTCGAATCTACAAAATGTATAATTTTTGTTCTAGTCACACATAGTGCCACTAGCTCATCAAGTGACACTGCAGGAGCAGAAGGAGCATGGGGAGGGGTGTCAGCAGGGACGGCTGGTGATAAGTCACATTCCTTGCTTATTGACAATTACTATTATACTCACTAGCTATAAGGGTTTCAATGTGATCGTGGACCTGCCACCTTACAAGCTACAGCAGTGGTTGGGGTATGGCCTCTTCTATCTGCAACTCAGAAAAAGCTCATAAAATGTCAGCTAAAAATGGTGGCTTGATGGAAACGGAAGGTTAAAAGAAAAGATGGGTAAAATGATTCATGGGTGGCTATTGGTTAAATGTATTGATGGGTGAAAGGATGATTGAAAGAAAGGGTGGATACTGAATGGGTGGATAATGGATTTGGAATTGTGGGGAAAGACTGGTTGAGAGAAAGTAAAGCTTAAATCATGGTGGATATGGGTTAATATAGTAGGAAGAATGAAAGGATGATTGACTAATTCCTTGAATTAGTAAACAAGAGAGCTCTTCAGGAGAGGGGCATGCTGGCCACCTACTTCACTTACTTTGTTTCATGGTTATCAAAGTTATGGTTCAAAATTTAATTTATGTTCTAATCCCTTGACTCACTGTATTTGTTGAGCAAAACAGATGTGTATCTCACCCATCTTCATTCAGCAACCCCTTCCCTGCCCATGGCATTTCGCCACCCATAACTGAAGAAGTGCAGTATGGTTCAATTTGTGACTGCAGTGTTGGCTGTGCAATGTGTGTCTGCTTTTGTTAATGCAGCATTTACAAAGTGTTCAATGCATTGCAAACCGAACACACAAGGTGTGTTTCCCTTCCCCCACTCAGTCACCTCTTAGTAGTTCACTTCTTTACTCTTTCCTAAGTTCTTTCTTCCGAGCATCCCAAAAATATGAAAAATCCATTCTTGCCATGTGCCACACTTTTATGCCCATGTGAAGAGTTTCCAAAATATGTTTCCTATTTTTCCATAGCAGATTTATTTTAAACCTGTTCAGATTTTCCCCTTTAGACTTTTGTCTATACAATGACTGAATAAGCCAAGTTTAGGCAAGCGATGAAACAATGATCAGTGACACCACTCTATTCTATAGCAAAAGCTCTACCTACTCACCTAAACCCTCTGCCCTGCAGTAGAGTAAGTCACATTTTCTTTCCTTACTGCCCAGCGAATTATTTTTTTGTAAACAATTTGTGGTGGTGAACAAGGCCAGAGAGTGGGACTAGTAAGTGCTTGATTTGATTTCAAGTTTTGCGTAAGGGATACTCTGTGATGAAAGTGCCAAATACAATCTATATAGACCACTCCTTTCCCTGTAGTGCAGAGCATCATTTTCCCTACCGTATACTTATGGCAGACAGGATGATATATCTACATTTTATAGGTCGTGTGTGTGATGTATCTTATTTATTATTCATCTGCCTCTTTGGAGTCAGAGGAGAAACTAAGGGAAGGGCATTTGGAGAAGAGCAGGGCCATTGGAATTAAAGATAGACTATTCTCAACTACATCTGCCCTGGTTGCAGACAGTAGCAAAGTACCAAAAGCGCTGGAGAGAATACCTCCATTAATTTGGCACAGTTACTTGTACTCCATTGCGCATAATGGCCCTCATTACAACATTGGTGGTAAATGCCGCTTACCGCCGTGCAGAAGACCGCCAACACACCGCTGCATGCTGTGGAATTCCGCTACAGCTATTACGCCAAAATCCAGACACCCACCCAAGTAAGCCACACCAAAGGTCAGTGATAAACTGGCGATAACAAAACTGACACCGTCACGCCAACAGGAATACGCCCACACTATCACGACCCACGAATCCACACGGCGGTCTTTCAACCGCTGTATTCCATTGGCGGTACACACTGCTGCGCTCAAAATACACACACACTTACAAAACACAACCACATTGGACAATTCGAAATACACACACCTGATACATATACACACACCACTCCCACACACCCAATACAATATAAAACACACACCCGCATCACCCACAAACCCTTACAACCAGAATTGCGACAGAAGGCCATAGAGAGACACCACCATCAACAAACTAGCATCCACAGGCACTCAACACCATCACTCACACAACATCCACACACGTCACACAACACACACAAACACATCCCCTCACACATCACAACACACACCACCTCACACATCACCCACACCATCCCATGGCACCGCAAAGACACCCCAGGTTCTCTGAGGAGGAGCTCAGGGTCATAGTGGAGGAAATCATCCGGGTAGAGCCACAGCTATTTGGATCACAGGTGCAGCACACCTCCATAGCTAGGAAGATGGAGCTATGGCGCAGAATCGTCAACAGGGTCAACGCAGTGGACAGCATCCAAGAACACGGGATGACATCAGGAAGAGGTGGAATGACCTACGCGGGAAGGTGCGTTCCGTGGTCTCAAGACACCAGAGTGCAGTTCAGAGGACTGGCGGCGGACCCCCACCTCCTCCCCCACAACTAACAACATGGGAGGATCAGGTCTTGGCTATACTGCATCCTAAGGGCCTCGCTGGAGTAGCTGGAGGAATGGACTCTGGTAAGTCAAATCTTAACTACCATATCCCCCACCCTTCCTGCATGCTATCACATACCCCCACCCTCACCCTCACCCCATCACTCCAACACCTCACATATGTCCCACTATCACAAACCACCCATCCCAACACCAAGCCCTGCATGCAACAACAAAGCATGGACACCCATCACCAAAGGATGCCCACACAGATACCCACACAGACCCCAAAACAATTATCACACAAGGTCCTACACAAGAATGTAAGACTGGGGTACAGGGTCACCCACCCATTGCACACAATGGCACACAAAGATGCAATAATCATGCCTTTACCCCCCTGCAGGACCCCTACCCAATGTCACCAGACAGGAGTTTCCAGACATGTCCACACCCCCCCCCCACAGAAGAGGCCCACAGTGAGGACAGCAGCTCTGTCCAACTGGATCTAGATGACCAGCCCGGCCCATCTGGGACCTCAGGACAGTCGGTTCTTCTGACACAGTCACAAGCCACCACAGAGCCTACCCCCTCAGGAAACACCAGCACAGCACCCACCCAGCGGGCCCATCCCTCTGTCCCCAGGACACATCAAGCAGCAGTGTGTCCACCACTACAGGGAACCCCAGCAAACCCACCAACCCAGGAACATCCGGGACCTGGGGCAGTGGCAGTGGGCACACGGTTCAGGGGACAGAGGCACAGGAAAACTGGGGAACTGGGAGGTCTGCTGTGCGACAGGGGGAGGACAGGCCCAGGGAACCCACTCTCCACGAGGCCCTCTCCAACATTTTGGGAGCGTACCATCATTCCCAGGAGACGATGGCAACGGTACTGGCCAAGTTTCAGGAGACCCCGCGGCTGTAGGAGGAACAGTATTTGGGGTTCAGGGAGGAACTCAAGTCCATCAACACCACCCTGGTCACCTTTGTAGGGGTGCTGAAGGACCTTGTTAATACCAGGAGGGACACTGTGGCACAACAAGGGGCCCCTGACACTAGCCTGGATGATGAACTGCCTACCACCTCCGCCGGCGCTAGTGGACAGGAGGCACAAGACCACAACACCAGCACCCAACCCCCTGCAGATGGAGAAACACCCCGCAAACGGTCCCTGAGATCAAGGACAAAGACAGAGAACAATGCCAAGATCCCTGCCAAGAAATGAGACCACCCTGAATGTCATCATTCTGTCCCACTTTGTCACCCTGTCCATCCTTAAACTGCCTTAGCTGCACTTCCTATGCCCCTTTGGACAATGCACCTGTGAGACAAATAACTGGACTCTGCCATGGACATTCCTCCACCATCACCCCTGACCATTTTACAACCCCTCCACTATTTTGCACTTAAATAAACACCCTTGAATCACAAAACAATCTGGAGTCAGTCTGTGCTTTCACAAATGTGTATTTGCAATAACTGCGGAAAATAGCAATGCCCATTGTATTGTCAACATACCTATGTCACACAGCTCTAGTCCATGTGGTAACATAGCAGAGGTCACACAGTGGGACCCACTTCTGTGAAATGGAAAAGCAAAGGGACAGGTCAGGGTCCATACACTGGGTGAAAGTGACAGACATATGATAGGTCTAACAATTTTTTCAGATGTAGGAGGCAGTGATGCCTTCTTACCTGTGTCTCACTGGAAGTATTGCTGGATCACGTTGTTTCTGTTGTCGATATCCTCTTATTCTGCCTCCTCTTCTTCACTGTCCACAGGCTCCACAGCTACCACAAGACCTCCTTCTGGACCATCTTACTGCAGAAAAGGCACCTGTCGTCGCAAAGCCAAGTTGTGCAGCATACAGCAGGCCACGATGATCTGGCACATCTTCTTTGGTGAGTAGTACAGAGAACCACCTATCATGTGGAGGCACCAGAACCTGGCCTTCAGGAGGCCAAAGGTCCTTTCTATCACTCTCCTAGTTCACCCATGTACCTCGTTGTAGCGTTCCTCTGCCCTTGTCCTGGGATTTCTCGCTGGGGTCAGTAGCCATGACAGGTTTGGGTAACCAGAGTCACCTGCTAATGTCGAGGGACAACTGTTAGACACACACTAACCCTTAGGGACAACCCGAGACCCAGACAACTATTCACAGGGTATAGGGTCCTGGTCCTCACCTATTAGCTGCATATGGTGCCTCTGGACTTGCCCCATCACATAAGGGATGCTGCTATTCCTCAGAATGTAAGCGTCATGCACTGAGCCAGGAAACCTGGCGTTCATATGGGAGATGTACTGGTCGGCCAAACACAGCATCTGCACATTCATTGAATGGTAGCTCTTCAGGTTTATGTACACCTGTTCACTCCTGCGGGGGGGACCAAGGCCACATGTGTCGCATCAATAGCACTTATGATGTTGCGGATATGTCCCAGGGCATAGAAGTCACCTTTCACTGTAGGCAAATCCTCCACCTGAGGGAAGACGATGTAGCTTTGCATGTGTTTCAGCAGACAACACTCTGGACAACACGTTAGAGAACATAGGCTGGGACATCCCTGATGCTATGGTCACTGTTGTTTGAAAAGACCCACTTGCCAGGAAATGGAGTACTGACAGGACCTGCACTAGAGGGGGGATTCCTGTGGGATGGCGGATAGCTGACATCAGGTCTGGCTCCAACTGGGCACACAGTTCCCGGATTGTGAAACGATCAAGTCTGTAGGTGACTATGACATGTCTCTTTTCCATTGTCGACAGGTCCACCAGCGGTCGGTACACCGAAGGATGCCGCCATCTCCTCACCTGCCCCAGCGGACGTGCCCTATGGATGAGAACAGCGTCAGCAAACACTGAGGTAGTAAAAAAACTATTTTATTGCACACATTTGTCAATCCGCTACGTGCCTGTCTTTGTGTGTATGCAAAGCCTAGATATGTGTGACGCATTTAAAAGTAATGCCATGTGGCCCCCTGAAATGGCGGCTGCCTGACCTGTAATGTGGGACAAGGGCATACGAGGTAACTGCGCTGGCGTTGTATACCGTCGCGGTAGACGGTCGAAGACCACGGCGCAATCCTGCATTGGTTAACATTGGGCCCTATGGGTCCCAAGAGCCAATGATGATGTACGCTGGTGGTGACAGTACGCACCGCCATGGACGTGAACGCCATTTTCTGTCTGTTCACTCACTTGATGCCTGATCTTCGACAGGAGGGAACCTATACTGCAAGTGCTGCTGTTACCTCAGTCTGGAAGCGACGATGGCTCATGTGTCTGGGGAAAGGGCCCCTGCCTTCACATCGGAGGAGTTGGATAAACTAGTGGATGGGGTCCTCCCCCAGTACACGCTACTCTACAGTCCTCTAGATAAACAGGTGAGTACACTGTGAGCATGCTGTATGGGCAATGCCTGTTTGGAGTGGTGTGGATGGAAGATACGGGGGGAATGAGGCCTGCATGATCAGACGGTGAGTGTATGTGCATCAGGGCAAGGGTGGTGACGTGGGACAATGACTGTTAAAGTTTTTCCTTTTCCTCTGTACTATTCCTGTAGGTCAGCGCCCACCAGAAGAAGGATATTTGGCTTGCCATCGCGAAGGACGTCCGGACCCTGGGGGTACACCACAGACGGAGCACCCACTGCCGTAAAAGTTGGGAGGACATTCGCCGCTGGAGCAAGAGGACGGCGGAGAGCCAGCTGGGGATGGCCTCCCAACGTGGGAGGGTTGCCCGTCGCACCATGACCCCCCTGATGTTCCGGATCCTGGCGGTGGCGTACCCAGAGTTGGATGGGCGCTTGACGGCATCACAGCTGCCACAAGGGGGTGAGTACCGTCACGTCTATCTGACTCTGCGGGCATTGGAGGTGTCTGGGTGGGGGAGGTGGGCAATGGGTTCCCCTAGGCTAGGGCGAGCTTTGTAGGCAAGGACCCTTTCTGAGGCAAGCTAATTGGCACCCCAACCCCATCAGTGGTAAGAGCCATCTACACCTAGTCAGGCTCCTGTTACTTTCATGTGTGTAGCAATCGGGCATATGCCATGTACCCCATGTACCTGTGATTAATTAGGGAACTCTAAGTGCATGGCGTAGTGCAGAGGGCTGCTGTGTCTGTAATGTCCGCCAACGGTAGCGGTATTGTATGCACTGAACATGTCTTTCTTCCTTCTTCCCCCCCTTTTTGTGGTCTCCCTGTTCTTGTGTGCATTAGCATCATCGGTCGGAGGAGCTGTGCCACCGGAGCAGGAGGGAGCTGCATCCCACGTGGCCCTGGAGGGCGAGACAACGGAGTCTGAAGTCACCAGTGGGACGGAGGGCGAGGAGAGCTCCACGGCGGGGACAGGAGCAGAGACCAGCGACACCAACTCCTCCTCTGATGGGAGCTCCCTTGCGGTGGTGGGTCCCTCTGTGCCCACCGCATCTACAGGTACAGCTGCCACCCCCCCCTACCAGCACCGCCCTCCCAGCAGCCCCTCAGCATGTGTCCCGTGGCCGGTCACCTAGGAGGGTGGGCATCTCCTTCGCCCCAGGCACCTCAGGCCCTCCCCCAGTCAGCCCTGCTGCCCTCAGTGAGGAGGCCATTGACCTCCTGAGATCCCTCAATGTTGGGCAGTCTACCATTCTGAATGTCATCTAGGGTGCAGAGAGGCAGTTGCAACAGACAAATGCATACCTGGAGGGCATTCATTCTGGCCAGGCAGCCCAACAGAGAGCATTTCAGGCTCTGGCCTCTGCACTGATGGCAGCCATTTTCCCTGTGTCCAGCCTCCCCCCTCCAACTTCCTCCACCCAGACCCAATCCCCAGTACCTCAGCCTATCCCAAGCACACCATCAGACCAGCATGCACACACCTCAACACACAAGGGTGGCTCTGGCAAACATATCAATCATTCAATCAATCAAAGAGATTTATAAAGCGCGCTACTCACCCATGAGGGTCTCAAGGCGCTGGGGGGGACGGGGAGGGGGATGGGGCTGGGAGGATCACTGTTCGAAAAGCCAGGTTTTGAGGCTCTTCCTGAAAAGTAGGTTTTGGGTCTTGAGGAGGTGGGTTGGGAGGGAGTTCCAGGCTTTGGGTGCAAGGTAGGAAAAGGATCTGCCCCCGGTGGTGGTGTGTTTGATGCGGGGGACAGAGGCCAGAGAGAGGTCGGCTGAGCGGAGGTGGCGTGTGGGCGTGTGGAAGGTGACTCTTTCGTTGAGGTAGGCAGGGCCTGTGTTGTGGATTGATTTGTGTGCGAGGATGAGGATCTTAAAGGTGATCCTTTTGTCTATGGGGAGCCAGTGGATGGATTTGAGGTGTGGTGAGATGTGTTCGTTCGGGGGAGGTCGAGGATGAGTTGTGCCGCTGAGTTCTGGATACTCTGTAGTTTGTGCTTGAGTTTTAGTGTGGTGCCAGCGTAGAGGGCGTTTCCGTAGTCAAGTCTGCTGCTGATGAGTGCATGGGTGACAGTCTTTCTGGTCTCTGTGGGGATCCACTTGAATGTTTTTTTCAGTATGCGGAGTGTGTTGAAGCATGAGGAGGTGAGAGTGTTGATTTGTTGGGTCATCGAGAGGGAGGAGTCCAGGACGATGCCGAGGTTGCGTGCGTGGTTGGGGGTGGTAGGTGCGGGGCCTAGCGTGGTGGGCCACCAAGAGGGGTCCCAAGTGTTTTTGTGTGGGCCAAAGAGGTTTATTTCGTTTTTTTTTTTAGTTGAGTTTTAGGTGGTTGGCTGTCATCCATGTGGTGGTGTCGAGGAGTGCATTGTGTAGGTTGGATTTGGCAGTGTTGGGGTTGCGGGTGAGGGAGAGGATGAGTTGAGTGTCATCGGCGTATGAGAGGATGGTGATTCTGTGGGGTTTGATGATGTTGGCTAGTGGGGTCATGTAGATGTTAAATAGTGTGGGGCTGAGGGAGGAGCTTTGGGGGACTCCCCAGGTGATTTTGGTGGCGGGAGATTGGAAGCGGGGGGGACTGACTTTTTAGGTTCTGTTGGTGAGGAAGGAGGTGAGCCAATCCAGGGCTTTGTGTCTTATCCCTGCGTCGTGAAGGCGTGTGTGGTGGCAAACAGTGTCAAAGGCTGCGGAGAGATCCAGGAGTATGAGTGCTACGGTTTCGCCCATGTCGACTCTGGATCTGATTTCGTCGGTGCATGCTATGAGAGCGGTTTCTGTGCTGTGGTTCTTGCGGAACCCAGATTGGGAAGGGTCGAGTGTGTTGTTTGTCTCGAGGAAGTGGGATAGGCGGGAGTTGACTATTTTTTCCGTAACCTTAGCTGGAAATGGGAGGGAGGGAGATGGGGCGGTAGTTGGAGAGGTCGTCTGGGTTGGCTTTGTTTTTTTTTAGGAGCGCAGTGACTTCCGCGTGTTTCCAAAGGTCTGGGAAGGTGGCGGTTTCGAAAGAGCTGTTGATTGTGGCTCGGAGTATGGGGGTGATGGCGGGGCTGGCTCTGTTGAATATACGGTGGGGGCATGGGTTGGAGGGGGAGCCAGAGTGAATGGAGTTCATAGTGCTTTCAGTTTCTTCGTCGGTGGTGGGCTCCCAGGTGGTGAGTAGTTTATGGGGTGTGTGTGGTGGGTTTGTGTGAGGGGGGTGCGTGGTGTGAGAGGGGGACGTGTGTGGTGTGAAGCTGTTATGTATGTCTAGTATTTCGCGGTGGAAGTGATCTGAGAGGGAGTCGCAGAGGCTTTGTGTGTGCGTGGGGTCTAGGTTGCTGGCCTTAGGTTTGGAGAGCTCTTTGATGATGGTAAAGAGTTCCTTGCTACTATGGGAGTTGTTGTCGATGAGTTCCTTGTAGTGTGCTCTTTTGGCGGTGCGTATCAGTTGGTGGTGGATGTGTGTGGTGGTTTTGAGGGTGATGAAGTTAGTGGTGGTGGGTTCTTGTCTCTAGATTTTCTCTGCTTTGCGGCATTTGCGTTTGGATTCATGGAGTTCAATGGTGAACCATGGTGCGTTCTTGATATTGCGGGTAGTGATGTTTTTTCTGAGGGGGCGAGATTGTCGGCACAGGAGGTGATCCATTCGTTGAGGTTGTGAGCGGCGGTGTTGGGGTTGGTTATGGTGGCGGGGGGTTTGCGTCAGTTGGTAGATTAGGTGCTCCGTGGGGATTTTGTCCCACATGCGGTAGGGGGTGGTGTGATGGTGGTGGTGTTTGGGAGGTTTGTTGTAGGAGAAGTGGACGCATTGGTGATCTGCCCATTGGAGTTTGGGGGTGATGGGTGTAGGTGACGTGTTGGCTTGATGTGAAAATTGCGTCAAGTGTGTGTCCGGCTGAGTGGGTGGGGGCTGTGACCAGTTGTTTGAGTCCTAGGTCTGAAAGGTTGTCTAAGAGGGAAGAGGAGTTGTGATCGTGAGGGTTTTCTAGGTGGAAGTTGAAATCGCAGAGGAGTATGTAGTCTGTGGAGGTGAGAGCGTGTGTGCTGATGGTGTCCGCGATGGTGTCGCCGAAAGGGGGGCGGTCCCGGGGGTCTGTATATGAGTGTGCCTCTGAGGGTGATGGTGTTGACGTGGATGAGGAAGTGCATGCGTTATGCGCTGTTGAGGGTGTCAAGGGTGTTGGTTGTGACCTTGATGGTGTCTCTGTGGAGGATGGCGATGCCGCCTCCTGGTTTGTTGGGGCGGTCTCTGCGTTGGAGTTTGTAGCCTTCCGGGGTGGCTATGGCTATATCTGGCTCGGATGTGGGGTTTTTCCATGTTTCAGTGAGTGTGATGTGATGAGGTCCCAGAGTTCTATGGCATGTATGTGTAGGGACCGGGTGTTCAGTAGTAGGCAGTAGAGGTGGTTGCGGGTGGTGTGGTTGTTGTGGTGTGTGATAGTGTTTGTGTGGATAGTGTTTGTGTGGGTGTTTGTGGTGTTGTTGAGAGTGGGGGTGGCTGTGGTGTGGGGCTTGTGTGGGTTGTGGGGTGTGTTGGTAGGTTCAGGGGTTGTTGTGTGGGGGCTGAAGTGTTTGGTGTTGTGGTGTGGTGCGTCGGGGGTGGAGCAGGAGAAAAGGCAGGTGCGGCAAGAGAAGGGGCCTTGTGTGTGTGTGGGGGTGGTTAGGAAGCAGTCGGGGCGGACTCCGGGGTTGAGGGAGAGGAGAGAGTGGGGGTGGTAGTATAGTCTGGGGGGCGTTTGGCTGGCAGGGCCAGGGGGCCTGGTGCTGGGTGCAGTTCGGGCATGGACGGGCGCAGACGGGCTTGCCTCTGGTGCGCCTCTGGCGCGCCAACGGCACAGCCGCACAGCAACTGCCATTAAGAGGGGGAGGTGGGAGGGAGGGGCAGCTGGGAGGCGGGAGGTGGGCGGGAACGGGAGAGCGAATGGGGGAGGGAGGGGGTGGGGAGTAAACAGAGCAGGGGGATCGCACAAGGGTCTAGATGGCCCGGCGAGGAGGAAACAGTGGGAAAAGCTGAAAGTACAAAGAAATAATGCAGAAAAAGCAACGGAAGGTAAGAGGCTACAGGAGGGATGAAATCAGAAACAGTGGGAGGGTACAGTCACAACAAACAGGGACGCCGAGGATGGCAGAGCAAAGCGGGAAATACAAAGTGCAGAATCAGAGGGAAAAGCGCAGAAATAGAGGCACAGAGACGCCAAGGATGGCAGAGCAAAGTGGGAAATACAAAGTGCAGAATCAGAGGGAAAAGCACAGAAATAGAGGCACAGAGACGCCGAGGATAACAGAGCAAAGCGGGAAATACAAAGTGCAGAATCAGAGGGAAAAGCGCAGAAATAGAGGCACAGAGACGCCGAGGATGGCAGAGCAAAGCGGAAAATACAAAGTGGAGGGATCGGATAGAGGGCACAGATAGCAGAGGCACAGAGCACTGGGATGGCACTTACCAGCCCCGCTGGACACCAGGGAAGAGGATTGGGGCTTCGAACTCGCGATTTGTCGCATGGGCGGGGATGGGGAGAGGCGTCGCAGCAAGGTGGAGCTTTCGGCGCAGGGGAGCGAGCACCACACATACCACAGGCACTCACACAAGGATCATACCCATGAACACATACCAACATCTACTGCCTCCACTGTGTCCCCCTCCTCCACGTCTCCCTCCTCCCTCCCTGTCACGTCTCCACTCACACCTGCATGCTCTACATCTTCAGCCACTACCTCCATCACCAGCACGCCCATCACAACACACCGCTCACATGCACTCACCACCCCCACTCCCATTCACACATCCCCTGCGTCTTCTCCCAGTGTGTCTGTGAGCCCTCCTCCCAAAGTACACAAACGCAGACACACACCCACCCAACAGCCATCCACCTCACAACAGCCTCCAGCCCATGCACCGTCACCCAAAGTCAGCAAACAAACACCTCCTACAACCACTACCTCTTCCTCCACTCCCAAACCCCCTCCATCTACCCATCCCAGTGTGTCTAAAAAGCTTTTCCTATCAAATGTTGACCTCTTCCCTACACCTCCCCCACCGTGTCCGTCCCCCATGGCCTGCCTTTCCAGGTCCCAACCCAGCACCTCAGCCAACACATCACTGGGCACAGTGGTGCCAGCAATAGCTGGATTTTGGAGTGCGCCAAGCAACAGGTCTGCCAGTGTCCCAAGAAGCGAGGCCAAGGACATTCCCCCACCTCCAAAACAGAAAAAGTTGCCCACATCTGAGAGGGAGAAGGCCAAAACACCTGCCACCAAGGGCTCAGGCAAGACAATTGTTGGAAATTGCAAGACAGCTGCGCCACCATCCAAAGTAGGGAAGGGCCGGAAAATGAAAGGCAAGTCAACGTCACCGCCAACCTGCACAGCGGACAAGACCGGCACCGCCACATGCACCACCGCCACAGACACCGCCACCAGCACCCCAGATACTGAGCCCTTCACCAGCACCGCAGACACTGTGCCCTTCAGCAGCACCGCCGCTACTGATACCAACGCCAGCACAGCAGTCAGTGAGTCCGCCACCAGCACCGCCGCTACTGACACCGCCGCCGGCACCACGGTCAGTGAGCCCGCCACCAGCACCTACGCTACTGACACCGCCGCCAGCATCGCAGTCAGTGAGCCAGCCACCAGCACGGCAGTCAGTGAGTCAGCCACCTGCACCGCAGTTAGTGAGGCCGCCACCAGCACCTCCGCCACAATGACCGCCGCAAGCACCGCCGCTACTGACCCCGCAGCCAGCACCACCAGCGGCCCCGCAAGATACTGAGCCAGTGGCACCACATGGCTGCCATCCCCAGTGGTCATTCTTACGAGGCTGATGGTCAGTTCCAGGGGCCTGGGCAGCTTGCATGTTGCACCACCGTCAGTGGAGTGTCACATCCACTACCTGAGTCCTTGGCAGGATGAAGCACTCTGGGCACAAAGCCCCCTCCAGAACCAGTGGAGAAAGACATCCACTACCTCTGTCCTTGGAACGATGAAGCACTCTGGGCACAAAGCCCCCTCCTGAACCAGTGGAGAATGACATCCATTACCTCTGTCCTTGGCAGGATGAAGCACTCTGGGCACAACACCCCCTCCAGAACCATTGGAGAATGACATCCACTACCTCTGTCCTTGGCAGGATGAAGCACTCTGGGCACAAAGCCCCCTCCAGAACCAGTGGAGACTGTTATCCACTTGAGAGACTGTGGCTTTGCACTCCCCAGGAGGAAGCAGTGGGCAAACCACCCACTGGAGAGACTTGAGAGACTGTGGCTTTTCACTCCCCAGGATACATCAGTGGGCATGGAGCCCCCTTGTGGAGCTGGCGTCATGCACTCATCCGGCTGAGGTGCCCCCCCTTCCCTTCCCCCTGAGGTGCCTGTTTTATTTCGATCTGATGCCCCTGCAGTGTTCTCTCCGTTTCAATCGGATATCGAGTGTGGGCCTCGCCCATGCATTTTGTGCCCAGTGGTCCACGGACTCTATAGGTGCAGTACCTGGACTTGAATTCTTGGTGTACATAATTGTTTATAGCGTATATACATTTTTGACTAATGGATTATTCTTGATTACAATGTTTACAATCATTTCCTTTTGTCATTGAGTTCTTCCGGGGGGGTTGGGGGTGTAAATGTAATGTTGCAGCATGTATTTGTGTGTATGTTGTTGTGGGTGAGGGTGGGGGTGTTGCATGTTGCGTGTGTGTGTCACTCTCTTTTCCCTCCCACCTCCCCTGTGTTGTAGGTGCAGTACTCACCGTGGTCGTCGCTGCCGTTGTTTGTGCTCCTGGTAGAGGAGTAGGAAGACTATCGCAGGGAGGATTTGGAGTTCAGGCTCAATGGCGTCCTGGTTCCTTGTGGGGTGTGTAGAGGTGAGTGTTTTCCCTTCCAAGTCCTGTTTCCACCGTGTTTTTGTTCACGTTGAATCCGCCCCGGAAAAGGTGGCGGAATGGCCTGTCATAATAGCGTGGGCGGTACATTGTCTTCCGCCTGTCTGTTGGCGGTGACCGCCATGCTGTTTGTATGTACCGCTGTGGCGGTCGGAGTGTTAAAGTGGCTGTCTATGATGGCGGTTTCCGCCATGGTCATAATTCCATTTTTTTACCGCCGACCTGTTGGCGGTTTTACCGCTGCTTTACCACCGACCGCCAGGGTTGTAATGAGGGCCAATGTCTTACTCATAACCAAGAGGTAATTTGTATTTTTCTACTAAAAGTATCTGTTTAGTTACTAGAAAAGACTTTAAAAGAAAAAAATCAAATCACTGCTTTTTTTAGCCTGGTGTTATTCTGCCTGAATTCTTTTCTACCAGACCGTCAGTGCTTGTTATGTGAGGCATGTGTGGGTAAACAAAAAATATTGGCCCTGTGACTCTGCTAATCATAAACACATCAAATTCCAATGTCTCTAGGGGACCAGCAATGTACTGCTACAGTGCCACCCACTACTTACTTTGAAAGAAGTGTTTGCTCAGGGCGTTGTTTATAATTTTTATTTTTTTCATTTTGTTCTTCTCAATATAGCTACTCCCGCTGGTCGACCAGCACCACCGAGTAGGCAGAAGAAAGCCGCCCATCTGCGGTGGCAGAGGCTGGAGACTATACAGGCCGAATACCTGCAGCTTGTGGTCCTGGAGGATGAAGACTCAGAAGTAGCTGCATCTGAACCAGGACCCAGTTCAGCAGCATGCCAGTCCCATCCTCCCAACCATTACATCACCATAGCTGCTGGCCTGGGGCATGGGCAGTGCTTTGGCCCCCAGGGGACCCACAACTCCCCGTACTGCCAGCCTTTTCCTGGCGGTTCATACCACCAGAAAAAGGCTGGCGGTCGTGGACTCGTATTCCCCTGGGCAGCGCTGCTAGCAGCGCTGCCTAGGCGGATTCTCACCGCCGGGGCAAATCTGGCGGAATACCGCCGGCCCCGGTGGTGCGACCGCGGAGCTTCCACTGCGGTCGTAATAGGCCAGGAAGCACCGCCAACCTGTTGGCGGTTCTTCCGTCATTTTAGCCCTGGCGGTCTCGTACCGCCAGGGTCAAAATGACCCCCATAGTCATCAATCTGTCTGTACTGCTCAAACAGATGTTGCAACATATAATAGGTTCAGTTCCAACATTTTAGCATGTCCTGTATCAGGGCTTTAACTGGTACTCTGTTACCATGCTCAATAATCCACAACTGCTTCTGGGCTTTAAAAGAATGGTTAAAATGAGTGCAAATTTGTCTGCAGGTGGGCGGTATGTTGCTGACTACGTCTTCTTGTTCTGAAAGTCTTGCACAACCAGGTTGATGCAGTACGCCAAACACAGGACTCTGAAATAGCCACCATCTGCCATAGCCTTGACATTGTTGCTACCATTGTCCGTGGCAACAAATCCAATTTGGAGACTTCTGGGTCACATGCGTTCAGACACCTTACTATTAAATTTGTCGAAGATGTTTGCAGGGGTATGTGATTTCTCCATGGCAAACATGGCTATTGCTGCATGCCACCAAACACTCTTAAAAATGTCTTCAGGTCCAAGACCTGTAAATAGCTTTTGCTTTACCTCCACAAAAGAGATCCAGTGCGCAGTGATACACATGTAATCAGTAGCCTGACAACTAGTCCACATGTCTGTCGTCAGGTGAATAGTGTGGACAACACTTTGCTGCAAAGCTTGTCAAACCAATTGCAGAACAGTGTCCGACTTGTTACTTTCTATTTCAGGCAGATGGCTGCCACAAACTCTAAGAATCCCACTCCTTTCACAAAAGAAAAAGGGAGGAGGTCCAGCGATAATATTTTTGCAAGCTTACCAATGTACAAATGTGCCATTGGGTGATTGCGGGGGTAGGGTCCCTCCTGCCTAAACATTCCCTAGTAGTAGCCTTGATTTTATTCATTTCTGGGGCCACTGATGTAGGCCACTTTTGTTATGTAGGTGGTGTTCGTCTTAATGTATGTTGTGGTGCAGTTACTGCATGCCTTGGTGTCTTCATCTAACACATAGAGTCTTCCAGTGCCATTGTGCGGTTGCTTAGGCAGTTGATTCTGGCGTACTGCTGAGGACCGGACTGCTTTGTGTGAAGATGTCACCTCCTTCTTCCTCACCTTCTACTGTGATTTTACCACTTGTAGCTGATTGTTCCCAGCTTTCCTCACCTTCACCACCACAACCACAACTTTTTTAAGGTGCTCTTCCCACTGAAGTGCGTGATTTTTTTTTTATATATCGGTCATCTAGTATGCATTACCGTAATGTGAATCAGGCTTACCTTGACAAACACTTGAGTGGCAAATGGAGCATATCACAGGGTTCTCCTGTTTGCTAATTGTTAAAAAGTCCCAAACTGGGGAGAAGTACTTTCTTACTGGGCTACTGCCAATGCCTGAAAAAGAACTGGAGGTAGGTGGGTGTGCTGAATGCTTCTCTGCAATGCATACTTCTGCTGAGGTATGGGTTGGTGCAGATCTCTGCTAGGGCCTTACAAATATCGGAGCTGGTGGTGTTGCCTGTTCCACATCCCTCGGAGCAGGTTGAATAGTAATCTCTGACTCCTCTGTGCCAGCTTCCACAATGACTGGCTTGTCATCATCATCATCCTCACCATCATCTCCTTCCATGATTCTAAGGCTTTCTGGAACTTTTCTTTTCCCTTGCCTCTCCTGGCATCTCTCTGACTCTGCCGGGGCCCACTCCATGTACCTTTCATTGTCATCAGAATTGATGCTTGGAGAAGATGGTGGAGTAGCACCCTTCCTTTTTTCTTGCTGGAGATCGGGGAGTCATTGATTGTAAAAGAGGAGGTTCTTGCTCTGCAGGAAGCTCAACCTCCTGTTCTGCTCCAGCTTTGGGAAGATCTACTATTATTGGCTGCAGCTGGAGTCCTCTTTGCTCTGTTTCCTTGGATCGATTGGGTACTACTTTGGGAAAGGGATATATCCAGTTTAACGTCATTGCTTGTCGGCTTTGCCATGATTGCATTGGCTGCCTCACTGACAGAAATGGTCTTTGGCTTAGATTGGGGTGATGCTGTAGATGCTGGAGTGCTGCTCCCACACTCCTCCCCAGATGCTTGTGTGCAGGCACATGTCACTCGAAAAAGGATGCTGTTGGCACACCACTGGTGGAATGCTGTTTTATCTCACTCACCACTTTTTTAGGAGTAACTTTCTTTGGGGCTACCTTAAAGCTCTCAGTTTGCAGTGGCACTAATCTGCACAAGTGGAGGAGATTTGAAGACTTAACTGTATAGGCCTTCTCTTTGACAGTGCTGCAGGTCATGTGACATCTCTTCTCTTGTGCACCTTAAAGCAACCAAGCACGAAAAACATGTAGTTAGTGGAACGAGGCATTGTTGCATGTTGAGTACAGACTAATGCAATATTAAAGTGGTTTGATACTTATGAAATAAATACCAATGTATTCAAACATTGTAAAGTCAAACCACATCACCACACAATACAATTTCAATTCTGAGGCGGCACAACATGCAGATATAGCTCTTTGCTTTATCTCCATCTGTTTTAAAGTCACAAAGAGGTGCATCGGGTAAATGGAATAATCCTTAAAAATCTATGGCGACAAAGTGGTCCAGGGGAAATGTAATAATCATTAAAAAAAAATGATGATGCTGATTTGTCTGCAATGCCCTGCAGCCAGGGTGTCGAGGAGGAAAAGGTTTATTATACATCTAAAGAAACTGAATGCTGTAGTGCGGCTGTGCGCCTTTGGTGGATGGATGGATGGATGAATGGAGGAATAGATGTGGATAGATGGATGAATGGGTGGATCGAGGCAAAATGCGGAATTATATAAAATGCAATACAAAATTTGAAAAAATAAATAAAAACTAAAATAAAAAAACAAATGATCAATAATTAACGATGATTGTATGTAAGCCTATGGCAGACACACTGGCTCGATCCACAAAATGGCTGCCAGCAACATGGTAAAACAACAACAAGGAACAAGGAGGCATGGCAAACAAAGTATGCATGCATGTCTATGGCAAAAACACACTGGCTAGATGCACAGAATTGCTTCCAGGCACATGATAAAACAACACGGAGCAATGAGGCATGGCAAACAAAGAACACTTGCAAGCCTATGGCGAAGGGACACTGGCTGAAAAGAACAAAATGGCTGCGAGCCACATGGCCAAACAACAACAACAAGGAGCAAGGAGGCAAGGGAAACAAAGAAGAACCCATGCAAGCCTATGGCAAACACACGCTCACTAGATGCACAAAATGGCTTATAGCCACCTGGTAAAACAAAAACAAGGAGCAAGGAGGCATGAAAAGAACACATGCAACCCTATGGTAAAGGAACACTGGCTGGATAGACAAAATGGTTGCTGGACACATGGTTAAACAACAACAACAAGGGAGCAAGGAGGCATTGGGAACAAAGAAGAACCCATGCAAGCCCATGGTAAAGACACACTCGCGGTCACAAAGCAATTTAGCATAGTGATGTGAGTCGCAAATAGGAAGGGGACACCCCTTCCTATTTGCAAGTCGCATTCACAATTTACAATTTGCGAGTCGGTACCGACTCGCAAATTGTGAATGAGCATTGCAATCGGCATTCTACATGGCGCAAACTGCGATTTTCGCAGTTTGTACCATGCAAAACGCTTGCTACATCTGGCCCTTAGTCCTTAAATCCAAAGGCATATCCAGGAGACAAAGAGAATGATCCTTCTACCTCAAAATCCAAGTGAAAAGTGACTAGGAGATAGACAAAGCACTGGGAAGAGCCTGCTGGACAGAAACAGGAAGTTGGAGTCTCTTTTGCATGTCCTTCCTGTTTGGAAAAAAAAAGCGCTTCTCAATCTAAAAAACATTCTTTGACCAGGTCTCCCGCTGATAGCAGCCAATGTACTAGATTTCCGCCTCCGCATTCAATGAGTACAACATTGAATTCTTCCATTTTGTACCATGCTAGCCATCTCATAGGCCGTTTCAGTTGCGCCACTGCAAAATGCAATTCTAAATCCGGTGTTCCCCGGACTCCTTCCTGTATAGGACTGTATAGTATCTGTAGCAATACTTGCTTACTAGAGGGCTCTCAAATCAAGTTTGAATCTAGACTACTCAACTCCTTGAAGAAGGCCCTAGAGGGACATACTGGGAGTGTTGAAAAGAAATATAATATCCGGAGGACGACATGCATTTTAGGAATAGGTGCTCAGCCCACAGATGACAAAGGTAGTCACCTCCAAAAGGCTGGCGAATGTCGCACAGAAGTCAATGCACTAATGTGATTACCATCTAAAAGATCCTTAACCTCATGGTATACATTAAGTGCCAAGGAAGATAATCCTGCCCCAGCTCAGCTCTGTCCTCTTGACTTAACCACAGAAGAGGGAAAATACAATACTTTTCCCTGTTTCTGAAGTGCAGCTAAACAGTCGAAGGTGTTTAGCAGGTTCTGAAGAGAGGAAAGGGATTGGATATGATATTGTAGTTATATGAGCCCATCGTCTGCATAAAGTGAGATGAAGTGCCAGTTTGTGTGAATCTGTAAATCCCGGAGGGACCCCTTGTTTATATAGCAGCAGCCAGAGGTTCCATTGCAAGTGCAAAGATTATAGGCAAGAGAGAGCAACCCTGCCTAGTACCTCTCTGTGTTGAGAAAGAACATGAGGTGTAGCCTCCTATGCTCACTCTAGCCTGCGGAGCTGCATATAATAATCTGATCAATTTAAGGAACTCGGGCCAATGCAGATAACCTCCAAAACGCATGTCAAATAAGTCTAATCCAGTGCATCAAATTCCATCTCAAAACCTAGAGAGATGGTCACCCGGAGAGTCTCCATATCTTTTAAAGCTCCCAGTATATGGCACAGATGGAGTATACTATATGCGATCAATATTAATGAAATAAATCCACATTTGTCAGAGTGGATCAGAAAATCCCACATGTGGAGCACTCTGTTGGCTGGAACTTTGCTCAGGATCCGGTAATCAATATTGAGCATGGGGATAGTGCGATAGGAGCTCACCAAAAGTGGGTCTTTGCCTTGTTTTGGGAGTACAACTGTAAGGGCCTCTCAGAGGGAGTCAGGTAAAAAGTCCTGTTGATGCATCTCATTGTACACCGCTAACAATGTAGAGGTTAGTGTAGCTAGGTACACTGCGCCAAAATCTACGGGGAAACCATCCATACATGGGGTCTTGCTCCATGCCATCTAATGTATGACTAGTTGAAGTTCATCCAATTGTATGGGGTGTTCTAATTCCAAAAGCTGGAGGGGAGATAATTGGAGCCGAGGAACTCCTTGTGAGAAAGCCAGTGGGCGCGGTGTACAGCGCCTCATGATTTACAGCCATGACAACATTCGTCCAAGCTTATCGCTCTCCCTGTGTTGACGCACCACAGTGGTTTTATAATGAATCTTACTCAATCCCGGAATCTTCTCTCTGTATTGGTAGTGAAGTTCTACCCTTTGCAGGTATGCAGTTGCTATAGTCACTGCCTTAATTTCTACGGCACGTATATGTGCCTTGAAGTCCGGGACAGAGGGCATAAGTGACGACTTTGCGCCCCAAGAAGTGTAAATGTAGTGTCCCTTCATGACTAACTTTATGGCATCCTATTCATGCCTATTCATTCTGGTGGTGGCCCTGTCATCATTGTCCTCAAAGTATTGTGAGAGGTGTGTGCCAATGGCTTATCTATCGAGCACATCCCTTAGTTCCTCTGTCTGTGGCCTCCATGTTGGGATGGCAGACCTATTCACCCCACCAACTGAAGGTTACCTTGATCGGGTTGTGGTCAGAAATTGTCCAGCCCAGATATTTGATGGACTGCACTAGGGACCAGTATTCTGAGATTCAAAATATATAATCCAACTTGGTATGGATCTGACGACCTGGAGCATAATACGAGTACTCTGCATCAGCTAGGTGGCCTAAACGCAAGATGTCATGAAGATGGAGCATAGCAGTCCATTGTTGAAATTGCTTAGTTGCCTGAATCCCTTGGGTACCCAGGAGAGGGGGGCCCTGATCTGTCTAAGAGTGAATCATGTACACAATTAAACTCCTGGCACCATAATCTAGGGGTCTGTAGTATTAAAGATGGAGACAAAGGCCCTCATTATAACATTGGCTGTAAAAACTGCCTACCGCCGTGGTGATGGTCGCAAAAAGACTGTTGCTGCAGCTACCAGTCGTCCACCAAATTATGACCGTAGCCGGAATTCCATCAGAAGGATGGCGGAATTCCGGGTGCAGCCATGGCAGCGGATGTCGGTAAGGTGGCGTTGCTGCCAGCAGCAGCGCCACACCAGTAGACTGCCACACACCGTTTCATGACCCATGATACTGCCTGGCGGTGCTCTGCTGCCGGACGCTGCTACTGGCAGCAGCGCCTCATCTCCTGCCAGAGGACCCTCTGAAAGCAAGTAAGTTGGGTGCTCTGACAGGGTAGAGGGGTGGGGGGTGTTGAGTGTGTAGGGGGGTGTGTGTATGTTTGTGCGTGCATGCATGAATGCGAGTGTGTTTTGCGTGTTGTTTGTGTGTGCATGTATGGATGTGTGAGTGCGTGTATGTTGTGTTGTGTGAATGCGTGGGTGTTTTTATGTATTTCAGTGAGTGTGGATGTGTGTGTAAATGGATGTATGCATGCATGAGTGAATGTGGGTATGAGTGTGTATGATGGAGCGTGAAGGTGCATGTATGTTGGGGGGGTGGGTCTGGAGTGGGAGGGGAGTGTGGGGAGAAACCTGGGGAGGGGGACAGGGAAGACCCCTATCAGTGACAGGGAAGGGATTCCCTGTCACTGATAGTGCATACCACCATGGTTTTCATCGCAGTAATGAGGCCACAAAAACCATGGTGGTAGGTGGCATCATAATCCTACAGGCTGTCTACTGACGCCCGCCTTGCTGGAGATTGAAGTCTCCATCCCGGCGGATGTTATCGCCGTGGCGGACGGAGTGGTACATTGGTGGTTTGGCTTGAGCCAAACCGCCAATGTCATATTATGGGGAAAAGTTCCGCCAGCCTGATGGCAGTATTTTTCTCCATTTTACCGCCATCCGCCGGGGACATAATGACCTCCAAAGTATGGAGAATATTGCCCCAATGTGTGTTAGGTTAGAAATTGTAAGCAGGAAGAGGGGGCGACCATCTAACAGTCCCTCCATTAGAACATATCTACCATCAGTATCAACCAGTACTCTGTGCTGAACAAAGGACACTCCTGGGGCCACCCAAATCAGAACCCAACAGGAATAAGCAGAATACATAGTGCTATAAGTCTGTCCTCGCAAGTGCCTGGAAACCTTCTCAAGTTCCCCCTTAGTTAGATGCAATTCCTGGAGGCATGCAATAGGTGCATTTTGATGCCTTAGGTATGCATATATCATATGTCGCCTAACAGGCATAGCCATACCCCTGATATCCCAAGTTAGCATATTAAAGAATGTAGACATTGGAGTCATTGGTAATATGAGGAGCCCCAAGAGACCAATACATTATTTAATAATTTATTGAACAGATAATGAAATCCAATACAATTAAATAGAAGAAAAAGAAATACAAATGCAATCAGAAGCTGAGTGCATGCTGAAAAGAAAACATGTTGTGATTAGAGCACACATGATATGTTAAAAAGGGATATACAAATAAAATAAACCACCAAGCCCAGAACTCCACATAATGCATAACAAACAAAATACATAAGCCAAGGCCCTAAAGTGTGTAATACATTAATAATGGCTACAATAAATACCAGCATATGCCATTAAAATCCACGACTTAACCAACAGCGGACAGCGTGGCAAGAGCAAGGAAAAAAAAAAAGTTTCAATCATACCTATCCTTTGCTCGCAGTACCACTAAATTTAAATTGAGCAATTTTAATAAATGTAATCAATAACACATTTAGCATTGAATTAGCAGGGTCCAGAGACTGAATAATAGCCTGCCGACAGGAGCAAATTCCCAGTTCATTCCATTTGCATTGAAGCAAAAATCTACGCTCCTTAGGTAAAGCTGGGCACATACATACCACATGATCAAGAGTTTTGTCCGCATCATAACAACCTCTGAATATCACCCCTTACCCAAAGGGTAGCCGCCATTGAGGTAGATATTTCAAGACACCCCAATTGCCCATCATTAATGCCATAAAGGCCCTTTTCAACCGAGACACATAAGAACAGGAAAAAAAAAAGGCTGAAAGGCGTACCTGGCTTAAAAGATTTAATTACTGACTAGGCATGCTTCCGTTGAGCAAGGAGGCAACCATCTCAGTGATACGAATATAGTTGAAAAAGCCTTTTTACACCTAATTTAAACAGAGAAAGGGAGGGATTACTTTACCAAAGATCATCAACGCTCAGTCACCATTTGCATTGGGACAAGAAAAGGAAGTATGATCCCTTCAATTTAGACTTACTGATTTTTTGCCACAGGACTGTCTCTAAACGGCCATCTGTGGCACAACGCAGCTTATGACAGACCTTCAAAAAAGCACCGGCACCAACTGCCACCAGGTCCGGAAGCCCAAATTCCAACTGTACCTGCGCAGGTGAGGCAAGGCACGGAACATGAAAGACACTCTTATAGATTTTATTAACCAGGCTATTTAATAGGCAGGACCCTTTACCCAACAGAAGTTCTTAACAGTAGGCCAGTGAAGGGATAATCTTTACTCTCATTACTTCCATAAAAGGAAGGAAGGTTGGCTCCTATGAAAACTTCAGATAATTTAGAGAAGGCCACCTGCAATTCCACAGCTTTGAGTTCGATCTCCTTCGAATGTTTAACAAAGCTGCCCCTGGAATTGAAGTGCACCCCTAAATATTTTTAAGAGCGGTCAGAAACAAGTTTACAGATTTTATAATACCAACTGAAGTTTGTTTTTTTTCCTTCCAAAGGAAACCACTTTGGTTTTAAGCAGATTAACTTCCAGTTGATTCTCAGAAGTATAGGATGCAAGTTGATTAAGCAGCCGTTGAAGGCCGATCTTAGTGTAACTAAATAATACAAGATAATTGGCATAAAGCAGATGACTGAGCCTAAGATGTTGATAATTCAGCAATGAATAAATTAAAAAGAAGAGGAGCAAGCACACAGCCCTGTTTCACACCACGGGTGGTGGGGATTTTTATAGAAAGAGAACACCCATCTGTTAGACCTGACAGCCTTAGGGTAGTCACCCCTAACTTTTTGCCTGCCTCCCTCCATTTTTTTGGACACTGTTTTGCTGGTTTATAAACTCTGCGCACTTTACCACTGCTAACCAGTGCTAAAGTGCATATGCTCTCTCCCTTAAAACATGGTAACCTAGAATCCTACCTGATTGGACTATTAATTTACTTATAAGTCCCTAGTAAGGTGCACTTTATGTGCATAGGGCTGGTAAATTAAATGCTACTAGTGGGCCTGCAGCACTGGTTGTGCCACCCACTTAAGTAGCCCCTTTTTCCTTGTCTCAGGCCTGCCATTGCAAGGCCTGGGTGTGCAGTTTCACTGCCACCTCGACTTGGCATTTAAAAGTACTTGCCAAGCCTAGAACTCCCCTTTTTCTACATATAAGTCACCCTTAAGGTGTGCCCTAGGTAACCCCTAGGGCAGGGTGCTGTGTAGGTAAAAGGCAGGACATGTACCTGTGTAGTTATATGTCCTGGTAGTGTAAAACTCCTAAATTCGTTTTCACACTACTGAGAGGCCTGCTCCCTTCATAGGCTAACATTAGGGCTGCCCTCATACACTGTTGAAGTGGCAGCTGCTGATCTGAAAGGAGCAGGGAGGTCATATTTAGTATGGCCAGAATGGTAATACAAAGTCCTACTGACTGGTGAAGTCGGATTTAATATTACTATTCTAGAAATGCCACTTTTAGAAAGTGAGCATTTCTTTGCACTTAAATCCTTCTGTGCCTTACAATCCACGTCTGGCTGGGCTTGGTTGACAGCTCCTTGTGCATTCACTCAGACACACCCCAAACACAGGGTACTCAGCCTCACTTGCATACATCTGCATTTTGAATGGGTCTTCCTGGGCTGGGAGGGTGGAGGGTCTGCTCTCACACAAAGGACTGCCACACCCCCTACTGGGACCCTGGCAGACAGGAGTAAACTGAAAGGGGACCTGGTGCACTTCTTAGCCACTCTTTGAAGTCTCCCCCACTTCAAAGGCACATTTGGGTATAAAACAGGGCCTCGGCCCTACCTCATCAGACACTTGCTGGAGAAGAAACCTGAACCAGAAACTACATCCTGCCAAGAAGAACTGCCTGGCTGCTCAAAGGACTCACCTGTCTGCTTTCTACAAAGGACTGCTGTCTTGCTGTTGCCCTGCTGCCTTGCTGAACTCTTGTCTGGCTGTGAAAGTGCTCTCCAAGGGCTTGGATAGAGCTTGCCTCCTGTTCCTTGAAGTCTCAGGACCAAAAAGACTTCTTCCTTTCACTTGGACGCTCCGTGCGCCGAAAATTTCGACGCACAGCTTGTTTCGCGGCGAGAAAAACACCGCACACCGACGCTGATCAACGCGGCGCTCTCGGGACGATCGAGACTTCGACGCACAACCTCGCAAGGACAACGCCGCCCGACTTTCCATGAGAAATCGACGCGACGCCTACCGTGAACGCGAAACTTTGACGCACGGCCTCGCAAGGACAACGCCGCCCGACTTCCGAGGAGAAATCGACGCGACGCCTGCCGTGAGACCAAAATTTCGACGCACGGCCTCGCAAGGACAACGCCGCCCGACTTCCAAGGAGAAATCGACGCGACGCCTATCGTGAGATCAAAACTTCGACGCGCAGTCCCGCAGAACGACGCGCAGCCGGAAAACAAGTAGGAGAATCCACGCACAGACCCGGGACATCTGGTAATCCCCGCGATCCACGAAAAGAGACTGTCTGCATGCCGGAAAACGACGCCCGACTTCCCCGCGTGGAAAAGAACGACGCAAGTCTTTGTGTGCTGAGGAGAAATCGACGCACACACCCTTTTTTCACGCATCTCTTTTCCTGTGGCCCTCTGAGGAGATTTCCCACCAGAAACCAGGTACTTTGTGCTTGAAAGACACTTTATTGCATTCTAAAGACTTAAGACACTTTATATCACTTCCCTGTGATATTTCTACAATTTTCCATTTGCAACTTTATTCTTTTTGACCTACAATTATCCTGATAAATATTATATATTTTTCTAAACACTGTGTGGTGTATTTTTGTGGTGCTATATGGTGGTATTGTATGATTTATTGCACAAATACTTTACACATTGCCTTCTGAGTTAAGCCTGACTGCTCGTGCCAAGCTACCAGAGGGTGGGCACAGGATAATCTTGGATAGTGTGTGACTTACCCTGACTAGAGTGAGGGATTTTGCTTGGACAGAGGGTAACCTGACTGCCAACCAAAAACCCCATTTCTAACATTGGTGATCAGCGGTGAGGATAGGACTTGTATTTGTGCAGTGACATACAGTAGCTAAGTATCTCACTACCTACCCACAGTTGAAGGTCAACTTGGTTTATATCTCTTTTTGAAAATCCGTTTTTTCCTGACAATTTTCAAAAACTAAATCCTCACTCAACATGTCTCTGACTGGGTCTCAGACAGGGGACTTTGACCTAGTCCAGTTGGATACATACACGGTCAAACAACTAAGAGGATTCTGCAGGGCATTAAGGGTACCCACCCAAGGGGCCTCCAGAAAGGAGGACTTTCAAGTGGCGCTGAGGGCCTGGGCAGAAGCCCATTTAGAGGATGATGAGGAAGGGGAGCCAGAAAATGGCCCCTCAGAAGGATTTTCACTATCTATGGATGGTGTTACCACTGCAATTGTGCACCCTTCCAGACCAGGGAGCAGTGTCTCCATGCAAAGCCTGACCGCAGAGGAAAGGAGAGAGGAAAGGGAGTTCCAATTGCAAATGGCAAAACTGAAAATTGAGGCGCAACAGGAGGAGAGGAGGGCAGAAAGAGAAGCCAAACAAGCTGAGGCTGAAAGAGCAGCCAAACAGATTGAAGCTGAAAGGACAGCCAAACAGATTCAAGCAGAAGCTGAAAGGGCAGCCAAACAAGCAGAAGCTGAAAGAGCAGCCAAACAAGTGGAAGCTGAAAGAGCTTTGGCTGAAAAGAAACTATTGTTGGCTCATGAACTGAGTCTCAAGGAGCTGGAGATCAAGGCAAGACAGTCTGAATCCAGCAATAATGGTGGCAGCATACAGACAGGACCTGCTGGAGAAAAGAAGGTTCATATACCCAAAAATGTGGTGCCCAGTTTTGTGGTGGGAGATGACATAGATAAATGGTTAGCTGCTTATGAAGTTGCACTAAGGGCTCATGAGGTTCCTGAAGGGCAATGGGGGGTAGCTATGTGGGGTTATGTGCCGCCATTGGGGAGGGACACACTTCTCACATTGGATCCACCGGATCAAAACACATACCCACTCCAGAAAGCCACTTTACTTGCCAAGTTTGGGCTGACCCCTGAGGGATACCGTCAGAGGTTCAGGGACAGCACCAAACAAACCACACAGACATGGGTAGATTTCTTTGATTTCTCTAGTAAGGCACTGAATGGATGGGTGCGGGGCAACAAAGTAGCAGATTATAAAGGTTTATATGACTTGATCCTGAGAGAGCATATGCTTAATGTTACTTATACCGATTTGCGCCAGCACCTAGTGGATAGTAAGCTGACTGATCCCAGGAAGCTTGCTGAGGAGGCGGACCTCTGGGTTAGCACCAGAGTGTCCAAAAAGGTACCTGGGGGGGACTCCCACAAAGGTGGTCAGGGTTCCCAACAGAAGAAAGAGGGGGGAGATAAACTTACAGATAAGGAACTCTCTAAAGGCCCCCAAAAGAATTCCCAGGGAGGGGGTGGCAACCCTTCCTTTTCCAAATTTGGGAAAAAGCCAGGGACATTTGACAGGTCAGGAAAATCTAGCCCCAAATGCATGGAGTGTTACCAATATGGTCACTACAAAGGCGATCCACAGTGCCCCAAGAGGGCACCGTCCACTACCGGACAGGCACCTGGGTTGACTAGTGTAGCACTCGGGGGGGAGATGGACCCAACTAGCTTTGGGGAGCAGGTAGAGATTTCCCTAGTGTCCCTGGGAGAAGGAGAAATGGTGCCCAAGGCCCACATGCCCAGAAATACTTCCAAGTACCGGCAGTGGGTCACCATTGATGGGCAGAGGGTGGAGGCTCTGCGTGACACAGGAGCCAGTATGACTACTATCAAGAGTCAGCTGGTGTCAGCAGAGCAGATAGTACCTAATACATTCCACCAGGTCAGAGTCGCTGACAATCGCGAGAGTCACCTACCGGTGGCTCTGGTTCCCTTTGAGTGGGGGGGGGTCTCTGGTACTCTGAAAGTAGCTGTGAGTCCTGCCATGCCTGTAGATTGTCTGTTAGGCAATGACCTTGAGCACACTGCTTGGAAAGAAGTGGAGCTCAGGTCTCACCTGGAGATGTTAGGGTTACCTGAGTGGGTCTGCATGACCACACGGTCCATGGCTGACCGAGAGGGAAGTCAAGGGCATCTGGAGCCTGGAACGATGGCCCAGAGAGCTGCCAGGAGGAGGGACCAGGGGTGCGGGAAACCGGCCCCCGCTGTTCCCACAGTGGCTGACGGGGCTCCTGAGGAGGAGGCTTCCGAGCCAACTGGGGAAGACATCGCCGCCCTAGGTGACTTACCTGAGCTTGCTGGCTGGCAAGTTGAGGGTGGACCCACCAGGGAGGAATTCTGCAAGGCGCAGAAAGAATGTCCCACTCTAGAAGGTTTGAGGAAACAAGCCTCAAACCAGGCAGCCGGCGACGCCTCTGGCGATCACCACCTATATTGGGAGAATGATCTCCTCTACAGTGAGCCTAAGGTTCCGGGCTTTGGGGCAGCACGTATGCTGGTGGTCCCCCAATGTTACCGAACCTTCCTACTGGGTCTGGCTCACGACATTCCCCTGGCAGGACATTTGGGGCAGGGCAAGACCTTTAACAGGCTTGTCACCCACTTTTATTGGCCCAAAATGAGGACACACTCAGACAAATTCTGCAGATCCTGTCCTACCTGCCAGGCCAGTGGTAAAGCAGGAAAAAGGGTTAAAACCCCCCTGATTCCACTTCCTGTCGTTGGCACCCCCTTTGAAAGGGTGGGCATCGACATTGTTGGTCCCTTGGACCCCAAAACTGCCTTAGGCAACAGGTTCATCCTGGTTTTGGTAGACCATGCCACCCGTTACCCCGAGGCAATCCCTCTAAGAACAGTAACTGCACCGGTGGTGGCCAGAACCCTGATGGGGATATTTACCCGTGTGGGATTCCCCAAGGAAATAGTGTCTGACAGAGGCACTAACTTCATGTCTGCATACATGAAGTCTCTGTGGGATGCGTGTGGTGTAACTTACAAGTTCACCACACCCTATCACCCCCAGACGAACGGTCTTGTGGAGAGATTCAACAAGACCCTGAAAGGCATGATTGGTGGCCTTCCTGAGGCCATGAGGCGTAAGTGGGACGTCCTCTTACCATGCCTTCTCTTTGCTTACAGAGAGGTCCCCCAGAGAGGGGTAGGGTTCAGTCCCTTTGAACTTCTCTATGGGTACCCTGTCAGGGGACCCTTAAGCATTGTCCAGGAGGGATTGGAGAAAGCTCCAAAGACACCCCCTCAGGATGTGGTCAGCTATATGTTGGCCCTCCGCAACCAGATGACCCGCTTCTGGAAAGAAGCCCAAGATAACCTTGAGGCCAGTCAAGAGGTGATGAAACAATGGTATGACCAGAAGGCCACCCTGGTAGAGTTTCAACCTGGAGACAAAGTGTGGGTAATGGAGCCAGTAGAGCCCAGAGCTCTCCAGGACCGCTGGTCTGGCCCATTTGAAATAAAGGAGCGGAAAGGGGAGGCCACTTACCTAGTGGACCTCAAAACCCCTAGGAATCCCCTAAGGGTGCTCCATGTGAACCGACTAAAAGCTCATTTTGAGAGGTCGGAGATCAACATGCTTCTGGTCACAGATGAAGGAACGGAAGAGGAGAGTGAACCTCTCCCCGACCTCCTCTCTGCCCAAGAAGGTGATGGGTCAGTAAGCGGGGTCATTCTGTCTGACTCCCTGACTCTAAATCAGAAAGGAGACTGTTATGAGCTGTTGGAGCAGTTCTCCCCCCTGTTCTCCCTTACTCCTGGGCTGACCCACCTCTGTGTTCATGATATTGACACCGGTGACAGTCTCCCTGTGAAAAACAAAATTTACAGGTTGTCGGATAAGGTGAAGGCCAGCATCAAGGAGGAGGTCTCCAAGATGTTGACTCTAGGGGTCATTGAGAAATCCAGTAGTCCCTGGGCCAGCCCAGTGGTATTGGTCCCTAAGGCTTCTGCCCCAGGTGCGAAGCCAGAACTCCGGTTCTGTGTGGACTACCGGGGTCTCAACTCAGTCACACGGACTGATGCTCACCCCATCCCCCGAGCTGATGAGCTCGTGGACAGGCTAGGCGCTGCCAAGTTCCTGAGTACGTTTGATCTTACTTCAGGGTACTGGCAGATCGGCCTAACTGAGGGGGCCAAGGAAAGATCCGCATTTTCAACCCCGGATGGCCATTACCAGTTCCGGGTGATGCCGTTTGGGTTGAAAAATGCCCCCGCTACCTTCCAACGGTTGGTTAACGGGGTCCTAGCTGGCAAGGATGCCTTCTGTGCAGCCTACCTGGATGACATAGCTGTCTACAGTTCCAGCTGGGAGGAACACCTGCTTCACCTCAAGGAGGTGCTTCAGGCCCTGCAACAGGCAGGCCTGACCATCAAGGCCAGTAAGTGCCAGATTGGGCAGGGTTCCGTGGTGTACTTAGGACACCTAGTGGGTGGTGGCAAGGTGCAGCCACTCCAGGCCAAGATTGAAACTATCAAGGCCTGGCAACCACCCCGAACACAGACGGAGGTGAGAGCCTTTCTAGGCCTCACAGGATACTACCGCCGATTTGTCAAGGGCTATGGTACCATTGCAACACCCTTGACAGAACTCACTTCCAAGAAGCAACCTAAGTTGGTGAATTGGACAGAGGCTTGTCAGAAAGCCTTTGACGCCCTGAAGGAAGCCATGTGCACGGCCCCCGTACTCATGGCCCCTGACTACTCCCAGGAATTTATCGTGCAGACAGACGCTTCAGAGCATGGCATAGGGGCAGTCCTAGCACAGCTGAATGAGGAGGGCAGAGATCAACCGGTAGACTTTATTAGCAGAAGGCTATTACCACGGGAACAGAGGTGGAGTGCTATTGAACGAGAAGCTTTTGCTGTGGTCTGGGCACTGAAGAAGCTAAGACCCTACCTGTTTGGGACTCACTTCCTGGTTCAGACAGACCACAGGCCCCTCAGATGGCTCATGCAGATGAGGGGTGAGAATCCAAAACTCTTGAGGTGGTCCATTTCCCTACAGGGGATGGACTTTACGGTGGAACATCGCCCAGGGGTTGACCACGCCAATGCTGATGGTCTCTCCAGGTACTTCCGCCTTAGCGATGAGAGCTCCCAGGAGGTCGGGTAGCTCTCCCCACTTTCAGCTGGGGGGGACCCATGTTAGACCTGACAGCCTTAGGGTAGTCACCCCTAACTTTTTGCCTGCCTCCCTCCATTTTTTTGGACACTGTTTTGCTGGTTTATAGACTCTGCGCACTTTACCACTGCTAACCAGTGCTAAAGTGCATATGCTCTCTCCCTTAAAACATGGTAACCTGGAATCCTACCTGATTGGACTATTAATTTACTTATAAGTCCCTAGTAAGGTGCACTTTATGTGCATAGGGCTGGTAAATTAAATGCTACTAGTGGGCCTGCAGCACTGGTTGTGCCACCCACTTAAGTAGCCCCTTTTTCCTTGTCTCAGGCCTGCCATTGCAAGGCCTGGGTGTGCAGTTTCACTGCCACCTCGACTTGGCATTTAAAAGTACTTGCCAAGCCTAGAACTCCCCTTTTTCTACATATAAGTCACCCTTAAGGTGTGCCCTAGGTAACCCCTAGGGCAGGGTGCTGTGTAGGTAAAAGGCAGGACATGTACCTGTGTAGTTATATGTCCTGGTAGTGTAAAACTCCTAAATTCGTTTTCACACTACTGAGAGGCCTGCTCCCTTCATAGGCTAACATTAGGGCTGCCCTCATACACTGTTGAAGTGGCAGCTGCTGATCTGAAAGGAGCAGGGAGGTCATATTTAGTATGGCCAGAATGGTAATACAAAGTCCTACTGACTGGTGAAGTCGGATTTAATATTACTATTCTAGAAATGCCACTTTTAGAAAGTGAGCATTTCTTTGCACTTAAATCCTTCTGTGCCTTACAATCCACGTCTGGCTGGGCTTGGTTGACAGCTCCTTGTGCATTCACTCAGACACACCCCAAACACAGGGTACTCAGCCTCACTTGCATACATCTGCATTTTGAATGGGTCTTCCTGGGCTGGGAGGGTGGAGGGTCTGCTCTCACACAAAGGACTGCCACACCCCCTACTGGGACCCTGGCAGACAGGAGTAAACTGAAAGGGGACCTGGTGCACTTCTTAGCCACTCTTTGAAGTCTCCCCCACTTCAAAGGCACATTTGGGTATAAAACAGGGCCTCGGCCCTACCTCATCAGACACTTGCTGGAGAAGAAACCTGAACCAGAAACTACATCCTGCCAAGAAGAACTGCCTGGCTGCTCAAAGGACTCACCTGTCTGCTTTCTACAAAGGACTGCTGTCTTGCTGTTGCCCTGCTGCCTTGCTGAACTCTTGTCTGGCTGTGAAAGTGCTCTCCAAGGGCTTGGATAGAGCTTGCCTCCTGTTCCTTGAAGTCTCAGGACCAAAAAGACTTCTTCCTTTCAGTTGGACGCTCCGTGCGCCGAAAATTTCGACGCACAGCTTGTTTCGCGGCGAGAAAAACGCCGCACACCTACGCTGATCAATGCGGCGCTCTCGGACGATCGAGACTTCGACGCACAACCTCGCAAGGACAACGCCGCCCGACTTTCCAGGAGAAATCGACGCGACGCCTACCGTGAACGCGAAACTTTGACGCACGGCCTCGCAAGGACAACGCCGCCCGACTTCCGAGGAGAAATCGACGCGACGCCTGCCGTGAGACCAAAATTTCGACGCACGGCCTCGCAAGGACAACGCCGCCCGACTTCCAAGGAGAAATCGACGCGACGCCTATCGTGAGATCGAAACTTCGACGCGCAGTCCCGCAGAACGACGCGCAGCCGGAAAACAAGTAGGAGAATCCACGCACAGACCCGGGACATCTGGTAATCCCCGCGATCCACGAAAAGAGACTGTCTGCGCGCCGGAAAACGACGCCCGACTTCCCCGCGTGGAAAAGAACGACGCAAGTCTTTGTGTGCTGAGGAGAAATCGACACACACACCCTTTTTTCACGCATCTCTTTTCCTGTGGCCCTCTGAGGAGATTTCCCACCAGAAACCAGGTACTTTGTGCTTGAAAGACACTTTATTGCATTCTAAAGACTTAAGACACTTTATATCACTTCCCTGTGATATTTCTACAATTTTCCATTTGCAACTTTATTCTTTTTGACCTACAATTATCCTGATAAATATTATATATTTTTCTAAACACTGTGTGGTGTATTTTTGTGGTGCTATATGGTGGTATTGTATGATTTATTGCACAAATACTTTACACATTGCCTTCTGAGTTAAGCCTGACTGCTCGTGCCAAGCTACCAGAGGGTGGGCACAGGATAATCTTGGATAGTGTGTGACTTACCCTGACTAGAGTGAGGGATTTTGCTTGGACAGAGGGTAACCTGACTGCCAACCAAAAACCCCATTTCTAACACCATCACTTCGCTTAATACGAACCCAAGTATTTGTACGGAGTTCTATGATGGCACTCAGGAGCACTGAGGGAATATCCCAATTCTGTAATTTAGACCATAAAGTGCTCCGGGGGACCCGGTCAAAGGCCACCTTAAAATCAGCAAAACAACAATTCAGCGTTAGGCCTGATAAAATCATCCTGTCAATCAAAATAGAAAGTGCTAACAGATTTGTCGAAGTGCCTGGGCCAGCAGAAAACCCTGTTTGAACAGTGGGAATTAGGGCCTTTGAATCAGCCCAGGCACGAAAGTCTTGCAACAAAAGACTGGCATACAACTTGGCCTCGGTGTCCAGCAGGGCTATCATCCTAAAATTAGCGGGGTCTGACCTTGAACCACTTTTATATAAGTGATGAAGAGCAGCACCCTGCCAAGACTCGGGCATTGTTGAAGTCAATAGGCGTTGCTCAAACAGATGGGCAAGATGATTGGCCCAAAAGAGGGATCCTGTTTAAACAGTGCCTGCGGGAGACCGTTGGGACTGGAAGGTTCAAATTGCTTAGCCCTCGAGATGATATGAGGAAGTCGCAATTGAAAGGACTTCTTCACTTCATGTGTGGGAGTTGAAGACCCAGTAAACGTGGGACATGTCTTAAACAGCTGAAATAGGGCTATAAGCCCCTATATTCAATGATTTCCCTTCCAACTTACTTGCAGAAAAGTGGGTAGTCAGATAAGACGTCCAGACTCCTTCTGAAATGTTGGCAATGCCAATGCCTCTTTGATTGCTATTTAGATTATTAATAAGGGACCAAAATTTCATAGAATTTGAATCTTTGCTTACACTTAAAAGTTTGGCCCAAAACTGATTAAGATAGGACTGGTGATGATCATAAACAGCCTTCCTGTAGTCTTTCCTTAGCTGTTTGGATTTAATGAGTAAACACTTGGAATCAGGACTTTTCCTAAGTGCCCATGCTAGTCTTTAGATTCCTGGATTCTCTAGAAATGACAAGGGACCGTGGTGGAGCGCGATTGCGGGCAGGTTGAGGAAACCTTAGCAATAAAAGGCAGGAAAGTTTAACCCATGACACAATTGGGGACTCACAACCCGATCCCTCAGAGTCAAAACAGTTAATACATTCAGACAATACTATGCCACCAATAGAAGAATTCCATTTTATGCACTTTAAAGACTCAGAGTAGATGCCACCTCAAACCGCCCGACTAAATCGCCCACAATCTGCATCAATCGAGACAACCTGCCCCTTTTGCCCTTTGTACCAGGCGCAATGTAAACATTAATTACTATAAGGGTTTGCTGTGCAGTCCCGTTCCTGATGACTGTCCCCTGAATCCAGTTATCATCCCAGACCAGTGGCAGAATACTCCCATTTAGTTTAACAGTTACATAGGTGGCCAGTCCTCCCTTGGCACGGCCATTCTTACTCGTTCTATGAGCAGGTTTCCATATTTCTAAATACCCAGACAGCGGGCAGCTGTTCTCAGCCCAAGTTTCCTGAAGGGCGATTACGTTATAGCTCTTCAAGAATGCTAGGAGATCGGCCGAAGAAAACCTGTGCACAATCCCGTTAATGTTCCAAGAGCACAAGGACAATACATTAGATTAAACAACTTTATGTACAAGGCACTCACCACGTGTCCCCACATTCCCTCTCTTCCAGCCAGATTAGAAGAAACCCACAAGAACTGCAATACATCAAACACCCAACTCCAGGCTTAGATACTAATGGGCATCATGCCAGAGTGATCCAACAACAAAGAATGATCATGGTGTATACTACTAATAAGGAAAGATCCATTCAGAAATTTACCAAAGGAGGGGTCGGGCCAAGTATAGGGCACAGAATGTCAATAAATACATGTGGAAGGTCAACAAATGGAATCTAAGTAACAAGCCCGAACACTCACAGGCATAGCTAGCTCTGGTGTCATACTTTACCAGACACAAGATAGCGCACAAAGTAGAATCAAGAAATTATGAAAGGCTGTGGTTTTCAAAAGGTCTGGGATCTCACTCTGGGGAAAGCTCAATGAAGTGACCAGAGAGCCCACTCCAGTGGCAATGGATCCAGGAGCTCCAAGTTACGAGTTGTTGTCAGTGTCTGTGGCTAGGGCTTGGTATCAGTTGGTGTGATGTGTTACGATCTCAGCAACCGCCTGCGCTCTTTCCTGGGCTGCCTGTTCTTCCATGGGGCAGGAGCGGGTGTTTCGCAGGTGTAAGAGGATGGCCTGGTGTGTGGTGGGTACCCAAGGTACTTACACCTTATACCAGGTCCAGGTATCCATTATAGTGTAGTGTAGTCAGTGTCTAGTAGCAAGGCTCTATAGAGGTAGCTGCGGATGAGCAGCCAAGGCTTATCTAGGAGACATGCAAAGCTCAAGCAACACCACTGTAGTCACACACAGTGGTTACACATATGAAAGAAAACTCTCAGTTTTACAAAAACAAAGGTACTTTATTTTGCTGACACAAATACCAAAAATACCATAGAGGCTATAATCCCTTAGGAGGTAAGTAATACACAAGTTATATCACTAGAATGCAGAAATAGGCATAAAACAGACAGAAAACAGTGCAATATAGTAAAAATTACAATAATGTCCCTGGGGGAGCACAAACCATATACAAAAAAAGTAGAATGCCAGAGTCGGTCCCCCACCTAGGTAAGTGGAGTGCTTAGAGGGGAGCTGGGAGTACTAGGAAAGCCCAAAGGTAAGTACCATAACATCCCCAGTGACCAGCAAAGCTGGAGTAAATCACTGGAAATTCCCCAGAACACCTACTTGGAAGAAAAGAAGAATAATGCAAAGTTCAGAAGAGATTTCAAGAGATCAACAGTGGACTCCTGGACAAGAGGACCTGTGGAAGAAGGGGACCAAGTCCAGCAAGCACAGCACAGTCCAGGAAGGGCAGGAGTCCCTACCCACCAGACTGAAGGTGCAAGGGATGAGTCGACTGTGACGAAGGAGAGTCAGCACTGCATTTAAGAAGATGGAGTCGAGTTCCTGGAGGATGCAGGTGATGTGCCACGCTGGAAGGGAGATTGCAATTGGGTTTGCATCTTCGGATTCCACCAACAAGCCTTGGTACACGCAAAATTAATGTTTGGTGGCAAGTGGAGCTCCTGGGGACCAAGAAGGACCAGGTAGACCCTACCTAGGAGGGGGAGTCAGCGACACAGAGAGCCCACAGAAGCACAGGCAGCATCCACAGCAGTCCCACAGGAAGGGGACACGTAAGTTGAAGAAGGAGTCCTCCAGCACTACAAAAACTACTTAGGGAGCTGTGCGTCACAGGATAGAGTGCTGGAGCTTCAAGATGCCTGAAGATCCCTCAGAAAATATGTCAAAAAGCCTTGGCAGCTGCAAATGATGTGGTGCACAAGAGTTATGTCCTGCGTGGACAGGCAAGGGCTTACCTCCACTCAAGTTGGACAGCTGGAAGGGAGGACCATCAGGACCACTGCAGTCCACCAACCAAGTTTCAGGATCCACGCAAATCAGTAGGAGAGGGGATCCACACAGTCAGTCGTCTTTGCAGTTGTTGGCTACAGATGCAGGGGAGTGATTCCTTCACTCCAAGGGAAATTCCTTCTTCTTTCTTGTGCAGGCTGAAACCGGGCTTTCCTCAGAGGATGCATGACCGGGGAAATGTTGCAGTTGCTGGAAATAGCCATGGATACAATGTTGCAGGCAGCGTCTAGCTTCTTTGTTGCAGCTTGTCGGGTCCTAAAGCGTCCAGATGCAGTTTCTTCAGTCAAAAGTCAAAGTGGAGGTTGTAGAGGAATCCTGCTGGAGTCTTGCAAGCTGAATCTGCGGAACCACCCAAGAGAGAGACCCTAAATATCCCTGAAAGGAGGATTGGTCACCTAGCTGGGTGACCACCTATCAGGAGGGGGCTCTGACATCACCTGCCTGCACTGGCCACTCAGATGCTCCCAGAGTTACCTGTCAACCTTGAATCCAAGAAGACACAGCATATGGACCCTCTGGAGGAGCTCTGAGCACAACCCCTGGGGTGGTGATGGACTGAGGAGTGGTCACTTCCCTTTCCTTTGTCCAGTTTTGTGCCTGAGAGGGGACTCGGGGTCCTTGAACTGGTATTGACTGGGTTATGCAAGGAGGGCACCAAATGTGCCCTTCAAAGCATTACTAGTGGCTTGGGAAGGCTATCCCTCCAAGGCCTATAACACCTATTTCCAAATGGAGAAGATGTAACACCCCTCTCCCAAAAGAAATCCTTTGTTCTGCCTTGCTGGGCTTGAGCTGTCCAAGCGACAGGAGGGTAGAAAGATGTATGTGAGGTGGCAGCAGCTTGGGCTGCCTGGAAAACCTTAGAAGGCTGTAGGAGCAGTGCTGGGGGAACTCTAAGGAGCCCCCAGAGTGCATGGAATCATACAAGCAATGCTTGTAAAAGCATTGGGGTGGGTATCATTTCAACATGTTTGATACCAAACATGCCTATGTTCGGAGTTACAATTATGTAGCTGGGCCATGTCCAGTACAATGAAAATGGTCCTAGAGTTTGAGTGAGCACCTCTGCTAGTGCAGGGGTGCCCTCACACACAAGCACTGTGCATCCTGCCCTCTGTGTTAGAAGGTCTGCCATAGAGTGATTCATGAATGAGCTGGTGCTGTGAAAAGTGGCAGTGAAAGGGTGCTTTCGCCCTTTAATGCAGGCTGCAATGGCAGTCCTGCAAAACCCTTTGCTTGGGCTCCCTATAGGTTGCAAAATATGTGCTGCAGCTAATATGGATCCCCTGGAACCCCAATGCCCTGGGTACCTAGGTACCATATACTAGGGACTTATAATAGGGCACCCGTGTGGCAATTGTGGGATGAAATACAGAGTTTTGGGAGAGAGAGCATGATCACTGGGGTCCTGGTTAGCAGGATCCCAGTGAACACAGTCAAACACGCTGACTTTTCAGGCAGAAAAAAGGGGGTAACCATACCAAGAAAGAGGGTACTTTCCTACAACAGGTGCCGTCGGCACTTCAGCCCCCAATCTGACCAGCCCCGTGGCTCACCCTGAGAGTCATATGGGAGAAGTTGAACACCCTTCTGGGGTAGAGAAAAAGTGCATAGAGCCAGATTCAACCACTCATAGTCTAGCAGGAAAAAGTAAGGCATACGAAAGGCTCGATGAGTAGAGATCAGCCTTAACTGCTGCAAAGGTGTTATGCTTCCTCTGAACCCTTTGCTGTGCAATCAGAAGAGGCCATAATCATAGCACTGTTGAAAGTCCAGAGGCCTTTAGCTCTGAACAACTGCAGTAACAGATCCCTGTCTCAATAGCTGAGGAGGTGAGCTATGATGAGGAACGGATGGGACCCTGTGGGAGGAGAGCTCCCCTGTATCCTTTGCCCCCCTTTCAATGGAAAAAGAAGTTCAGGACCCTAGCCATAAGTACCATTGTCATCAACCATCCCTCAAGGAACAGCTCTGTCTTTGGGTTCAAAACATACATCATTCCGCCTGGAGCTGCCCTCTGTGCCTTCCGCTCTCGCCGTGAGCTCCATCACCTCTTTCTGTAGAGTCTTAACTTGTTCATTTCAAGGTCTACTGTGGTCCCAATTGCCAATAGCTTTGAATCAGTACCATTCCTCAAGTTGGCTTGATCTGCCTGTAAAAGACCATTTTTGATTTGAATCACTCCTAACTGCATCTCCACTGAAGTTGTAAAGTCCTGTATGGCATGTGGAACCTTGTCAAATATTGCTGTATGCTTCTCCAAAGTGTTCTCCAGTTAACGCATCAGATCCATTGATGATGAGGTGGCTGAGAGCATGTAGAAAATGAGGGAGGTACTGTTCCTATTAAGAAGAAAAGAAGAGAATAGGGCGGAGGATGAGACAGGAACAGGGAACTCTAACGGTTATTTCTTGGTGCCCTCACGCATCCCTTAGAGATGTCATGCTTCATTATAGGGCATGCTCCTTGTAGGACCGATGCTGCAATGTCCTACAGGCCCCACAAAGGGTCCATTTAGCTCAGATCTTTTTTCTGGTATGCCATATGATGAGTGTTCTAAGTGTGAGGTTATCCTGAGTGTGTGAGGTAGAGTAATAGTGCATGTACAAGTGAGGGAAAATAAAACTATCTAAGAGATGCCAAATAGATCCTTCTAATTCAGTGGCTCTCTTGGCAGGGTTAAAAACCTAAAATGGTGGTCAGAGCTACTATAGAGGTGTAATCTACCTAAGCAGCTTAAAATTAGTGAATGCAATCAGGTCGACATGCTCCATGCCTTGAGGCCCAAAAGACCTAAAGATTATGGGGGTTCGCCTCTACCCCACACCTATATTCCTATGTGTGGTAAAAGTGTTACCCTTAAAAATGATACCTAGTGTAGTGAGTAAATGATCATCCAACCTGGATAATGAGTAAGAAAGAGAGAGAGAAAGGATAACATATGTTAAACCAGAAAATATTACGTTTCTGGGTAAAAGCATCGGCAAGATTGCTCTTCCAGTACATGGTGTGATAGTGTCTCTAATGTTAGACATGCATATGCTTTGAAAAAGGAGCTGTATCAGTCTCCACGAGTATAAAGAAAGAGTAACGGTACACATATAAACATAGCAGACAAAACGAACATGACGCAAAATCAAATCTGTGTCAGTGTCACACATTGTGACTCAGGTGATTCATTCACAATTAGATCTTAGTGAGGGTCCTTACCCTTTGGATCAATAAGATATGCCCCGTAGTTCAGAGTCAGAGGTTAGCGCACAGCTGCTGTCAAGCAATAATAATAATGGCAGTCAAAGCATGAGGAGAAAATAATACGGCTGTGGAATACAAGAAATCACAGCTTGGTGGTGAGGTAAACTGTACTCAGGCGATTACTTGCTGGAGAGAACAACCAGCCTCTCCTCCTTTGCTCACCTGGATCAAGACTGAACAGAGAAGGTGACTCGTCTTTATAGCCCAGCAAATTGGTAGATGGCTTTAGTTGCGAGCATTGAATAGTCAATCAGACTTGTGGGTGTATCAGAGGTACATGGCTCAAGGAGCCCAGGATGCTCGCCCCTTAACAGTGGCAATTTTGAAGTGGTGTTAGATGCTACCTTTAGTAGCAGAATTCTGAATACATTAAGTGTAATATTCCCACATACCCAAATTGGCTTGAAGTTGTTCTCTATTCCCTCTGATAGTTGTTTCTTTGATTGCTTTAATCAAACCTGGATGTGGACCAATGCTCTTCCCAGTAATGATTTGTCCAAGATATTTTACTTCTTGTACACAAAACTCACACTTAACTTTTCCCAGTCTCACACACTTCTGTCTCAAAACACCCAACACAGCATCGGGTCTTACCATGTGTTCATCATAATTTTTGCTAAAAACCTAAATATTGTCCTGAAAAAATAAGACACCCTCCAGGCCTTTCACGTCTCCAATGTGAAGGGTAGGCCCTAATGATAACAAATATTACTTGCACCATTATATTTCTTCTTTCAGCAGAGATAGGTTGATTTAGAGTGGTCTCATTCCCTTTACCTACAAGGACATTCTCATCTGTATGATCGTTCAGTTCTCTAGCAGGTAGTCTTGCGTCTTGAATCCTATTGGCAATATCTAAAGCTTCTTCAAGAGAAGGATTTTTGCAAGAAAGTAATCTTTCCTGTTTTTTTCATGAAAGCATATGGTAGCCAGCTGATCCCTTATTAGCTGGTCAGTGAACACTCCAAATTCACATTTGACAGCTAACACATGCATGAAGGCAACACAAATATCCACTTACTCTGCAGAAGATCACTCCCTTGGAAAAAATGTGTGCCTCCTAACTACCAGGTTAGGTAGTTTAGATAAATGTCCTTCCAATCTTTTAACAGATCTGTCAGGCTCATCAAGATTTTGATCTTCATCTTCATGTACAAATGGAAGTAAATGTGCAAACATATTTAGGCCCGCTAAACCCAGTGAATGCTACAACAACCATGTCTTCCTTTTTGGTGTGAAATGTAAGCCTTCAAATGGCTCCCAGAAAAGCATTAAGGGGCACATTTATAGGCCCCTCGTGCCAACTTGCATCACATTAACGTAATTTATTCTAACGTTAATGTGGGCCAACAAAGCCAAAATCCCTGCGCCGTATTTACAGGGTGGCGCAATGCATGCATTGCGCCACCCTGAAACTCTTTGTGCTACATTATACTTGCGCCAAGCATAATGTATGCAAAGGGGGGATTCCCCCCGTTAGGGGAGACATAAAAATGGTGCAAGGAAATCTATGAGATTTCCTTACGCCATTTTTTTACGCACTTTGAACACCTGCTCAAGATCAGGCGTTAAAAGGGGCCTTGCATTCTTTAGAATGGGGCCCTATGTACTCTTCAGGAGTAGGGACAATATTTTGGTGCTACCCATGCAGAGTACATCAATAGCGTTATGAAAGATGATGCTATTACCCTCTACCCTGCGCCAGGGTGCGCCGTATTTCAAATAGAGCACACACATGGTGGCACTAGGGGGGTGCTAAGGGGCGCATGGAAATTGGCATTGCACTTGGTGCAGTGCCACTTTCCACAAATCTGCCCCTAAATGCTCTGAACCACTCTTTTCAAGCAATGGATGGTTCACCAGAGGTCTGCAGGAACGAAGAAGGAGGATTATTAGCCAGCATGTTAGCACTGAAAATGATACAATCATACTCCCAAAAGTAAGGGATCTTTCAATCAATGGGCATGGTACAATAATGACAATATTTAAATGCCATCTAAAAAGTAGGCAAAATCTTAAAAATTCTTTGAAACAAAATGCCTGACCTTCAGTCGTGGCTCGCAGGTCACAGAAGGGGCGGGGCGGCACGCAGGGGTGGAACATTACATTATAAAAAAGTTTTAAAAACACTTACTTTGCTCCTCGACGCGCCGCTCTGCTCCTCTGTGTCGCTGCAGACACAGACTCCCAGCCTGCCCTACGGCCAATTCTGATGCTGTTCAGAGCAGTGTCAGGATTGGCTTGGAGAGCCCAACCAGGGTGCTCCCAGGCAGAACTGGAGCGTGTACAGGTTCTCTCCAGCCCGGCAACTGTGTTGCTGGGCTGGAGAGACCCTTCTGCGCAAGCGTGTGTGGCCTGCCCAAGACGGCCAGCCAAACATCAATGTGCAGTAAGGGGGTGTGCTGAGCACTCCCCCTAATTGCTTGTCATCCCCCTAGCCCCACCCCATTTCCCCCAAAATGATAATAAACAGAGTTTATTATTGTTTTTTGGGGAAAAGGTTTGCAGCTGCAGCTGCCGCTGCTGGCGGGGGCCTACGCTTCTCCACCCTTATGGAGGAGCAGCCCCTGCTGACCTTCCGGACAGTATAAAGCCAGGCAAAACAAAGATGGCCACCAATCCATGCATATGCATGTTAAAACATGATGACATCTCTGCCAGTCCACCGGTGAGTGCGGATAATGGCATCTTAGAATGTCTGCACCATTAACAATTTCCACAAACCTTCAAACAGAAGAGCAGGCAACACTACACAGCCCCAACAGGTCTTGGAAAAAGCAGAAAAGCTTGCTAGAACAATGAGAGCAGTGCAGGAGAGCCGATGGAATGCGCTCAGGGCCTCCACTCACCCGTGCCACCAAAATAGTCAAGGTACAAGCATTGATGCTATGCCATGGCTCACTCATAGCCAATGTAGCAAATTGGCAAGACACACTGTCGCAGGTATGATCTTGAAATGCAGGTTTATTTCAGGAAACTGTGTTTAAAAACATGGAGCACACACTCCATATTTCAATATAGAACAATCTCCTCTGTGCCAGCATTGATAGACAATTACAGAATGGCAGATCAGGAAACCACAACATGGCATTTTCAAAAACTGGAGCTTTCCCACTCCACTCTGCTGTGACATGTAGTTAAAGCCTCCCAGGCTGACCGAACTCCACTTGTTGGTGACTTGCCTTCTTTTCTTCTGACATCAGAGCACAAGATCATCACTCCCAGTGTACATGGCTACATTTAATTTGAAAACGTTTTTGGGGCATAAACTCAGCAGGAACTGTATAGTGAGATAAGAAGACACAATAACAAGATAAGCCCACTCTCAAACAGAGGAATAGCTTGTCAGTGAGTTTTGGGGGGTGGGGTGAACCTCAGGTTTGCCAACTGAAAAAGCAGCGGGTTGCAGGGTGGAGGTGTGCGATGACAAAGGTTCAGGCTGGTGTGGTTCCATGATGAACAGGGTCAGTACTGATTTGCATCAGGAGACACTCTGGCCCTGATTCTAACCCCGGAGGTCTTCGACCGCCGGGGCGAGGGTCGGCGGGAGCACCGCCGACAGGCCGGCGGTGCCCCGCAGGGCATTCTGACCGCGGCGCTTTGGCCGTGGTCAGAAAGGGTAAACCGGCGGTCTCCCGCCGGTTTACCGCTGCCCTCAGAATCCCCCATGGCGGCGCAGCTTGCTGCGCCGCCATGGGGGATTCTGACCCCCCCTACCGCCATCCTGTTCATGGCGGGAAAGCCGCCATGAACAGGATGGCGGTAGGGGGGGTCGCGGGGCCCCTGGGGGCCCCTGCCGTGCCCATGCCAATGGCATGGGCACGGCAGGGGCCCCCGTAAGAGGGCCCCGCAAGGTATTTCAGTGTCTGCCTTGCAGACACTGAAATACGCGACGGGTGCTACTGCACCCGTCGCACCTTCCCACTCCGCCGGCTCGATTACGAGCCGGCATCCTCGTGGGAAGGGAGTTTTTCCCTGGGCTGGCGGGTGGTCTTTTGGAGACCGCCCGCCAGCCCAGGGAAAAACTCATAATACCCTCCGCGGTCTTCTGACCGCGGAGCGGTATTATGGGGGCGGAATTCTGGCGGGCGGCCTCCGCCGCCCGCCAGGATTAGAATCACCCCCTCTGTCTATTGTGGCACAGTGGGCATAAAACAATGATTGTGAATGCCACCCAGAGCAAGTCCCACTGATTAGACTATTTGTAAGCATTCCTCCCATCATCTTTTGGGTGTTTGACTGCCAATCTTATGCATGACAAGTTGAAACTGACACAGGTTTCCAGGCCTATTCCTGCCACTGTTTATGAATTCCAATAAGTAGTAAATTTACACAAATTCAAGGAATACTTCTATGGGTGCACATTTACTCCTTTTTTGGTAAAACGGTCACTATATATATTTAAGATCAGATAGAAAAAGTGAAAAAGATAAAACCTCTTATTGAAATGTGAACAACAGTAAAAAGGCATTACAGACATAGCGGACCCGACTCCGGGCCCACAGATCCAACTACCAAATCAAGAATGAATTTGAAGGCTTTCAGACACCAAACACACTTGCTGATGTTATGCCCATAGTTCACCCTGGGAACTCATGACTACATTCATGTACAACACAACGGAGTACCGGTCCTGAGATCACTTAGGGGGTCATTCCGACCCCGCCGGGGATGCGGGAGCACCGCCAACAGGCTGGCGGTGCCCCGCAGGGCATTCTGACCGCGGCGGTTTGGCCGCGGTCAGACAAGGAAAACCGGCGGTCTCCCGCCGGTTTTCCGCTGCCCTGCGCCGCCATGGGGGATTCCGACCCCCTCACCGCCATCCTGTTCCTGGCGGCTCCGACCGCCAGGAACAGGATGGCGGTGAGGGGTGTCGTGGGGCCCCTGGGGGCCCCTGCAGTGCCCATGCCAATGGCATGGGCACTGCAGGGGCCCCCATAAGAGGGCCCCACTTTGTATTTCAGTGTCTGCTTTGCAGACACTGAAATACGCGACGGGTGCCACTGCACCCGTCGCACATACCCACTCCGCCGGCTCCATTCGGAGCCGGCTTCCTCGTGGGGAGGGGTTTCCCGCTGGGCTGGCGGGCGGCCCTCTGGCGGTCGCCCGCCAGCCCAGCGGGAAAGCCAGAATGACCTCCGCGGTCTTTCGACCGCAGAGCGGCCATTTGGCGGCTCCCTCCAGGCTGGCGGCTCCCGCCGCCCGCCGGGCTCAGAATGAGCCCCTTAGTCTAAATGCATTTTTTTAATTAACTCACTCTTTTTTGTGTTTGCTACAAAAACCTTTGATGGCAGAGTTGCCAAATCGGTGCATGTGGGCAAAGCTCCATGTTTATAGTCCTCACCATTTACAAATCATTTTTTCAAGTGACTAATGGCCCCATGTACTAATCCTGAGTCACAAATAAAGAATGGGGCAAAGTCAAATTAATAGAGTGAGATGATCTAAAGTCGAGTCATGACTCTGGCTTGACTCCAATAATCTGTGCATGAGTCAAGCCATGAATGCGTTTGGCATATATATCATGCATGCGGAAGCATTTAACTTTAGTTATATCACTGAATAGACAGACATCTATTAAAATTTATAGTTTTTAGAAACATGTGTTGCTCTCCGTCCCAGAGACAATACTATTAGTGAACTAAGAGACAAGTCAGTATTAATGCAACCCTAAGTGTGGCTTGAATTCTTATTATAGATGGAGCAACACAACAGTCTATTAAATAAAACATAGGAGGTGCTAGTAGGTCTCACATTCCGAACTTAAAAAAATTAAGTTTAGGATGAGAAAGCCAATATGTGATAAAGAAAATTATATCTAATAAATGAAAAAGCTCTGTAAATTGAAATTTGGATAAGAAGGAAAGCCGGTATTGATTCCATGTTATCTGGTTTCACATCTTGAAATTCAACCACCTGATGGGTATCTCTGGCTTTCTCTTTCTCTCTCCGGCTCCCATCAAGGGTCACTGTTTTGCCTTTGTTCTTTGCACACAAGATAGCAACTGACACAGCCATAGCAGACTCAGGGGCCCCAGCTACCAAGCCAAAAATCCATTTACTTGGGCAATGTCATACACCAAACACCCACTGAAGCTACGTCCCTGCCCTCAACATTACTCGATACCGGATTCACTTTCTCATGTATTCCCCTGCCTCTGGGTGTTCCTAATGCCAGGAAAGTGCTTGGCTTCTCCTTCTGGTCAGGCGTTCCCCCACAGTGGCAGACCCAGTCCTTCCCTTTCCCAGCAGGTAGGCAGATTTCTAGACACTAGGCAAACCCTCAGCTCTTCCAGCTGTAAGAGGTGTCTTCAGGTGATGTCCTCTCACCTCTGGGAGACTGACTGTCAGACATATACCACCTCCAGTTATACAGCAGTGCTTTGAATACTCTTCTTAGTCAAGAAGAATTTGGGACTGAAACAAAGTGGGATTTTTTGGTCTCTCTTTTACACACAACTTTTAGACAGGGGATGTGCGTTCATTGTTTTAAAGTTCAGAACTCGTTTGGGATGGTTCTCTTTCTAGTGTCTTTCTCATGCTACCCTCCAGACATTGCCTTTGTGTGGAGTGATTCCTGCTCACAGCAGGTAGCAGTGGGGAGGGCTTCACAAGTAGCTAAAACATGAGCACAAGTAAGTATAAAATCACCTCAACAAAAGGGAGGGTCTGGGTTAGAAACGTCATCACCTTGCACAAAAGAAACTCCAGTCCCATCACTTACCTCTACCATCCACTAAAAGGTGGTGCTCAAGAACTAATCAGTAGATACTTGCTAACAAAGTCTTCTTAAAACTTGTAAATGTAGCCTTGTTTCCATTCTCCTCACTTCAGTGCCTGGATCTTTTCCCTCCAACTACAAGAATGCAGGCAATATACTTTCACACTCTGGGGAGCTGTGCTCATCCTTCATCCTGTACAATTCTAAACCACAGAGATCCAACATGGATCCCACTGGCTTCAGTATTTGGACTCACACACATAAGGACCTGCTGCCATACAGGTATCACACAATCACTGTACACACACACACATGTACTCAACTTGTACATGGGATGTCGGCACAAGATTCTTGGTTTTCACATAACATTGGAACTTTACATAAGAAAGGTCAGTATACCGCAATCTCACTGACACCAAGAACAAAGATCATGCTATACTATAATCAAAGGTCGCGCTATGCTGCTACCACCGTTGTACATCATGCACTCATGACAACATCAGTAGTCAATTGTCTACTAATGAGGCCAGGCCTGGGCATCCTTCAAGTTGACAGAATAGGTCCAGGACCACACATTGTCATGGACAGGCTTAGGCCTCTGCACTCACACTGTATTAGAGTGACAGTAGGGACAAAAGAAAAGTCTGGATACCAGTTTCCCATACAGATGGGCACTAGGGCAGGGGTATGTGCCCACATTCATCATTGAGGGGATATTCCTGTCTTAAATTGTCCTTGAAGAAATTCTCATAGTGGTACTGTGGCAAGGGTGTTTTTATTTCTCAACTAGGCATCTACTTTACTATGTAGTAACTTAGTCTAGCATTTATAGCAGTGCTCATCAGACAAGTTTAATAAGTGCCTCACTCTATGCAGGCAGTGTGGAGGACAGCCTGCACACCACTACAAAGTAGCTGCTTAACTAGATCGACAAGTTTCACCTCTGTTTGCAAGATTCAAACATGAAATTAGGAAACAAGTCATTTTAATTTTTGGACTTCGCTCTATCTGCGGCCTCACCCCCAAGCATTTCACCTTTACTACTTCTGTTTTTCTGAATTTCGTTTTTGTTGGTATTAGGACTCTGTGTACTTTTCCACAGCTAATTAGTGCTAAAGTGCTTGTAACTTACACCGAATCGGCACATTTAATTGACTTTTGTTTTTCACCCTGACAAGGATTGTGGCCATTGTTTGTTATGGGTTTTCACCCCCTTTCAAACCCACCCAATCGAAAACCCAGTTCCCTACAGTAATGTAACACATGCTTCACTGAATTATTCTTGCCACATAGAAACAGATGATGTCTGTTTAAAAAGGTGAGTCAGTGCTCGTACACAAGCTATATGCCTCCCTCCCATCTTGCAAACAATTTCTTTCAATTTGTATTTAATTTTCTTTAAGGACTTGGTGGCAGTAAAGTTCTGTCAGGCCACTTGTACCCGTTTTTTCCGCCAATGCCCTTTATTTAGACGTAAGCTTTTTTAAATGGCCATCGGCAGTGTTGAAAAAGTAAAGCACAAAAAGCTAAAATGAGTTGTATTCATTAGTCACTGTACATGTACATGTCTGTGACAATACAACGGGCATTTTGGAATAATTTTTCTTGAAAGAAAAACTATTCCAAGATGGCCACAACATGCCTGCCTGCATGCTTGTTTGGCAATGCACCTGAGACCAAAATTATTTGTTGTACTTTACAGTTCTAACAAGGCTAACAGTCATTTAAGCAAAAAGAAAAAAGAAAGCATTGTCATACATCAGCACTTTCCTTTTAAAGATTAGACCTCGTGGCTTTGCCAGTGCTTATTATTGATTATTTCCCTGTAGCCGTGAAAGAGCATGTTTCAAGTCTCTTGGGAAAACTGTGATTATTTTGTTTACTTCCTTCACTACCTGCTGTTCACAACAAAACCAGAATAAAGATTGTTATGTAGGAGCTTTGTTTGTCTGCTTTAATACAAAATCCCGGAGCAGTACTCGAAGTCACAGTGTGTTCTGTGAATTCATTTTGTATACTAAAGCCACATGAATATATAAAGTAAGTAGTTTCACTCTTTGTTGCCTTTCCAGCAGCTAAATTTTGTGCAATGACTCAAACATTGCGTCTTGCTAATATACCTCCATATTGCAATGTTTCATTGCACGCCTTACCCTTGGTGCTGCGTAAACTTTGGCTCCACCTTTGATGTCACAACTTATCCCATATGTATACGTGACATTTTATATAATGTGTGTTCTAACCTTACTGATGTAAAGTGTTGCACTCAAATTCAATAATGAAGTGCATACCCTGTAGTGTTAGGAAATTATGTACACAGTGTGCCTTAACCTGAATAAATTAAAAGTAATCATTGAAATGCGTTACAAAACCATTTTCATTTTAATGCAGTATCTTTGTATTAGAAGCTAAAACAATTTATGCGGTGTGTGCACTAATTTTTATAGGCAATGTTAAAAAATGTAATTCTCAGTCAAATTATCTTGTATTATTGTACTGTATTCAAAAGACATATTGCATTTGTTCTAACTAAAACATGAAGCTTTATTTGGAAATGTGTGAGTGACAATTATATGAATGTTGAAATTAAAATGTTCAAGATATAACATAATAATAAATGTGCATTGGTGTATAATATTCTTAAGTTGTCTTGACTAAGCCTGTATTTCTTTCAACTTCAGAAACTATATCCCATTTCTGCTAATGTATCATTTCTTTTCAGGTGCATTCACACAAGATATTAGTTTAGAAATAGATGTACTTTTGTTTTAGTAATAGAGGGTCTGTGAAAGAGAACTTGATGGAAGAACACGGAGAAACCAAGTATGAGATGACTGTCCCTTATTTATAAATGCTGTCAATGATATCTAAAGGACCAAGGACAGCATTGTTCTCAGGACGAGACTAGGAGAGAATGCACATGTTGCAAGTTTACAACGTGACATACAAGAATACAATGGAGCTCCTGATGGCTCGAGGAGGGTGCTACCTGACAGAATTATGTGATATTAACTAGCTCGCTCACAGATCGCTTTTCTGAGTGTGGCTTAGACTAACACTTAACTTTCAATAAGAAGACTCTTGAATAAGCTTCTGAAATGCTGGCACCTTATCTTCTAATTTACATACCTATGCCCTTTTTAGAAATATTTTTTTAAAAATTCTATAGTTTTGGACTTTTAGAGATTTCGCCTTATCGTTTTATGCATTATTTCAGGTATATGTCCTTAGATTGTACCCATGTATAGGAGGGAAGACCAAAGATTTTTCTCGGAATATCGAATCTCATTGCTGATATTCTTTACTGCTGTAACTGAATTCTTGGTTTGCCTTATGCTTAGTCCACCTACATTTCTACAGGACATTTGGCTATATTGCTGTTACTCTATCTCTACAGTATGTTTTTCCGATTTGTTTATATTAACCTGACTGTTAGCTTGTGATAAAATTCCTTAACTTTATTTCCAGTTTGGGCCCTTATTGTGTGGCCAAATTGGTTACACTGTAAATCAATGTTGACTTGTGAGAGCCAACTTTCTAAGTTTATCCCTTCAAAGAAGAAAAGACCCAGCAGCTAAAGAAGACAGGTGAAACACTCCATCAAATCTGATAGCAAAGGTACAGTTCCTTCAGGAAGATTAGGGAGTTAGGGTGTCCAGCAGAGGATTGTGGTTGAGGAATTATTTCCTGTTTGTAAGCGGAAAGTCATTGTGAAAACTGTAATTTGATAGAAAAATGAAATTATTTAAAGCATTGTGAAGTTTGATGAAGAAAGATGTGACTTTACCTGTTAGAGTGGTAGAGGAAGAACCTCCTGAAGGTACACCAGGTCATTATATGGTGACAAATGTACATCTTCATACATGTCTTTGGCTTGAACAATGGCACAAGATCCCTGAGAAAGAGGTTGCACTTACATTCACACATTGTGGAACTCATAATTTGAGAATCATTGAACATTTTAGGAGAATCTTGGATGAGATGAAACTGCCTGCTAGATCTGCAGAATATGAAGCACTTAATACTTGGCTGCATACAGCTCATCAGAATCAGAAAGAGAAATATGAGGGAAAGGTCAGGAAAGTGCTGCTTACTTATGCAGATGCTAATTAGGATAATCATCAAAAGGCTTTTAGGACAGATGTAATTGAGGGAACTAGATTATATTTGTCTTGACGAGCGAAGAAGAGAAGAAAACTAAACTAAAGGAAAAGAAACATAAGGAAGAGACAATAGACATTGAGAATATGGGTGAGGACAGTAATAGAAGGAACAAATGAGATAATGGGGAATTAAACTTTTGATATACCCAAAGCACCAGTAGAACTATATCCAAATCTAACGGGAGAGAGTTTAGGGATGACAGTTCCTCAAAGCCCAAATGCTATAGCTACTCCTGACTGTTCCCGTCACAATGGGTCCTGTAGTTCCATTATACGAACCAGGAACGACAGGGAGTAATGCACACACCTTCATTGTTCCTACAGAAAGGGATGTCTCAAGTAATGGCAACTCTGGGAGTTTGATTATAAAGAGACTTTCTCCAATCACAACACAAAGGAACACCACGCACATCACAAGTCAGATGGGATTTTCACCAAGTGTGAGGTTTGCTCAGGGATCACCACCCTTTTTCATACCCAAATCGAATAATGTTCCAAATGAGAACTGCAGTGGTCTTAGGAAAGGAATACTATTTAAATCGCCAAATTCTGCAACGTCTATTGTGAATACACTAGATAATATAAATTAGAGTACTTCCCGATGAGAGATAATAACAAAATACCCCAGCAGAACAACCCGGTCTTAGTGTTCACGACTTTAATGATTGGCTCACGGGCATGAAAATTCCAAATGAGACTGAAGATTCGGCAATCATTGGGAGGACATTTCAAAACCCAGAGAGAGAAAAGGCAATAGATGTGGCTAAATTGAAAGCAGAATTAAATTAAATGATACTTGGAACGCATGACATGTCCCAATTAGATACTTACCAAGAGGATTAACTATTGTTAAACATGTTTATGTGACTGTAGAGACATTACAAGATGTGCAAAACAAACTCATGAGAAAAAAGATGAATTAGCTCAGATATTAAATTTATTTGAATAAGTCCAAGGCATTACAGAGAAGCTCCCACTCAAGCTTTAATGATCTGGACCTTTCTAATACGAGACCATCAGGAATACGATTACAAATCAGGGAATTAATCGGCTATATTTGAAAATGGAATGAATTAGATGGATGGGAAGGAAGAGGGGTAACGAAGAAGGAGCCAAAGAAAGTAAGGTTAGATCAGCCTCATGCTTAAGCAGATGGGGAGAAAGAAGATATCTAAATGCTTCCAATGAGAGAAATTCCTGGTGGAGGCTATGTTCAAGTACCTTGGAGTAGGAGCGGCCTCGCTTCATTCACCAATAATTTCCCAAAGTTCAGAGAGAATCCAGTGAAGTGGCACAGACAAATTGATTGATTTGTGACATTTTCAAAAGGCCTGCAGGTTGATTGGAACACCTTGTTTGAGACCACTGTTCCAAGTGACCTATGGGTTATATTTAAAATAGCTGTTGAGTGGCCTGAAAAAGAACCTCTGAAACAACCAGAGATGGAAACTCTGTTTCCAATAATGATGAGGGAGTACCATCAGGTGATTACATTCTTGAGATCCGGTATTCAAACAGTATAGTGGCCCAGAGACTATTGATACTAAAGACATGGGACATTTTATGTTCAGGTTTGTGCACGGATTGAAACCTGAGATTAGGACAATGATTTAGCAGCATTTGATTTGTTGGCAGAGTAAATCAATTGATGAAATTCTGAGTTATGCAAAGTACTGCAGTGATTAATTGGAGATAAAGCCAAATAAATTGAAGGGAATGTTGATGGTGGCACAGATGAAAGCAGAACAAAGGAGTCAGAATTCATAGTTTGTAGGGAACATTGGTGGTACATAGGGAGTGTACCAGCAGGGAGTTCCGATGATGCAAGGAGGTAACAGATTTTAACAGCAGAGTAGAGCACGTGGTGTCCCAATTGTTCAGAGTACAGGAATTTAAGTGACAACTTTGAAAAGGACTAATCCTTGTCATGTTTGCAGCAAAATGGGTCATTGGAGGAGGAAATGTCATTTTAATTAAAATAGTACTGCAAATGAGAACCAGGTACACAATGGTGGATTTGTACAGCTCCAGGTAAACAATTCTGTTCAGTCACAGCATAGAGAGAGACAGAGAACACAAATTTTAATTTGCCCCAAGGTCAAATGATGCACGTTCCACAAACTCCGACTACCACATCAAAAGGCAAATGTTACCAGATCTATTTTGAATCAGGTCTCAAATGCAAATGGTAATCTCTGTGAGTCAGAGAATGTCCCAACTGTACCCATGATCCCAACAGATGAGGACTACAATTCTGATCAATCACAATGACAGTGCTTGAGGTGGGAGGAGGATTGCCTCCATGGTGCATTTTTAGAGGTAAACCAAAGTGAACCATTTGTAGATGGCGAAGTGAATGGCCGCCTGTGTCATTTTTGATCAATGCTGGTGCTACCCACTCTACTGTGAGAGGAGCAGAGGTACACAACCAACCCCTCTCAAGATGAATCTTAGTAGTAGGAGTTGCAGATAAACAATTGACCAGCCCTGTCACAGAAATAGTGCCTGTTAAAATAGGGTCCTTTGAGGAGAATCACCAATTTGTAGTGTGTGATTTGAGTCCTGTGAGTCTGCTTGGACATTACCTCTGGTGTAAATTAAACTGTTCCATCTATTACTCCAAGAAGCATGGAGCTTCAGACTCAAGATGAAGTTGTTGATTTTAAAATTGTGAATCAAACCCCGATGTCAGACTGTACCCCATGCTGAGAAGCAATTATCTACCTGCACTGAAAGACACTGTACAACCTGAAGTTTGAGACTTTTCAGGAAAGTACATAGTCTCCCTAAAGGTGTTAAACCTATATGGATAGCTGTGAAGCCATATGCTGAGCATCTGAGAATCCCCAATATAATCTGACCCCTGAAAAAATTGCAGGGATTATTCCAGTGACTGACTCAATGATTCAGCGGGGAGACTTAAGGAGAATATGGGGAGTCCATATGACTCAACAATCATGGGACTGCAGAAGCCCAATGGCTTTTACCTCATAGTCCAAGACCTGGAAAAAATCAATTAATCTGTGGTTCTTTCTTATCCTGAACTGAATCCAGCTGTGATCTTGTTTCAGATTCCATGTGAAGCAAAGTGGTTCATGCTGATTGACTTTTGCCAAACATTTTTCTACAAATCGTTGCATAAGGAAAATCAGTTACTCTTTGTAATTCAGTTTGGCATTCATGTTTTGACATGGTGCTGAGTCCAACAAGTGTATACAGTGGGCTCATTTACAAGCCCCTTGCACCACTGTACGTCATTTATTTTTATACTATGGCAAAACAAACAGCCCCCCCCACACAGTGCCGCATTTACAAACTGGTGCAATGGAACCATTGCACCAGTTTGTAAAGCCTTGTGCTACATTATACCTATGCCAGGTATAATGTATGCAAGGTAGGCGTTCCCCCACAAAAAGGCCCGCAGAAATGGTGAAGTGAAATCTACAAGATTTCACTGCACCATTCTGCACTTTCACAGCGTAGTTTTTTAATGCCTGTTCGGGGCGGGCGTTAAAGTGGCACTATGCTGTTTACAATGGGCGCCCCTAGCACTACTGGACTAGCATCAACATTTTCTACGTTAGTCCAGCAATGCTAAGGTTTAGCACCACAACTGCATGAGAGTTTCTGATGCAGCTGTGAACAGTGAACAGTGAACTGTGAACAGTGTGCCATGGAGCACTGTATTGTAAATATAATCAGGATGTGCCAGTTTCTTGCATATGAGGCCCTAAGAGTTCGCTGATTTTTACTGAGATTCTTAAAAGGAATCTGGAGATACTAGTGCTGTCTTATCATTCAGGGCCTGATTTAGATCTCGGCAGGCGGGTAACTCCATCACAACGGTGATGGATACACCATCCACTGAATTATAAATCCTATTGTATCGTGTGGGATTTATATTTTGGCAGACGGGATATCCATCACCATTGTGATGGAGTATTCTGTCCGCAGAGATCTAAATCAGGTTCTCAGTCTTGGTCAATATATGGATGACCTATTGGTGGCATCAAATGTATGAGAAGCTTGCAGATGAGGTACAGTTGGTCTTTCGAGCCACTGAGCTGAGAACGGATATAAAGTATCCCTGACCAAATTGCAGTACTGCAAGAGAGAAGTCTTATACTTTGTACATCATATTGAGAAAAGTGCAAGGAAGATTCTGAAAATGATTCCGGCAACTACTCAGAAAGAAGTCAGAATGTTTTTGGGAATGGTGGGCTACTGTCATCAGTGGATTCCCAACTTTTACCTACTGGCCAAGCCCTTGCAGAGGCTGACACACAAGGATGTGTCAGATCCAGTACCATTGATCACATCTGCATGTGTGCCTTCTCCGTGAGAGAGTGTTTCTGTAGTGCCCCAGCACTGGGAAAGCCTGATTACAACAAATGTTTCACTTTGTTTCCCAGTGAGAGGGAGGGCTGTACTCTCTTGGTGCTAACTCAGGCAGATGGGAATGCTCTCAGACCTACTGCCTACTTTTCAGCTAAACTTGACCCAGCTGCCTCTGCCTTGCCCGGCTGTCTTAAGCCATTGTGGTAACTGGTATCAGCATTGAAGAGAGAGAAAGCACTGTTATGGGTCATCCTTTGAATGTTTTTGTTCCCCACTCTGTGGAAATGTTGTTAACTCACACTAAGACACAACATCTCACAGTCAACTGAGACAGTATAAGCGAGCCATACTTGCTATGCCCAATGTAACCCTTAAGAGATGTACAACATTGAATCCTGCAAATGTAGAAAATGAAGTTGAGCATGACTGTCTTGATGTCACCTAACCATGCACCAAGCTAAGACCTGACATACAAGATGTACCACTTTCTGAATCAGATTATGTAATGTTTGTTGATGGCTCCTGCTATGAGACCATGAAGGAAACTTGGGAGCTGGCAAAGCAATCTTTGCTGCCTTGGGTGTGTTTGAAGCTTCCTGGCTTCATGGAGTATATTCAGCATAAGTGACTGAAATGATTGCCCTTACAAGACAATGCTGTGTTTCAGATCAGCTGCAGGTGACCATTTTCATCGATAGTCAGGATAGCTTTAGTGTGGCCCATGAATTTGGACAGTTATGATCACAACAGGGGTTTATGTCCTACTTAGGATCTCCAATACAGAATGGGGAAAAAGTGTACTCCTTGTTGAAAGCCTTGCAGTTGCCTACCCAAATTGCGGTTGTGAAGTGCTCTGCACACCACAAGGAAATTACTATGTGACTGTTGGAAGTAATTACTCTGAAGAGGTCGTCAGATATTGTGCCTTAAATGCTTGTGCTTTCAATGGTGAATATCAAAATGAGGGAACAGATGAGACCAATTACAACCCCTTGTTATCTGCAGCAGATGTATGGGAGGAAGTAAAGAGACTGCAGGAGGAGGTGTCAGAAACATAACAGCAGGGTTTGATTAGCACAGGATATGTCAAAAGAAGAGGGTGAGATTTGGGTTTCAAGTGATGGAAGAACTGTGTTGCCAGATAGCTTGTTATCCCCTGTGGCAAGGTTTTACCATGGTCCAGCTCATGGAGGACAAAATCCAATGGTAAGATTTTTTCAACAGACATGGTTCAATCCTAGGTTTAGACTGATGGCTGAAGCATTGTTTCACAGATGTGGTTTATGTCATCAGATGAATGTAGGCAAACAAACTGCTGTAATACAGAGTCACAGAGGAAGTTCAAGAGGTCCCCTCAACAGGATGCAGTTAGATTTCATTGAGCTACCTGTGTGCAACGGATTAAGATGTGTGCTGGTGGTTGTATGTGTTATCTCATGTTGGGTTGAAGTCTACCTGACTAGGTGGAGTGACAGTCTCACAGTAGCAAAGTTATTCTTAAGAGAAATCATTCCATGTTTCGGGTTCCTGAGTCAGAGAGAGGAACTCATTTCAATAATGAAGTCCTGAAATTTGTATGTACAGCATTACAAGTGGAGCAGAGAATACATTGCAGATTCTCAGCTGAGGTGTCAGGTCTGGTAGAACAAATCAATAGGACCCTGATATCCACCCTGGCTGGAGTGTGTGCATCCACTTCTTTGAAATGGCCTGATGCTTTGCCCCTTGTGTTGGTGAGTCTTCGCAGTATTCTAGATAGGAGGACAGGACTGTCTCTCCATGAACCCATTAAAGCATAGTGGGCAGAGCCATGAGATTGCCAGCAGCACCTGCATATGAGTTTGTGAACATTACAGATGACATGGTTCTTGTTTATTGGAAGGGACAGGCTGAGTGGGCTGTGTTCCATCAGGTTGGAGAAGCTACAGCTCAGCTGCAACAAGAGCAGTGCACTGATGTCAGTCCCAGAGACTGGTTTATGGTGAAGAAGCATGTATACAAGATGTGCTTGGGGCTTCAGTAGAAAGGACCTTTTCAAGTTATCTTGGCCACTCTGACTGCTGTGAAGTATGGAGGTCTCACCAACTGGGTGCATGCAGCACATGGTCGCAGAGTCCCTTGTCCACTTCATAATGTAACAACACCTATCCCTGAAGTGCTAGTGGTTACAGTGAGATGAAGGGAGCAGGTTAGTCAAGCTGATGGGGAAAAGCAAGAGTCTGGGACAGCACTGGTTCAGTCTGAGTGGGGTCTGAGTAGTTGTTGTCAGCTATAAGAGGGTCACATCCAAAAGTGATGATTGCGTCAAACTCAGATCCTGGCGAAGGACCGAGTGCTATAGCAAAGCAAGTTGTGCCTGGAGACCAGTGGCCAAGCGAACAGAATTTGGGGGTCATTCTGACCCTGGCGGTCACCGACCGCCAGGGCCAACGACCGCGGAAGCACCGCCAACAGGCTGGCGGTGCTTCCATGGGCATTCTGACCGCGGCGGTACAGCTGCGGTCAGAAACGGGAAACCGGCGGTGTCCCGCCGGTTTCCCGCTGCCCCAGGGAATCCTCCACGGCGGCGCTGCTTGCATCGCCGCCATGGGGATTCCGACCCCTTTACCGCCATCCTGTTCCTGGCGGTTTTCACCGCCAGGAACAGGATGGCGGTAACGGGTGTCGTGGGGCCCCTGGGGGCCCCTGCAGTGCCCATGCCAACTTGCTTCAAGCCTTTCAAACATGTGTATACTTTACCATTACCCGTGCTTGTAGGGAATATCTTAAGGACCCATTTTCTCACAGTTTTGTAATTTACCATCATTATTCCCATTTAATTTTTAATTATTTTGTTCAAACATTTCACATATCTCCTAGAATTGTTTAACACATCTGAATGATATAGATTTGCTGTTTTGAATAGTGAACTCATGTCACAAAAATAAATATGTATTAAGAAAGCTTTGTGCCATGTACATTGTCCATCTGCAATTGTCCCTTTCAATAACTCTTTTTCATCAATACTGATTTATCATCTGGACATAACACAGGACACAGAAATGTTGTTTTTGGGTATGTGTTACGCTGTCACCAATGTGTACACATTTCTGTCTGTTATATTTGAGAATGTCTGCATAACAAATTCATGTTTGTAAAAACAGACTGGCTTACATTCACATTTGTGAAGGAGTAAGGCTTTGTTCAATCTACAACTGTGAACATGAACTGACTTGAATTTTGAAGTGAAAACATATTTTTCAAATATTTTTGCTAAAATGGTGCCATTTTTCTCTTGTTCCTCGTCATTTTGCATCACATGCTCACTATTGTTTGTTTATTATACTAACTCACCAATGTGAAGTTTGGAATATACACTGTATCATAGGTGCATTGTAAGATATGTCACATGTAATAGGGCCACTATAATCTCCTCACAATTGTGATGGAGCATCACACCTGACACAATCATGAAGTGTGGCCTATTTGGTGCATCTGTCTCTCATAACAGATAAAGGTGGTCATTATGAACACGGCGGAAACAACCGCCGTGTTCATGCTGGCGGTCAAAACACTGACCGCCAGCGACCCTGGAACCCAGCCGGCCAGATAAGGAACTTTTCTGTGAACCGGCGGGCGGAAACCTTGTTTCCTCCCGCCGGATCACAGAAAGGCTCGGCCGGGACATTGACGGTGGCTCCATGTCAATGCCTCTGTGCGGCAGTTGCACCCGTCGCGCAAATCACTGTCCGAAAATCGGGCAGTGACCTGCGCGATGGGGCTCTGCACCAGGCCCCCTGCACTGCCGGCGGGATATCCTGCCTGGAAAAGGCTGGCGGGAAATGAAACATTAGCCGCAGGGTAACGCAGCTACCCTTGCGGATGGTGTTTCAACCTGCCGCCAGGCTGCCTGACGGCGGGAGCCTGAGGGTGGGTGACGGCTGGAATGGCGGGCCAAACCGCCATGATCGTAATGAGGGCCAAAATTCAGGTACATCTTTTTTCTTAGGCAGGCATGCGTCTGCTCAAAGCAGTCCTTTGGTAGTGATCAGAGATCTAGAGGTAACAATTTCATACACCTTGTGCAAAACCTAAACCTTACAGACCTCTTCTTGTGCATTTGACTTTTCTCAATCTTTATGTTGATGTCATAATTAGTTGCTGTAACCAAAAAAAAGTTATCTAACAATAAGAACTCCAAGAATAACTTACCACCTTGATGCTGCTGTTGGGCTCTCAACTGGCCATCAAGCTCGGGATAGACAACCACAAGTATGCAGGCCAGTAGGGGAGTCAGGGTGCAACGCACGTGCTTCCCTTGTTGGAGGCCAAGTTGGACTTCTGATGACTTCCTGGTCCAGCGTTGTAGGTCCTCCCACCTCCTTTAACAGTGAATGCTGCACTGCTGTAGACCCCCAAGGTCCTCACCTTCTTAGTGACGGCCTTTCATATGGCCTTTTTTCTAATGTGCGTTGACCTGTAAGGATCCAAAAAATGAAAAAAATATTTTGCAAGGTTTTGTTTGTTTGTATTGATGTGACACAATTTGGATATATCTCTCACAAGCATTTCTAAAAAATTTGTACAGCACATTTTTAAAATGTGTTACTTACTTGAAACTACAAATTCGTAGTGACCTGCTGAATTCCCTCTTCACTTTTCATGTCCTTATTTTAAAAATCCAGGCCACTAACATCATCACGGCCAGGGGTCTGAAACATTTCCTGTAGTGAGATTTACTTCTGATCAGTGCAAATCATTGTGAGGTACTGAAGGCTAAACAACTTACACTTCGTTACCACACACCCTCACTCCCAGTTGCATTGGCTTAATGCCTAATGTCCAAAGAGCCAGGTACTATGGTTTGAACCATGTACTATGATTAAGGGTAGTATGGGAGACCTACCATGTGTGTCAGTGAGAGTATGGTCTTTGGTGATGTATGAACATGTGTGTGTAGGAATGGGATATATTTGTATGGGTGATTAAGAGCTTGTGTTATATGCACTTGCAGCACAGGACATACCTTTCCCCATATGTGGCACCATTACATGTATAATACAGACACTCATTATTCTGAAAATGGAATAAACGTAAAGGGCACACAAGATTATTCACACAAGTTTGTAACTTGAATTATTTTTCAGCACTTTACATTTCTTTCATTTCGACAGATGGCTGTATTTTTCACTTATACCTATGGCACCGTATCTACTGGCCACTGAAAGTAAGGGGCATGCAGTTTGTAAATGGAAAACTTTGGAATTTGAGTAAAATTAAATGAAAAGTTAATTTAATCATCAAGATACGTTTTCACTTCAAGTTATAAACATTTAAAAACATTGTTAAACATCATTTTGTTCACAACCAAATTATTGAGTTAACTTCATTCCAATCACAACACTTCACTCAGAAACTAAAATGGCCAATTTAGCCTCTATTTAAAAAAACAAATTAGTTTGAAATACATTTTCCTTTCAAACATGTACCTGTTTAACTGGTGTCCATACAGCTGGCTGCACAGGGGCAAGACCTCCATGGTCAGCAATTCTAACTCCTCTGCTGAGAATGTATGGGTCCTGCCACTGGCTCTGCTGGGCATCATGGCTCCCTCGAGGACAGTAACAGCAGCAAAAGTGGAGGTGTTAATGTCTGCACTGTTAGGAGGCAAGGGAGATTTTCTCATAACGCCGCGTACATGTACACAGCATACGCCATTGTCAACAGAGACAGACACACAAATTGACTTTCGTATGTAGCTGTCACACACGTTAACCTATGGCTATGTTCGTCATGGAGTTTTACAACTACTAAGCGTCAGTTTCCACTGACGGCCATTGGATTGCACATGTCCTGAATGCAAGGTCAGATGGCGGCCATTTTTTAAAGTGAACCAGCATATTTTTAAATGTTAAGTGTGTCACCACCACTCAAAATTGTGGCTAATTTGTTTACATATACAAAGTACGAATGTTATTTTAAAAAAAATATTTAAAACAGTACAATGTAATGAGTTAATGTGGTTAAATGCAATACTGGGGACATTTATTTTAAACTTCAGTTGATGGAATTTTAGAAAAAATAATTCCCCCCCAAAAAATGTGTAAATAATTAATTTAATATATATTATTTACACATTAGTTTTAAAAAAAATCAGACATCTAAAATGTTGTTAATCAATTTACCAACTAAGAAGATTTGTAAACACATATCTCACAAAAACATATGGAATTTTACAAAGACATGAGCTGTGTGTTGATTATCAAATAAATGTTTGCAAATTTAAAGAGACATTTCTCTTTCTTTTTCAATTCAGATAAGTAAACCCAGTGAGAGGCAGTAGATGACAGCCACAAGTGTTTAGACCATTTCCAGACCTTGTCACCATGGAAGAACAGAATATTATCAAAAAATGCAGATTGAATAGGGAGGCTACTCTAGATGTATGTAATCAGCTGGAGAAAGGCCTTCTGCCTCACAATAGGAATCCCACAGCCATACCACCAGTAGTCAAAACCATGGCAGTACTCCATTTTGTGGCCAGAGGATCCTTCTAATACACAGTGGCTGCTGCATCTTATGGCGTGCCACAACCATCTTTCAGTGGTGTGCTAGAAGAAGTCCTTTCATCAGTGATGAGACACATCAACAGCTTCATCCAGTTTCCACAAAATGAGGATTTTGCAAATGTGAAGGTAGATTTTTATGCTTTGAGTGGCATACCACATGTGATTGGAGCAATTGATGCAACAAATATTGCCCTAGTGCCACCACACAAATGAGAACAGGTCCACCACAATCAGAAGCACTTCCATTCAATCAATGTGCAACTTGTCAGCTTACCTGATTTGTACATCTCAAGTATGTGTGCTTATTTCCCAGGATCAACACACGATCCCTTTGTACTACAGAACATCAGCATACACCTGCAATTGTCACAACTTGAACCTGAGAACCCTGGTTTGTTGGTAAGTACAATCTGTCATAATAATTATTTGGTTAATGTAGGAAAGTACCATCTTGCCTGGCATGTTACCCCCATTTTTCACATGTATGTAAGTTTATTTTTGCCTGTCTCAATGGGATCCTGCTAGCCAGGACCCCAGTACTCATAGTTTGTGGCCTGAATGTGTGTATCTGTGTAGTGACTAACTGTGTCACTGAGGCTCTGCTAACCAGAACATCAGTGCTTATGGTCTCTCTGCCTTTAAAATTGTCACTATAGGCTAGTGACCATTTTCACCAATTCTAATTGGCACACTGGAACACTCTTATAATTCCCTAGTATATGGTACCTAGGTACCCAGGGTAAAGGGGTTCCAGGAGATCCCTATTGGCTGCAGCATTTCTTTTGCCACCCATAGGGAGCTCAGACAAATCTTACACAGGACTATCACTGCAGCCTGAGTGAAATAACGCACACGTTATTTCACAGCCATTTTACACTGCACTTAAGTAACTTCTAAGTCACCTATATGTCTAACCCTCACTTATTGAAGGTTAGGTGCAAAGTTTCTAAGTGTGAAGGCACCCTGGCTCTAGCCAAGGTGCCCCCACATAGTTGAGGACAATTTCCCCAGAACTTGTGAGTGCTGGGACACCATTACACTTGTGCACTACATATAGGTCCATACCTATATGTAGCTTCACAATGGTAACTCCAAATATGGCCATGTGACATGTCTAAGATCATGGAATTGTCCCCCCATGCCAAATCTGGTATTGGGGTGCCAATCCAATTCATCCACGGGGCTCTACTATGGACCCCGGGTACTGCCAAACCAGCTCTCTGGGGTTTTCTCTGCAGCTACCGCTGCTGCCAACCCACAGACAGGGTTCTGCCCTCCTGGGGTCTGGGCAGCCCAGTCTCAGGAAGGCAGAACAAAGAATTTCCTCTGAGAGAGGGTGTTACACCCTCTCCGTTTGGAAATAGGTGTTAAGGGCTGGGAAGGAGTAGCCTCCCCCAGCCTCTGGAAATGCTTTGAAGGGTCAGATGGTGCCCTCCTTGCATAAGCCAGTCTACACCGGTTCAAGGAACCCCCAGTCCCTGCTCTGGCATGAAACTGGACAAAGGAAAGGGGAGTGACCATTCCCCTGTCCATCGCCACCCCAGGGCTGGTGCCCAGAGCTCCTCCAGTGTATCCCAGACCTCTGCCATCTTGAAACCAGAGGTGTGGGGGCACAGTGGAGGCCTCTGAGTGGCCAGTGCCAACAGGTGACATCAGAGACCCCTCCTGATAGATGATTACCTCACTAGGTGGCCAATCCTCCTCTGGGGGCTATTTAGGGTCTCTCCTGTGGGCTTTTCCTCAGATAACAACTTGCAAGAATTCACCAGAGTTCCTCTGCTTCTCCCTCTTCGACTTCTGCCAAGGATCAAACGCTGACTGCTCCAGGACGCCTGCAAAACTGCAACAAAGTAGCAAGAAGACTACCAGCGACATTGTAGCACCTAATCCTGCCGGCTTTCTCAACTGTTTTCTGGTAGTGCATGCTCTGGGAGCTGTCTGCCTTCACCATGCACTGGAAGCCAAGAAGAAATCTCCTGTGGGTCGATGGAATCTTCCCCCTGTTCCAGCAGGCACCAAACTTCAGCGTCACTGGTACTCTGGGACCCCTCTCATCCTGACAAGCGTGGCCCTTGGAACACAGGTGGTGGACCCAAGTGACCCAGACTGTCCAGTGGTCCAACTGTCCAAATTTGGAGGAGATAAGTCCTTGCCTCCCCTCTCCAGACAGTAATCCTGTGTCTTGCGTGAACTGCAGCTGCTAGGGCTTCTGTGCAATTTTGAAAGGAATCCTTTGTGCACAGCATAGCCCAGGTCCCTAGCACTCCATCCTGCATTGCTCGGCTCTCTGAGTTGACCACCGGCTTCATGGGACCCTCTTTTGTAGTGTTGAGATGACCGCTGTACTCAGTTTTCTTGAACCCGTGTTCAAGAACTTCTGCGGGTGCTGCCTTCTTGTGCATGGGCTCTCTGTGTTGCTGAGGGCCCCCTCTGTCTCCTCTTCCAAGTAGCGACCTCCTGGTCCTTCCTGGGCCCGGCCAGCTCCCTTTTTGTTCAACCGTGACCTTTGCAGCTAGCAAGGCTTGTTTGCAGTCTTTCTCCAAAGAAACAGCTCTGTATCCTCCAGCACTCTGTGGGACATCTGCACAAAGGAGAAATTCCTGGCATCTTTTGTTGTTGCAGAATCTTCAACTTCTTCCATCCAGAGGCAGCCATTTTGCACCTTCATCCGGAGTTTAGTGGGCTCCTGACCCCCCCCCCGGACACTTGCGTGACTCTTGGACTTGGTCCCCTTCCTTTACTGGTCCTCGGGTCCAGGAATCCATCTTCAGTGCTTTGCAGTCTGTTGTGGTCTTTGCAGAATTTTCTATCACGAGTTTAGTGTGTTTCTGGGAAAGTAGTATCATTTTACTCCTACTTTTCAGGGTCTTGGGATGGGGTATCTTGGACACCCTTAGTGTTTTCTTACACTCCCAGCGACCCTCTAAACACTACACTAGGCCGGGGTCCCTAAGTGGTTTGCATTCCACTTTCTTAGTCTAAGGTTTGTGTTACCCCTAGGCCTATTGCATTCTATTGTATTCTACAGTGTTTGCACTACTTTTCTAACTGTTTACTTACCTGATTTTGGTTTGTGTGTATATTTTGTGTATTTTACTTACCTACTAAGGGAGTATATCCTCTGAGATATTTTTGGCACATTGTCACTAAAATAAAGTACCTTTCTTTATAGTAACTCTGAGTATTGTGATTCTTATGATATAGTGCTATATGATATAAGTGGTATAGTAGGGGCTTTGCATGTCTGCTAGTTCAGCCTAAGCTGCTCTGCTATAGCTACCTCTATCAGCCTAAGCTGCTAGAACATCTCTAATCTACTAATAGGGGATACCTGGACCTGGCACAAGGTGCAAGTACCATCAGGTACTCACTATAAGCCAGGCCAGCCTCCTCCATTGGTGGTGCAGCGATGGGATAAGTACATGTAACTGCTTTACCACTTTGTCATCGATTCTTTTCATAAGAAAAACATATTCCAAATACTTAAAAATATACACAGTTAACCTAAACAGTTTAACTCTCTTTTTAAAAACTTTCTAAAAAGTTGTCAAAAGTTTTGAAAAGTTTGAAGTTTTTCTCTTTTCTTTAAAAAGTTTCTAAACTTTTTTCTCTCTGTTCTAAACTCTTTCTTGCAACTATGTCAGTAGTAGAGGCCACTCCCAAAGTTGTCCAGGCAACTTATGGTAGTTTAAACGTAATAAGTTTGAGGGTCTCTGCATAGAAAGAGGTTTAAGCATTGGTAAAAACCCTACCAAATATCTTCTCCTTAGCCTTCTCCTTGAAAGTGACCAGAAACAGTCTGGCCCATCCCAAGATCAGGAGGTACAGGAGGGTGGTAGCCAGGAAGAATCAGGGGAGGGCCCTGAGGATTCTGGGGAGGGTTCCTCCAAAGACCTGTCAGCTAACAGGCCATCTAGTGAAGCTGGTAGTGGGAGGGGGTCACACACTAGTAGGGCATGTTTCACTCCAAAAGGTCAGGTAACTAGAGTCCAGCCAGTTAGAGACAGGTCCACATCTGCCAATTCCCATGTTACCTCTGTGTCTCAGAATTCCCAAGCCCCCCACCCTGAGGATAACACCCTAGACAGGGAACTCAGAAAGCTGAGGTTGGAAGTGGCCAGACTGAAGCTGAGACAGCAGCAGTTGGCCTTAGACAGGGAATTTCTAGATGTAGAGAGGGAAAGACAGAAGTTGGGGTTAGTTCCCCATGGTGGCAGCAGCAGTGTTCTTTATAGTAATCCTGTAAGAGAACAAGATTCAAGAAACCTGCACAAGATTGTCCCCCCTTACAAGGAGGGTGATGACATCAACAAGTGGTTTGCTGCACTTGAGAGGGCCTGTATGGTACAGTTGGTCCCTCAAAGGCTATCTTGTCATTATCTTTCACTGGTAAGGGTAGGGATCGGCTCCTTACTGTCAGAGAAAGTGATGCCAACAACTAAAAAGTTTTGAAAGATGCACTCTTAGATGGATTTGGCTTAACCACTGAACAATGCAGGATAAAGTTCAGAGACACCAGAAAAAAAGTCCTCTCGAGACTGGACAGACTTTGTAGACTGTTCAGTGAAGGCCTTAGAGGGATGGCTACATGGCAGTAAGGTGACTGACTATGAAAGCCTATATAATCTTATTCTGAGAGAGCATATTTTGAATAATTGTGTGTCTGATTTGTTACATCAGTACTTGGTAGACTCAGATCTGACCTCTCCCCAAGAATTGGGAAATGAGGCAGACAAGTGGGTCAGAACAAGAGTGAACAATAAAGTTTATAAGGTGGTGACAAGGATGGCAAGGAGAAGGATGGTAAGCCTTCTGACAAGGGTGAGGACAAAGATAAAAAGCATTCTGTGTCTTCATAAGGCCAACAAAAATCCTCTGGGGGAGCTGGGTCCAAATCCTCTTCTAACAATCAAAAGATGCCATGGTGTTATTTATGTAAGAGTTAAGGCCATTGGGCAAGTGACTCCACCTACCCAAAGAAAAACACCAAGGCTCCCACTACCACAACCCCAACTGCATCCTCTAGTGCCCCTAGTAATAGCAGTGGTGGTGGGAAGTCGACTACAAATAGCCAATCAAAGGGTGTAGCTGGGCTCACCATTGGTAATGTAGTTGGGGTTGGTCTTGTTATTGAGACCACAGAGGCTGTTTTAGTCTCTGATGGCGGTATTGACTTTGCCACCTTAGTTGCTTGTCCCCTTAATATGGGTACGTACAAGCAGCTTCCCCTAATAAATGGTGTTGAGGTTGAGGCCTACAGGGATACAGGAGCCAGAGTCACTATGGTGATTGAGAAACTGGTTCACCCTTATCAACACCTACTTGGTCAGCAGTACCAAGTGACTGATGCTCATAACAACACTCTTAGCCACCCCATGGCTGTTGTGAATCTCAACTGGGGGGTGGAGTTACTGGTCCAAAGAAAGTTGTGGTAGTCACTGATTTACCAGTAGACTGCTTACTAGGCAATGATTTGGAGACATCAGCTTGGGCTGAAGTGGAGTTGGAGGCTCATGCAGCCATGCTGGGCATTCCAGGGCATATCTTTGCCCTCACAAGGGCTCAGGCCCTGAAGCAAATAGGACAGGGAAACTTGGATCCTGAAATGATGGACCAAGTACTCCCAAAAGCTAGGGGCAGGAAGGGTAAATCCTGGCCCACTATCCCTCCCTCTCCAGAAGATTCCCCTTTTGCGGAAGAGGAATTCTCTCCCTGTGCAGAACTTACACCAGATGAGCTGGCAGCAGACACTGCTGAGCTTTTGGGTGCGGGGGGATGCTAGGGAAGAGCTGAGTATGGCACATCAAACCTGTCCCACACTAGAGGGTTTAACACAGCAAGCTGTCAAACAGCAGAATGGGGACATCACTGATAGCCATAAGGTCTATTGGGAAGATAACCTCCTTTACACTGAGTCAAGGGACCGTAAACCTGGAGCTGCAAGGAGACTGGTCATCCCTTTGCAGTATAGGGAGTTTCTTCTGACCTTGGCACATGATATTCCTTTGGCTGGGCATTTGGGCCAGAGTAAAACTTGGGACAGACTTCTTCCATTGTTTCACTGGCCTCACATGTCAGAGGACACTAAGGAGTTTTCTCGCTTCTGTGTGACCTGCCAACCCGGTGGCAAGATTGGTGGCACACCTAAGGCCCCCTTAATTCCACTCCCATTGGTTGGGGTGCCCTTTGAAAGGGTAGCGGTTGACATAGTTGGCCCCCTTGAACCCCCAACAGCTTCAAGCAATAGGTTTATCCATGTGGTAGTAGACCATGCACTAGGTATCCCAAAGCTATTCCCTTAAGGACCACTACAGCTCCTGCAGTGGCAAAGGCCCTCCTGGGAATCTTTTCCAGAGTGGGTTTCCCTAAGAAAGTGGTGTCAGGCAGAGGTAGTAACCTCATGTCTGCATACCTCAAAGCTAAGTGGAAGAGTGTGGTGTAATTTACAAGTTCACTACTCCTTATCATCCACAGACAAATGGTCTGGTTGAGAGATTTAATAAAACTCTCAAAGGTATGATCATGGGACTCCCTGAAAAACTCAGAAGGAGCTGTGATGTCCTGTTGCCATGCCTTCTTTTTTCTTACAGGGAGGTACCCCAAAAGGGATTGGGCTTTAGCCTCTTTGAACTCCTCTTTGGACACCCTGTGAGAGGTCCCCTTGCTCTTGTGAAGGAGAGTTGGGAACAACCTTTAAAAGCTCCCAAGCAAGACATTGTGGACTATGTACTTGGCCTGAGATCCAGAATGGCTGAGTACATGAAAAAGGCCAGTAAAAACCTTCAGGCCAGCCAAGAGCTGCAAAAGCAATGGCATGACCAGAAGGCTGTCCTGACCCAGTACCACCCAGGACAGAAGGTGTGGGTATTGGAGCCTGTGGCCCCAAGAGCACTCCAGGACAAATGCAGTAGACCCCATCTCATTGTTGAAAAGAAAGGAGAGGTCACCTATTTGGTAGACCTGGGCACTGCCAGGAGCTCCTTAGGGTGCTCCATGGCAATCACCTGGAACCTTACTATGACAGGGCTGACTTAACCCTGCTCATGGCAACTGAGTGACCCTCTCCCTGACCTCTTCTCCACCACTGAAGCTGATGGCTTAGTGGAGGGAGTGGTGCTTACAGATTGCCTTACTGCTGAGCAGAAGGACAACTGTATAAATCTCCTAGGCCAATTCTCCGACCTCTTCTCACTGATCTCAGGTACAACTACCTGGTGTGAGCACACAATCAACACTGGAGACAGTTTACCTGTCAAAAGTAAGATTTATAGGCAGTCTGACCATGTCAGAGATTGCATAAAACAGGAGGTACAGAAAATGCTGGTTCTAGGAGTGATTGAGCCTTCTGAGAGCCCATGGGCTAGCCCAGAGGGGCTTGTCCCAAAACCTCACAGTAAAGATGGTAAAAAGGAAATGAGGTTTTGTGTTGACTATAGAGGGCTCAATCAAGTAGCCAGAACTGATGCTCACCCTATAACCAGGGCAGATGAGCTAATAGATACACTGGCCTCTGCCACGTATCTAAGCACTTTTGACTTAACTGCAGGGTATTGGCAGATTAAGTTGTCAGAAGATGCTAAATCTAAAACAGCATTTTCCACCATTGGAGGGCACTATCAGTTCACTGTTATGCCCTTTGGTTTGAAAAATGCACCTGCCACTTTTCAGAGGTTGAACACAGTCCTACAAGGGTTGGAAGCTTTTAGTGCAGCATATCTAGATGATATAGCTGTCTTTAGCTCCACCTGGGATGATCACCTGATCCACCTATGGAAAGTTTTGGAGGCCCCGCAAAAGGTAGGCCTCACTATCAAGGCTTCAAAGTGCCAGATAGGGCAGGGGAAAGTGGTTTATCTGGGCCACCAGGTAGGTGGGGAACAGATTGCACCACTGCATGGGAAGATCCAGACCATTATGGAATGGGCTCCCCCTACAACTCAAACCCAGGTGAGAGCCTTCTTAGGAGGTTCATTAAGAACTATGGCTCCATTGCAGGCCCTCCTATTGACCTCACAAGCAAGAAGATGCCTAAAAAGGTATTGTGGACAGCTAACTGTCAAAAGGCTTTTTATGAGCTTAAACAGGCCATGTGCTCTGCACCTGTCCTAAAAAGCCCTTGTTACTCCAAGAAATTAATTGTCCAGACTGATGTTTCTGAATTAGGGGTAGGGGCGGTTCTATCACAGCTTAACACTGAAGGCCAGGATCAACCTGTTGCTTTCATCAGCAGGAGGTTGACCCCTAGAGAAAATCGTTGGTCTGCCATAGAGAGGGAGGCCTTTGCTGTGGTCTGGGCATTGAAGAATTTGAGACCATACCTGTTTGGCTCACTTTATTGTTCAGATAGACCACAAACCTCTATTATGGCTAAAACAAATGAAAACCCTAAATTGTTGAGGTGGTCCATCGCCCTACAGGGAATGGACTATACAGTGGAACATAGACCTGGGAGTACCCACTCCAATGCAGATGGACTCTCCAGATATTTCCACTTAGACAATGAAGACTAATCTGGGCAAGGTTAGCCTTATTGTCCCTCGTTTAGGGGGGTTGTGTAGGAAACTGCCATCTTGCCTGGCATGTTACCCCCATTTTTCACATGTATGTAAGTTTGTTTCTGCCTGTCTCACTGGGATCCTACTAGCCAGGACCCCAGTGCTCAAAGCGCTTTTTTAGCTCAGTGATTCAAAGTGATTCAGTTCACAGAGATAACGTGCTTAGTGCACATGTAATTCATGGTGCTTTCTGTTCACAAATGTAAAACGCTCTTTTGGCTTAGTAATTCAAAGCGTTTCAGTTCACAGAGAAAACGTGTTATGTGCACAAGTAATTCAAGGTGGTTCAGTTCCTAGATATAAAGCGCTTCCTGGTGTTATTAAGTAAGGTGCTTTTGGTTTTGATTAGTGTAGGAAGGTAACCTCTTTCTAGCCTTGTTACCCCCACTTTTGGCCTGTTTGTGAGTATGTCAGTGTGTTTTTACTGTCTCACTGGGATCCTGTTAGCCAGGGCCCAGTGCTCATAGTGAAAACCCTATGTTGTCAGCATGTCTGATATGTGTCACTGGGATCCTGCTAGCCAGGACCCCATGCTCATAAGTTTGTGGCCTGTATGTGTTCCCTGTGTGGTGCCTAACTGTATCACTGAGGCTCTGCTAACCAGAACCAGTCCCTGCTCTGGCACAAAACTTGACAAAGGAAAGGGGAGTGACCACTCCCCTGACCAGCACCTCCCAGGGGAGGTGTCCAGAGCTTCTCCAGTGTGTCCCAGACCTCTGCCATGTTGGATGCAGAGGTGTGAGGGCACAATGGACAGCTCCGCGTGGCCAGTGCCAGCAGGTGACATCGGAGACCCTTCCTGATAGGTGCTTACCTTTCTCAGTAGCCAATCCTCCTCTGTGGGCTCTTTAGGGTCTCTTCTGTGGGCATCTCACCAGATAACGAATGCAAGAGCTCACCAGAGTTCCTCTGCACTTCCCTCTTTGACTTCTGCCAAGGATCAACTGCTGACTGCTCCAGGATGCCTGCATAACTGTAACAAAGTAGCAAGAAGACTACCAGAAACATTGTAGCGCCTCATCCTGCCGGCTTTCTCGACTGTTTCCTGGTTGTGCATGCTCTGAGGGCTGTCTGCCTTCACCCTGCACTGGAAGCCAAGAAGAAATCTCCTGTGGGCCGACGGAATCTTCCCCCTGCCAACGCAGGCACAAAACTTCTGCATCACTGGTCCTCTGGGTCCCCTCCCATCCTGACGAGTGTGGTCCCTGGAACACAGGAGCTGGGTCCAAGTGTCTTCGACAGTCCAGTGGCCCTTCTGTCCAAATTTGGTGGAGGTAAGTCCTTGACTCCCCACACCAGACAGTAATCCTGTGTACTGTGTGAACTGCAGCTGCTCGGGCTTCTGTGCACTTTTGCAAGACTTCCTTTGTGCACAGCCTAGTCCAGGTCCCCGTCCTGCATTGCCCAACTCGCTGAGTTGGACTCCGACGTTGTGGGACCCTCTTTTGTAGTGTTGAGACAACCGCCCTGCTCAGTTTTCTTGAACCTGTGTTCAAGTACTTCTGCGGGTGCTGCCTTCTTGTGCCTAGGCTCTCTATATTGCTGAGGGCCCCCTCTGTCTCCTCTTCCAAGTGGTGACCTCCTGATCCTTCCTGGGCCTGGGCAGCACCCTTTTTCTTCAACCGTGACCTTTGCATCTAGCAAGGCTTGTTTGCGGTCTTTCTCCAAAGAAACAGCTCTGCATCCTCCAGCACTCCATGGGACATCTTCTGCACAAAGGAGAAGTTCCTGGCACCTTTCGTTGTTGCAGACTCTTAAGCTTCTTCCATCCAGAGGCAGCCATTTTGCACCTTCATCCGGGGTTTAGTGGGCTCCTGCCCCCCTGGTGACTTTCGTGACTCTTGACTTAGTCCCCTTCCTTTACAGGTCCTCAGGTCCAGGAATCCGTCTTCAGTGCTTTGAAGTCTGTTGTGTTCTTTGCAGAATCTCCTATCACGAGTTTAGTGTGTTTCTGGGAAAGTAGTATCAATTTACTCCTACTTTTCAGGGTCTTGGGGCGGGGTATCTTTGACACCCTTAGTGTTTTCCTACACTCCCAGCGACCCTCTAAACACTACACCAGGCAAGGGGTCCCTAAGTGGTTCGCATTCCACTTTCTTAGTATATGGTTTGTGTTGCCCTTAGGCCTATTGCATCCTATTGTATTATACAGTGTTTGCATTACTTTTCTAACTGTTTACTTACCTGATTTTGGTTTGTGTGTATATTTTGTGTATTTTACTTACCTCCTAAGGGAGTATATCTTCTGAGATATTTTTGGCACATTGTCACTAAAATAAAGTACCTTTATTTTTAGTAACTCTGAGCATTGTGATTCTTATGATATACTGCTATATGATATAAGTGGTATAGTAGGACCTTTGCATGTCTCCTAGTTCAGCCTAAGCTGCTCTGCTATAGCTACCTCTATCAGCCTAAGCTGCTAGAACACTAATAATCTACTAATAAGGGACAAATTGACCTGGCACAAGGTGCAAGTACCATCAGGTACCCACTATAAGCCAGCCCAGCCTCCTACAGTTAATGTATAGTTTAAGAATTTACAATGGAATTAGTTATTTTTGCCCAATATATTTTTATTTCACATAGCACATTCTGTTTATCCTAACTGACCGTGGTTGTTAGCACTGCTTAGGAATCCAACAACCCCAGGGGAAGTCTGCTTTAATGAGGCCCATGGAAAATCATGGAGGGCAGTGGTGCTGACTTTTGGGCTCCTAAAGGCCAGATTTCACTGTCTGGATAAGACTGGTGCAGTCTTCTTCTACTCATCTGATAAGGTGTGCAAAATCACCATGGCCTGCTGGATGGTACACTACAGAGACCTGTGACAGAACATCCCATACATTGCAGAGGATGGAGACCATGATGAGCCACCGGTTAAGGATCTTGAAATTCCAAAGGAAGATGATAGTGGTGAAGAAGAATGAACTGACGTACGTCAAAATGTTATTGACAAATTCTTCACAAGTGTAAGTATATCTTTGCATAATGTCAAAACAACTTTTAATATAATGAGCATGTCAGTCTGTGCTGGGAATATATTAGGAATGGGTAGTTTAGGAAATTCCAGGACAAAAATGTTTGTTGATCAAAGTTTTTAAACATTTACTACGGTGTTCATTCACATTGTTTATCCTTGATTGTTTAAGTAAATGTGTCCTCATAATCTGTCATTTATAATTTGCCTATTTTGTCATGTAAAATCATTAGTTTTGTCTTGTTATTATGTTTTAGGATCCTTCACCATGTCATCTTTATTTGGACATTTCAAAGTTGTGATATTTGCAGTTGTATGGTGCTGTTTCAGAGTACAAAGGGTTAATCGTGTGAAAGACACATACACTTTGGGTGTACATATCTTATACAAAAACTTGCACAGTGATTTACTAGAAGGTTTTGAAATTGCATTAGACTTGCTTTCTGTTGAATGCTGCCACAAAGGCAGTATGTGCTGCTTAATTTACTCTAATCAAATGTGTAAGTCGATCCATAGCATACTCATCTCCATTCACATTTGCAAAATCTTCAATTTGTGTTAAACATATCACGCTGTTGATATGTCTTATCATTGTAGAAAGAACATTATGTAGCACATCACTTAAAGTTGGCTGTGACATTCCACCAGATACTGCCACAGTGTGTTGGGATGATCCTGTGGCCACAAACTGCCATGATTTTGACTAATTGTGTTATTGATGTAGGATTCCTATTGTGAGACAGGATGTCTGGCTCCAGCTGATGACAGGAATCAATAATAGTGTGCCTATTGAATCTTATTTTTAGAATTATATCCTGTTCTTCCATGATGTCAAGGTCTGGAACTGTAAAATAAAATGGTACAGACTATTGGGTTATGCATTGGGTGTACATTATTTTTTTATTTGAAAAACAATTCTTTCTTACAACTGAATGAAATTAATACATTAACATTTGTGCTGTTTATTACATTTCTTTCTTTTTGTAAATGGGAGAAACATCACCTAAATGTAAAAAGTTTTTAGACAATTTGCATTTATTAAATAATGATGGGAGGAAGAAAAAAAAGTAAATGCTACAAGAAATACAACGTCAGTGTTTGAGTTTGCAGTTTTAGAATTTGTTATACAAACACAAATAAACTGAAACAGATAGACAAACAAAAAAAATGGAGAGAAAACTAAAAATACGGTGAATCATGGTGACTAAAACTATTATTGTAGGGGCAAAAGCGTTAGAGGTCCAATGTACAAAATACAACTGGCATCAAAAATCAAATGTCAAACAGCACCCCAGTCAGGGAGCTCAAACTAGAGTTAAAATTCGACATTTCTACATTGTGCTCCCTCTGAAACTGCTTAATGTCCTGGAGCTTTGCAAGGACATGGGCCACCATGTCTTGGGACTGATGCAGTGATCCCAATATTTGCTCAATGGTGGCCATGGGTGACACTGAACATAGCGGCCTCACTTTGCAGTACTACAGATTCCCTCCCATGAATCCTACCCCTACCCCTCATGCCCTTGAGCCAGAGTGTCCCATACCACTGGGTCCAGGCTGAACTCGAGGTGGTAATGGTGTTGGCTCAACAGAAGCCAGGGCTGGGAGGTACAAGACTGGGGTGATGTTTGTAGGAAAGTATCATCTTCCTTGGCATGTTACCCCCATTTTTCCTTGTATGTCAGTATGTTTTTGCCTGTGTCGCTGGGATCCTGCTGGTCGGGACCCCAGTGCTCATAGCTCATGGCCTAATGTGTGTCTGTATAATGCTTGACTGTGTCACTGAGGCTCTGCTAACCAGAACCTCAGTGCCTATGCTCTATCTGCTTTTAAATTTGTCACTGTAGTCTAGTGACTTCATTTACCAATTTCAATTGGCACACTGGACCCCCCCCTTATAAGTCCCTAATATATGGTACTTAGGTACCCAGGGCATTGGGGTTCCAGGAGATCCATATGGGCTGCAGCATTTATTTTGCCACCCATAGAGAGCTCAGACAAGCCCTTGCACAGGCTTGCCATTGCAGCCTGCGTGAAATAAAGCACACGTTATTTCACAGCCATTTTCACTGCACTTAAGTAAGTTCTAAGTCACCTATATGACTAACCTTCACTTGCTGAAGGTTAGGTGCAAAGTTACCAAGTGTGAGGCAGCCCTTGTACTAGCAAAGCTGCCCCCACATAGTTCAGGGCCATTTTCCCAGACTTTGTGAGTGCGGGAATGCCATTACACGTGTGCACTACATATAGGTCATTACCTATATGTAGCTTCACAGTGGTAACTCTGAATATGGCCATGTAACATGTATAAGATCATGGAATTGTACCCCCATTCCAAATCTGGTATTGGGGAGCCAATTCCATGCATCCTGGGGGCTCCACTGTGGACCCCCAGTACTGCCAAATCAGCTCTCTGAGGCTTGCACTCCAGCTACAGCTGCTGCCACCTCACAGACAGGGTTCTGCCCTCCTGGGGTCTGGGCAGCCCAGTCCCAGGAAGGCAGAACAAAGCATTTCCTCTGAGAGCAGGGTGTTACACCTTTTCCCTTTGGAAATAGGTGTTACAGGCTGGGAGGGGTAGCCTCCCCCAGCCTCTGGAAATGCTTTGAAGGGCACAGATGGTGCCCTCCTTGCATAAGCCAGTCTACACCAGTTCAGGGACCCCTTGTCCCCTGCTCTGGCACGAAACTGGACAAAGGAAAGGGGAATGACCACTCCCCTGTCCATCACCTCTCTAGGTGTTGTGCCATGAGCTCCTCCAGTGTGTCCCAGACTTCAGCCATCTTGCTTTACAAGGTTTTGGGGCACTCTGGAGGGCTCTGAGTGGCCAGTGCCAGGAGGTGACATCAGAGACCCTTCCTGATAGGTCCTTACCTGATAAGGTAGCCAACCCCCCTCTCATGGCTATTTAGGGTCTCTCTTGTGGGTTCTCCTCAGATTCTGCTTGTAAGTTTCCAGCAGGAATCCTCTGCAACTACTACTTCATCCTCTTACCTCGGATCAACCTCAGCCTGCCCCAGGAACCCCTGTAACAGCAACAACGTATCCACAAGGGCTACTTTTCCTCCTCAACTTCAGCTCCAGCCAGCAACTGCAACAGTTTCCATGGTGTGCATGCTCTGAGGACTCCCTGTCTTCATCCTGCACCAGAAGGACTGAAGAAATCTCCAGTGGGGTGAAGGAGTCACTCCCCTGCTGAAGCAGACACCTTCCAAGACACCGACTGGTACTCTTGGACTCCTCTCACAGCAACGAGCATGCTCCTAAGGACAGAGAGGGTGGACCCTTTTGACATAGACTGTCCTGATGTCCTGCTGACTCAATTTGGGGAGGTAAGACCTTGCCTTTCCTGAGAGTGGCAGTACACCTGTGTACTGTGTCTTCTTCACCTCCTGAGGCCTCTGTGCACTATTTGCAAAATTCCTTCATGCACAGCCTGGCCCAGGTACCCAGCACTCCATCCTGCGATGCTCAACTCGCTGAGTTGTTCTCCGGCGGCGTGGGACCTTCCTTTGTTGTACTGCACCAACCGCGTTTTGCACCTCCTTTTTCCCCGTGTCCTGGGTCTCCCGTGGGTGCTGCCTGGCATCCTGAGGGCTCTCTAAAGTGCTGAGAGCCCCCTCTTCCTCCTCACACAGAGTTGAGGCCCCCAGGTCCCTCCTGGCTCCAGTCAGCGCCATTTTGATGCAAAATGCATATTTGTCGTAAGCAAGGCTTGTTGGTGAGCACCCACAAAATCACATCTGCATCCATCTTCACATCGTGGGACATCCTTTGCATCATGCAAGAACCAGCTGGCATCTTCCTAGGGTGCATTCCTGCAGTCTTCAACTAACTGGGGACTCTTCTTTTGCACCCTCTTCTGGGTTGGCAAGGGCTCTTGCACTTCCTGGAAGTTCTTTTGCCTTCTGGACTTGGTCCCCTTCCTTTGCAGGTCTTTAGGTCCAGGAATCCAGCAGTTATTGTTTGCAGACTTGGTTGGTTACTGCAAAATCTCAATCACGAGGTGTATGTGTCCTAAGGAAACTTACAGTATTTTTCTCCTGCTTTTCTGGGCTCTGGGGTGGGGTAATTTACTTACCTTTACTGTAGTCTTACTCTCCCAGCGATTCTGCACACACTACGCTAGTCTAGGGGGGAATTTGTGATTCTCATTCCACTTTCTTCGTATATAGTTTGTGTTACCCCTAGACCTATTTTCTCCAATTGCATTCTATGGCATTTCCTATTGTTTGCATTGTTCTATGACTATTTACTTGTCTAATTTTGGTGTCTAGTTTATATATTGTGTATAATACTTACCTCTAGAAGGTATATTGGGCCTGATTCTAACTTTGGAGGACGGTGTTAAACCGTCCCAAAAGTGGAGGATATACCACCTACTGTATTACGAGTCCATTATATCCTATGGAACTCGTAATACGGTAGGTGGTATATCCGCCACTTTTGGGACGGTTTAACACCGTCCTCCAAAGTTAGAATCAGGCCCATTGTCTCTAACATATTTTTGGTACTGTGTCACCCAAATAAATACCTTTATTTTTGGTAACACTGAGTATTGTCTTTACTTGTGTATAAGTACTGTGTAACTATAAGTGATATTGCATGAGCTTTGGATGTCTCCTAGTTCAGCCTAAGCTGCTCTGTTATAGCTACCTCTATCAACCTAAGCTGCTAGAACACTACTACTGCACTAATAAGGGGTAACTGGACCTGGTATAAGGTGTAAGTACCCAAGGTACCCACTACAAACCAGGCCAGCCTCCTCCAATGGTCTTTTGGATGCAGAAAGTGGAGGTATCCATTGGCTGAGTTGTTGTAACAGCAGGGGTTGGAAGTATAGATGGAGGCTGAGTGAGATTCACTGGAGCCCAGACAGACTAGATGAACCAGTCAGGTCCTCATCATGTGGAGTTGCAGGAGTGTAGAACCTAATGTGAATCACAAGAAAATATATTGTGAAAGTCTGGATTATACATCAAATGTGTTTTGAGCTACCAATGATGTGACCTAAAATAAAATAAAAAGATTAATGGTATGATTAGACCTTTCAGTGTTTTTTTTGGTAATTACCCAAACATTATAAATTACACACATGCAAACTTCAAAAGAAGCATGTGAAGAGATGTCCTGAAAATAAAAAGATTACTTGGAAAGTGTACATAAAATATACCACATACTCAACCCAGCTCAGTAAAGAGGAGAAATGAAAAATAAACAATTCCAAGGCGAAGCAGGCTACAATTCAGACTACTATACAACTTAATAGAATTAATGTCATTGGTCATCATATGAACTTCGCTAAGTACATTTATTATCTTTATAACTTATATTCTGCATACAACATGAAATACATTTTTTGTCAACATACTTTGATTTGTGAAACCAATTACATCACTTCAGTGAAATAACAAGAAAGTGACAACATACAAAATTTCATAATATAATCACATTTTTATTTATTGCATAAAATGGGGTTTGAGAAATGTCTGACATTTTGACATAAATGGAAGAAAAGCGAGAAGTCTCAACATCACATTGCAAACATAGGCCCTCATTCTGACCTTGGCGGGCGGCAGAGGCCGCCCGCCAAAGTCCCGCCGTCAGGTTACCGTTCCGCGGTCGAAAGACCGCGGCGGTAATTCTGACTTTCCCGCTGGGCTGGCGGGCGGTCGCCTTCAGACCGCCAGCCAGCCCAGCGGGAAAGAGGCTTCCACGATGAAGCCGGCTCGGAATCGAGCCGGCGGAGTGGAAGCTGTGCGACGGGTGCAGTTGCACCCGTCGCGTATTTCACTGTCTGCACAGCAGACAGTGAAATACATGTAGGGGCCCTCTTACGGGGGCCCCTGCAATGCCCATGCCAGTGGCATGGGCACTGCAGGGGCCCCCAGGGGCCCCGCGACCCCCCCTACCGCCATCCGGATCTCGGCGGTCCGACCGCCGGGATCTGGATGGCGGTAGGGGGGGTCGGAATCCCCGCGGCGGTGCAGCAAGCTGCGCCGCCGCGGAGGATTCAATGGGGCCGCGGTACACTGGCGGGACCCCGCCAGTGGTGCCGGTCCGACCGCGGCTTTACCGCCGCGGTCGGAATCCCCATTGGAGCACCGCCGGCCTGTCGGCGGTGCTCCCGCGGTCCTCCGCCCTGGCGGTCAAAGACCGCCAGGGTCAGAATGACCACCATATTTTCCAGATCTAAAAGCAAGGCATCATGGTAGTTGCAGTCCTTTTAATTTGACATTACCAACACTTGGAAAATTGTAAGATGAACATTCTTAGTAACAATAAACAGTGAAGATGTACACACATTTACTAAATTATGACATATGCTATATATGTTAAAAGGTAAAAAAGACTTACAAGCACCATACCTTCATGGTATGATATACAGGGTTTTGAACCTGTGATCTAAACTACAGCAAAATACATTCAAACAATAAAGAAGAAAGTAAGAATTGATCAATGAAGAAAGAACACATATTGACCACACATATTGTCCTGTAGTAAAGGGAGAGGTGGCACCTTAATGCTACTAATTTGATGATGACAATTGTATTGAGATTGTTAAAATTGTGTTTATATGTTTCAAAAAGGTGCAAAACACATTATCAACTGCTAACATAAGAGCAACAATGACATTTATGTTTAGTGAGACATTCATAAGTCTAACTTACCAGCCACCTCTCCACCAGGGTACTGTGTCAAGCCTTCAGGATGTGGGATCTGCAAGACCTTTTCCTCCCAGGGAAATAGTTGTAATGGGGGTCTAGGAGAAGGACCACCACCAGTCCTCTAGGCCTTCAGGTGGTGCTTGGAGGCAAGGCAACACACTCTCCCATGCAGGTCATTTTACCTCTTGCTAATTTTCTCCTCTGTGCACAGGTTGTTGGTTACAGCATTCACTCTGTCAACTATACTGCACCACAGTTGCCTTTTTGGAGATATTGTGGAATTTTGTACTTACGCTCCAAACAATTTTGGCTCTAATGATTTCATCCACCATTACTGGCAATTCTCCCTCTGTAAAACTAGGATTTCTGTTCCCTGCCATTATGAGTAAATAAAAATGAATGTAATACAGGGCCCACAAGTTAAGAAAAAAATAAACAACTAAAAAATTAACCACAGCAGTAAAAAATAAAATGACCTGACTTCTGTGTGGGAATTTCAGCAGCAAAATGGTGCTGTGCAATAGAATAGCAAAGGATCATGGCCTGAAACAGAGGGGGTCATCACAACATTGGAGGTAAAAGCCGCTTACCGCTGTGCAGAAGACCGCCAATACACCGCCGCGGCCGCGGAATCCCGCCACAGCTATTATGACCCACATCTCGGAACCTGCCGAAATTCAGACACCCACACAAGTCCGCCACACCAAAGGTCAGTGATAAACTGGTGAAAACAAAACCTCCACCTCCACGCCAACAGAAACACGCCCATGCTATTACGACCCACGAATCCACGCGGCGGTCTTTTAACCGCGGTATTCCATTGGCGGTACACACCGCTGCGCTCAAAATACACACACATCTCCGAAACACCGCCACATTGGACAATTCCAAATACACACACCTGATACACATACAAACACCACTCCCACACACCCAACACTATATAAAACACAAACCCACATCACCCACAAACCCCTACGACCACAATTTATTCACGAAGGCCAGAGAGACAGCACAGAATAGACAATCCCACCACACAGAGGCACACAACACCATCACCCACACAACATCCACGCACAAAACACCACACACCACTACACATCACCACACACATCAACACTCACACCGCCCCACACATCACACACACCACCCCATGTCATGCCAAAGACACCCCCGCTTTTCCGAGGAGGAGCTCAGGGTCATTGTGGAGGAAATCCTACGGGTAGAGCCAAAGCTATTTGGCTCACATGTGCAGCACACATCCATAGCCAGGAAGATGAAGCTATGGCGAAGAATCGTGGACAGGGTCAACGCTGTGGGACAGCATCCAAGAAATCGGGAGGACATCAGGAAGAGGTGGAACGACCTACGGGGGAAGGTGCGTTCAGCGGTCTCCAGGCACAACATCGCGGTTCAGCGGACTGGCGGCGGACCCCCACCTCCTCCCCCACAACTAACAACATGGGAGGAGCAAGTCTTGACCATCATGCATCCAGAGGGCCTCGGAGGAGTCGGTGGAGAAATGGACACTGGTGAGTCAATTCGTAACTATCATATCCCCCACCCTACCTGCATGCTATCACACACCCCCACCCTCACACCCTCGCCTATCACCCAAACTCCTCACTAATGTACTAAGAACACAAACCACACAGCCCAACTCCAAGCCCTGCATGACACAACTAAGCATGGACACCCATCACTAAAGCATGCTCACTGCACATACCCATAAAAACCCCTAACCATCATCACACAAGCCCCCACACAGAAATGCTTGCACTGGGGTACACGCTCACCCACCCATTGCACACCATGACACACACACATGCAATAATCATGCTCTTATGCCCCTGCAGGATCACGAAGGACCGTCACCACCCCGGAGGGTCCAGACAACTCCACTCCACCCACAGAAGAGGCCCACAGTGACGATAGCAGCTCTGCCCTACTGGATCCTGATGACCAGCCCAGACCATTGTGGGCCTCGGGACAGTCGGTTCCCCTCGCACAGGCACAGCCCAACACTAACCTTCCACTCTCTGGTAACACCAGCACAGCACCCACCCAGCGGGCCCAAACCTCCGTAACCAGGACAGGTCAATCAGCTGTGTGTCCACCACTACAGGGAACCCAGGATAACCCACCACCCCAACCACAACAGGGACCTGGGGGCAGTGGTAGTGGGCACACGGTCCAGGGGACGGAGGCACAGGAACACAGGGGAACTGGGAGGGCTGCTGTGCGACAGGGGGCAGACAGGCCAAGGGAACCCACTCTCCACGAGGCCCTCACCTCCATCATGGGAGCATACCACCACTCCCAGGAGATGATGGCGACGGTCCTGGTCAAGTTTCAGGAGACCCAGCGCCTGCAGGAGGAACAGTATTTGGGGTTCAGGGAGGAACTCAAGTCCATCAGCTCCGCCTTGGGCACCATCGTAGGGGTGCTGAAGGACATACAGCAGACCTTGAGGGACACCATGGCACTCCAAGGGACCCTGACACTAGCATGGACGATGAACTGCCCACCACCTCCGTCAGCGATAGTGGACAGGACGCCCCGCCACAGGACCACCACACCAGCACCCCACCCCCTGCAGACGGACAACCACCACGCAAGCGGTCCCTGAGATCCAGGAACAGGACAGAGCAAGATGGCAAGACCCCCGCCAGGAAATGAGACCACCCTGATTGTCCTCCCACTGTCCCACTTTGTTACCCTGTCCATACTTAAACTGCCCCAGCTCCACTTCCTTTGCCCATGTGGCCAGTGCACCTGTGAAACTAATAGACTGGACTCTGCCATGGACATTCCTCCACCATCACCCATCACCATTTTACAACCCCCCTCCAATTTTGAGCACTTCAATAAACACCCTTGAACCACAAAACAATGTTGAGTCAGTCTATGATTTGGTAAATTGTATCATCAATGACAGTGTCAAAATGCGTTTCTAGTTGTAAAGGCAACATACCTATGTCACACATCACAAGTCCTTGAAGGATGCATGCAGATGACACACGTTGGTAAGCACACCTGTGAAACCGTAATGTAAAGGAACAACTCAGTTACCAAATAATCCTATGAAATTACACACAGGATAGAGGAAGACGTGTGACAGTGAATGTAATGGTAAAAATGAAAATGTTCTCACCTGTGTGTCACTGGAAATATTGCTGTATGACTGACTCCCTGTTGTCGTTGTCTTCTTCCTCAGCTTCCTCCTCATCACTGTCCACAGGCTCCACAGCTGCCACAACACCGTCATCTGGACCATCTTCCTACAGAAAAGGCACTTGGCGTCGCAAAGCAAGATTGTGAAGCATCGAGCAGGCGATGATGATCTGGCACACCTTCCTTGGTGAGTAGAATAGGGAACCACCTGTCATATGGAGGCTCCTGAACCTGGCCTTCAGGAGGCCGAAGGTGCGTTCGATCACCCTCCTAGTCCGCCCATGGGCCTCATTGTAGCGTTCCTCTGCCCTGGTCCTGGGATTCCTCACTGGGGTCAATAGCCAGGACAGGTTGGGGTAACCAGAGTCCCCTAATAGCCACACACGGTGCCTCTGGAGTTGACCCATCATATCAGGGATGCTGCTATTCCGCAGGATGTAGGTATCATGCACTGAGCCAGGGAACATAGCATTTACCTGGGAGATGTACTGGTCTGCCAAACATACCTTCTGTACATTCATGGAATGATAACTCTTCCGATTCCTGTACACCTGTTCACTCCTGTAGGGGGGGACCAGAGCTACATGGGTGCCATCAATAGCACCTATGATGTTGGGGATATGTCCAAGGGCATAGAAGTCACCTTTCACTGTAGCAAAATCTTCCACCTCAGGGAAAATTATGTATCTCCTTAGGTGTTTCAGCAGGGCAGACAACACTCTGGACAACACGTTGGAAAACATAGGCTGGGACATCCCTGATGCCATGGCCACTGTTGTCTGAAAAGAGCCACTTGCAAGGAAATGGAGCACTGACAGCACCTGCACGTCAGGGGGGATTCCAGTGGGATGGCGGATTGGTGAAATCAGGTCTGGTTCCAACTGGGTACATAGTTCCTGGATAGTGGCACGGTCAAACCTGTAGGTGACGATTAAATGTCGCTCCACCATTGTCAACAGGTCCACCAGCGGTCGGTACACCGGAGGATTCCGCCATCTTCTCAATTGTCCCAAATGACGGTGCCTAGGAAGGACAACAGCGACCACAGAGTCAACTATTTACCAGGTATGTACCCACAGTTACACAGAACACGACACCAAACACAAAACCCTTCCTGTATGTGTGTTGAGTGTAGGCCTAGCTATGTGTGACGCAGAAGTAAATGAAGCCATGTGGGCCCCTGAAATGGCGGCTGCCTGACCTCTAAACTGGGACAATGGGATTGTGGGGTAACTGCGTTGCCGTTGCACACCGTCGCGGTAGGCGGTCGTAGACCGCGGCGCAATGCTGCATTGGTTAACATTGGACCCTATGGGTCCCAGGAGCCAATGAACAAGTGCGCCGCCGGTGATGATACGCACCGCCGTGGACGTCACCGCCGCGGACGTCACCGCCATTTTCTATCTGTTCAATCACTAGATACCTGATCTTCGACAGGAGAGGACCTACACTGCATGTGCAGACCTCGGTCTGGAAGCGACGATGGCTGCTGCGTCTGGGGAAAGGGCCCCTGCCTTCACTGCTCAGGAGTTGGAGAAACTAGTAGACGGGGTCCTCCCCCAGGACACGCTACTCTACGGTCCTCTAGACCAACAGGTTAGTACACAGGTAGCACGCTGTATGGGCTAGGCCTGGGTGGAGAGGGCTGGTTGTAAGAGGGAAGGGGGCAGAGTTCAGGGAACATTAATGCATGTGAATGAATGTGCCACATGGCTAGGGTAGGGAGGGGGGACACTCACATTGACGGTGAAGTTGGTAATGACTTCTCTTCTTCCCTTGTGCATGTCATGTAGGTCAGCGCCCACCAGAAGAAGGACATTTGGCGTGCCATCGCCAAGGACGTCCGGATCCTGGGGGTCCACCAGAGACGGGGCACCCACTGCCGTAAAAGATGGGAGGACATTCGCCGCTGGAGCAAGAAGACGGCGGAGGCTCAGCTGGGGATGGCCTCCCAACGTGGGAGGGGTGCCCGTCGCACCATGACCCCCCTGATGTTCCGGATCTTGGCAGTGGCCTACCCGGAGTTGGATGGGCGCTTTAGGGCACCACAGCAGACACAAGGGGGTGAGTACACTCTCATTCTGTGGACTCTGAGCGCAGTGGAGGGGTCTGGGTGGGGGAGGAGGCCTGTGGGTGTACCTAGGCCAGGCAGAAATACGTAGGCTAGGCCCCTCCGTAATGCAGGCCATGTGGCACTCTACCCCACCGCAGTAGAGTGCCAAGTACAGGTATACATGCCCCTGTGGCATCCATGTGTGCAGAAGTCCACCATAGCCATGTAGGCCAGATCCCAGAAATTGCATCTGTAGAGGCCAGGAGCACTGCGTAGTGCAGGGGGCTGCTGTGTCTGTATTGTACGCCAACGGTAGCGGTATGCCATGCACTCAACCTGTCTTTCTTCTGTCTCCCCCCCCCCTTTTGTGGTCTCCCTGTTCTTTTGTGCATCAGCATCATCAGGCAGAGGTACAGTGGCTCCGGAGCACGAGGGAGCTGCATCCCACATGGCCATGGAGGGCCACACCACGGACTCAGAATGCACCAGTGGGACGGAGGGCGAGGGGAGCTTCACGTCGGCCACCGGATCACCAACCAGCGACACGGACTCGTCCGCCGATGGGAGCTCCCTTGTGGTGGCGGCACCATCTGTGCGCCCCACTTCTACAGGTACAGCCGCCATCTCCCCTACCAGCACCGCCCTCCCAGCAGCCCCTCTGCGTTCGCCCCGTGCCCGCTCACCCAGGAGGGTGGGCATCACCTTTGCCCCAGGCACCTCAGGCCCTGCCCCAGTCACCCCTGCTGCCCTCAGTGAGGAGGCCATTGACCTCCTCAGGTCCCTCACTGTTGGGCAGTCTACCATTGTGAATGCCATCCAGGGTGTAGAAAGGGAGTTGCAACACGGTATTGCATTCCTGGAGGGCATTCATTCTGGTCAGGCTGTCCTTCAGCGAACCCTGCAATCTCTGGCCTCAGCACTGATGGCAGCCATTGTCCCTGTGTCTAGCCTCCCCCCTCCAACCTCCTCCACCCAGACCCAATCTCCTGTACCCCAGCCTATCCCAAGCACACCATCAGACCAGCATGGACACACCTCAACACACAAAAGTAGCTCAGGCAAACATAGGCACCACACAACCCACAGGCACACACAAGCATCACCCACATGTAGACACAGCAACATCCACTGCGTCCACTGTGTCCCCCTCCTCGTCGTCTCCCTCCTCCCTCCCAGTCTCGTCTACACTCTCACCTGCATGCACTACATCTACAGGCACCAGGACTCGCACCAGAACACCCAGCACCACACCCCGCTCACCTGCACTCACCACCTCCACTCCCATTTACACGTCCCCTGTGTCCTCTCCCAGTGTGTCTGTGACGCCCCCTCCCAAAGTACACAAACGCAGGCACACACCCACCCAACAGCCATCCACCTCACGACAGCCTCCAGTACCTGCACCTGCACCCAAAACACCTAAAGTGACACCTCCTACAACCACCTCCTCTTCCTCCACTCCCAGACCCCCTCCAGCTACCCATCCCAGTGTTCGTCAGAAACTGTCCCTCTGTAAAGTTGACCTTTTTGCCCCCACCCCCCCTCCTCCACTTCATCAGTCCCGTCGTAGCGCCTCAGCCAAAAAGCCTCCTGTACCAGTGGTGCTTGTTCAAGGTGTGTGGAGTGCACCGGCCACCAGGGCAGGCAGTGTGACACGGAGCCAAGGCACTGCCAGTCCACCCCCTGTAAAGGCTCTGAAATTGGAAAGTGGCCAACGGGACCGTGTGAAGACTCCTGGAGGCAAAACAACTCACAGGGGTGCCAGAGGGATAGCAGAGTCAGCTGTGACTCCTCCAAAGGTGGGGAAGGGCCAGAAGAAGTCTGCACAGCCTGGTGTGAGCATCACGGCGGAGAAGGGCGGCATCCTTCCCGGCGGCCGGGACGCGACCGCCAGCACCGTCGTCACTGGTCCGGAGACCACCGCCAGAGTCAGTGCCCAGGAGGGCCCAAGTATTGTCACTGGTCAGGAGACCACCGCCAGAGTCAGTGCCCAGGAGGGCCCAAGTATCGTCACTGGTCAGGAGACCATCGCCAGAGTCATTGCCCAGGAGGGCCCAAGTATCGTCACTGGTCAGGAGACCACCGCCAGAGTCAGTGCCCAGGAGGGCCCAAGTATCGTTACTGGTCAGGAGGCCACCGCCAGAGTCAGCGCCCAGGAGGGCCCCGGCAGCCACAGCCCCGCTGGGCAATGAGGGACCGTCATGCCACACACCAATGTCCAGTCCAGAGAACGTCATGTCACACACCAATGTCCAGTCCAGAGAACGTCATGCCACACACCAATGCCCAGTCCAGAGCCCCCCATTGCTAAGCACCGCTGAACAGTCCAGAGACCGCCATGGCAAAGCACCGCTGAACAGTCCAGAGACCGCCATCGCAAAGCACCGCTGAACAGTCCAGAAACGCCATGGCAAATCACCGCTGAACAGTCCAGAGACTGCCATGGCAAAGCACCACTGAACAGTCCAGAGACCGCCATGGCAAAGCACTGCTGAACAGTCCAGAGACCGCCATGGCAAAGCACCGCTGAACAGTCCAGAACGGCCATGGCAAATCACCGCTGAACAGTCCAGAGACCGCCATGGCAAAGCACTGCTGAACAGTCCAGAGACCGCCATGGCAAAGCACCGCTGAACAGTCCAGAGACCGCCATGGCAAAGCACCGCTGAACAGTCCTGAACCGCCATGGCAAAGCACCGCTGAACAGTCCAGAGACTGCCATGGCAAAGCACCGCTGAACAGTCCAGAGACCGCCATGGCAAAGCACCGCTGAACAGGGCATGCACCGCTGAAGAAGGAAAAGACCGCCACATCAAGCATCGTTTTCCCATGTGCAGCTGGGACAGTGACGGGACAGGAACTGTCATGGGGAGACTAATCCAGTCTGGGCACCATTCCCCCTCCAGAACCAGTGGTGGCTGTTATCTACTTGAGAGACTGTGGCTTTGCACTCCCCAGGATGGTACAGTGGGCAAACCACCCACTGTAGAGACTTGTGAGACTGTGGCTTTGCACTCCCCAGGATGGTACAGTGGGCAAACCACCCACTGTAGAGACTTGAGAGACTGTGGCTTTGCACTCTCCAGGATTGAACAGTGGGCAAACCACCCACTGTAGAGACTTGTGAGACTGTGGCTTTGCACTCCCCAGGATGGTACAGTGGGCAAACCACCCACTGTAGAGACTTGTGAGACTGTGGCTTTGCACTCCCCAGGATACATCAATGGGCATGGAGCCCCGTCGTGGATCTGGCTTTGCACTCATCCGGCTGAGGTGCCCCCCCTTCCCTTCCCCCTGAGGTGCCTGTTGTATTTCTCTCTGATGCCCCGGCAGTGTTCTCTCCGTTTGTGGACAGGTATCTTGTGTGGGCCTCGCCCATGCATTTTTGGACTAGTGGTGCACGGACATTGATATGTGCATATCTGCACTACTTCTCGTAATGTATATACTTTTGAATGATTTTATCATATTTCTGTATATATTTGAGACATGTATATTGAAACATTACAATGTTTGAACAGATTTCGTTTTGTGTTTGCATTCTTCCGGGGGGGTTGTGGGTTGTTACTGTGATGTTTGTGAATGCATTGGTGTGTGTGTTGTAGTGGGTGAGGGTGGGGGTGGGGGTGTTTCGTGTGTGTCCCCCTGACTTTTGCCTCCCCCCTCCCCTATGTCGTAGGTGCAGTACTCACCGTTGTCTTCGCCGGCGCCGGCGTTGCTCTTCGTAGATGAGTAGGAATACAAGGGCCGGTAGGATTTGTAATTCCGGATCCATCCTCGTGGGATGTGTTCAGGTGAGCGTTTTCCCTTTGCAGGGACTGTTTCCGCCGTATTTTTATCCACGGTGAATCCGCCCCGGAAAAGGTGGCCGATTGGCGGGTTGTGATACTATGGGCGGTACATTGTCTTCCGCCTGTCTGTTGGAGGTGACCGCCGCGCTGCTTGTCTGTACCGCCGTGGCGGGCGGGGTGTTAAAGTGGCTGTCTTTATTGGCGGTTTCCGCCAGCGTCATGATTCCCTTTTTTGGTCCGCCGGCCTGTTTGCGGTATTACCGCACCTTTAACACCGTCCGCCAGGGTTGTAATGACTGCCAGAGTGTGTTTTATAGTGTGGTATACAGGTATTCACAATTTGCCAAAATACATCATGTGTTTGCTGTTAGCAACACAAAAGGATGATGGACGGAGTGCTGAAACTTTTCAAACACTCACCCCAGTCACAGATGTGGGTTTAATCCATCATTCTTTTGCTCACCATGCCACCCCAGTTTGAACCCAACTATATGCAAATCAGCCTTGGCCCTGTTCCCCATGGGAACAGTTCAGCCCTAACTGCCAGTCCAGGTTCTCCTTGAACCAGAAACAAGCATCCTGGGACCAGCTTCAGGATATCACCCTTCATCAGTCAGGCTACCTTGCCAGTGGCACAATGAGCATGGAACCCACATCTGGGCATACCCTTCACACTTAGGGCAACAATAGCAACACAAAAGGATGATGGACGGAGTGCTGAAACTTTTCTAACACTTACCTCCACAGTCATAGATCTGTGTTTAATCTATCGTACTTTTGCTCACCATGCCACTCCAGTTTGGACCCAGCCATATGCAAATCAGTCTTGACCCTATTCCCCATGGGAACAGTCTAGCCGGAACTGCCAGGCCAGGTCTTCGCTGGACCGGAAACAAGCATCCTGGGATACTAGCATCCATTCAAAAGCCACAGACATTGTACAGTGTTGAATGGGTTGTGCGACGGAGCCCCGCCGTCAGGAGCCCACCCCTAGAATAACGCCAGCAGAATGGTGAAATCTAAATATGCTCAGTGCAATCCCAGCATCTTGACTGTGACAGAGTAATGTTAGCCAGCATAGGAGTCCGCCACTTCAGCAGCGGGAAACCGCTTTTGCAACGGACTACACTCTGTCGACGCAGACAGAGGTTCAGCCATCATACACCTACATACTGCGGTCAAAACTCCATCAGCTTGAAGGAGTACTTGAAACCACCACAAAAGAGGAACGATGGAACTCCCATCAAGATCTAAATCAGGCCCCTGGTTTTTTCAAAAGTTCCTATTCTTAAACAATTGAATAAAAACCCCAAAGCAAAGAAAATAGACACAGTTGGGGGATTATTTAAACCTACTATGTCATTAGATACAGTTTATGCTCATCGAGTTTAGTTGAAGATAGAAGAGGAGGAATGAAATCCGGTTGCACTTACATCCCTGACAATAGTAAGGGATTGAAGAAATACATTAGGGAGCATTACTGACCTAAAAGAAGATTTAAAGGAGCTAGAAGCAACAGGTGCACAGGAGGTTATATGGAATTAATTTAATTTTCTGCTGTTGACAGATGGTTTGAAAATCTAGGGAGTGGAATTATTGCAAGCATCTTGAGACCTGTGTTGATAATTTCTCTTTGTGGATTAATTGTTTTTGGACTTTACAAAGGATAGAAGAGAGTACAGATGGAGAAGGGAGTAAAGGGGAGTAGAGCAGACATAGGCCCTCATTCTGACCCTGGCGGATACAATCCGCCAGGGCCAACGGGCGCGGGAGCACCGCCGACAGGCCGGCGGTGCCCCTAAGGGCATTCTGACCGCGGCGCTAACTCCGCGGTCAGACAGGGAAAACTGGCGGTCTCCCGCCAGTTTCCCGCTGCCCTGGGGAATCCTCCATGGCGGCGCAGCATGCTGCACCGCCATGGGGATTCCGACCCCCTTCCCGCCGGCCTGGCTCTGGCGGTTCTTACCGCCAGAACCTGGCCGGCGGGAACGGGCGTCTTGGGGCCCCTGGGGGTCCCTGCAGTGCCCATGCCCATGGCATGGGCACTGCAGGGGCCCCCTAACAGGGCCCAACTAGGCTTTTCAGTGTCTGCGATGCAGACACTGAAAAGCGCGACGGGTGCTGCTGCACCCGTCGCACGCCTTCCACTCCGCCGGCTCGATTCCGAGCCGGCTTCCTTGTGGAAGGCGCTTTCCCGCTGGGCCGGCGGGCGATCTGAATCAGATCGCCCGCCGGCCCAGCGGGAAAGTCAGAATACCCCTCGCGGTCTATTGACCGCGGGGCGGTATTCAGGCGGCTTCCGACGGGCGGGCGGCAACCGCCGCCCGCCTAGGTCGGAATGACCACCATAGAACTTAAAACTAGATGAAGCAGCTATTATGATGACATGGAGTGTTTAGAGCATTCCAGACAATCTTTCCCAGATCAGCCTCTGAGGTCTTGATTGATCTATCTGACAGGAGATTACAATCTGGTGTGATGGATTGATTCACAATCAGAGGTGGGACTGATACAGCCTAAATGTTGGCTCTACCCCTGATGTCACAACTTAGCACATATGTATGTGTGACATTTTACGTAATGTGTGCCCTAATGTTATTATTTTTTTTAATCAGTTTTTATTTTCCAAAAGAAAGATAACAGATCAACATAAAAATCAACACACTGCAGGCTCAGCAGAGTAAGATCACGGACATATAATGATACCCAAAGGGGCGCACACAGCAGTGCATCATTGGTGAAGACATCACCAAACCTCCATCCGGTCCGCAATCCCAGGAATCATCCCCACAACTTAATGAGACCAGGCCATTAATAACATAAAAGTCAAGATAGATCAACCCCACATTTGATTGTCACAAGTACTAAGAGGAAGAGTGTGTTTCCCCGTCACCCACCACCACGTTGCTGCTCACAGAGCAGATGTCCCCCTCATCAGTGAACCGTTCTAGAAGTGCACTCCAAGCAGCCACATCAGCAAGCGCCCTCTCATCGCTACGTGTCATGCGCATGTGTTGCTCCTCTGCTGCCCCAAACTCCAGTAGATCCTGCAACCAGTCGGTGACCGCAGGGGTCCACACGCTCATGCATCCGATCGCAACTCTCTGCCTGGCTAATACTAAAGCCGACTGTACCATCCTGTAGACAATCCCTCTGCCCTCCTGCCTGCGCACCACACTCAGGAGACACGACAACGGAGTGACCTCCAATTCAAGCTCAGTGACCTCAGTGATCACCGCCGTCACCTCCTGCCTGAAAACATGTACAGCTCTACAGGACCATGCCATATGTAGAAAAGAAGCACCAAGCTCACCACATCGAGGACAACTGGCCCCTCTACATGGGTCTATTCTATTTAGTTTCCTAGGAGTGATGTATGTCCCGTGCACAAAGTTGAAATGCTACAATTTAAACCTATGATTACATGAGACCGTTCGAACCAATGATAAGACCGCATCCCAGTCAGCATCCTCAATAGGTAGCCTTAAATCAGCTTCCCACGCCTTACGTCCCGCGCTAATCACGGCTGGTTGATCCTCCCTTAATGCCCTGTAAAATGGAGCAATCAAGTGCGTATTCTCGCCCCCATTAAGAATACCGTTCAAAATCGAGGAGGCCCTGGGAGCTAACGGGAAACCATCCCAAATCTCACGTGTTACACTCTCAAGATTTGCATATTGCAGAAACTGGCCAGGGCCCACCTCAAACAAATCCTGGGCCTCAGAAAATGAGAGAACGTCACCATCTTCGCTACTAATGCCCCACCCAAAACAGAGAGGGTCAACTTATTCTAAAAAGCAACCGAGCGCCCCAGGCCCGCCACTGCCCGCTCAGTATTGTGAGTGTTATAAACATCCACCGACTTAGTGACCCAAATACCCAGGTACCGAAAACACTCCACCTCCCAGCGCAACCCGACTTCAGGGAGCCCGACCGGAGGAACCCCAACAAGAGACCCAAGAGGGAACAGAAGTGATTTTTTCATATTGATCTTCAGACCGGAAACAGCCCCAAATACCGCCATCCTCTGCAACAACTCCGGCACAGACACGCAAGGATCCCGCACATAAACCAACGCATCATCAGCATACATAGAAATTACGTGTACGGTTTGACCCACCAGGATCCCCCACTGCACCATCTCTTCCCAGAGCTAAATCGCCAAGGACTCAACTGCTAGGACAAACAGGAGAGGCGAGAGCGGGCACCTCTGTCATGTACCCCTGCCAATGTCCCAGACAGCCGAGGTCTGTCCCCCCAAATGCGCTGTCGGGGCAGTGTACAATAGTTGAAAACATGCGCAAAAGCTGGAGCCAAGGCCCATGCCCCGCTATACCTCCAATAAATAGTCCCACTCCACTGTGTCAAACGCTTTCTCCAGGTCGAGAGACACCAGTGCCAATTCCAACTCCTCTCCCTTAGTCTCATGCAGAACATGCGCTAAGCGACGCAGATTAAAGGACGTACTGCGACCCAGCATAAACCTACATTGGTCTTCATGTACCAGACCCCGAATCACTCCTCTAAGTCGAGTAGCCAGGATCTTACAGAGTATCTTAACATCACAGTTCAATATGGTTAGAGGCCGATACGAAGATGGATCCGCAGCATCCCCCCCCGGCTTGAGCAATAAACACACTGTACCTTGTCGCATGCTTTCCGGTAACCTACCGCACTCCAGTGCCTCCTCAAATACTTCCAACAGTCCTTCCCCAGCGTGGAGGAAAAAGCCTGACACAGCTCCATAGGAAAACCGTCACCGCCAAGGGGCTTCGATCTTGCCAAAGCCTTCACTGCCTTTCCCACCTCCTCTGCAGTGTTCAGGAGGCCAAGTGCATCCCTACTCTCCGGGTCCAACCTAGGCAATCGCAACTGCCGAAGAAACCACTCCGCATCCCCCGCCGACGACTCAGTGCCAGCTCTAGATACCTTTTGAAAGTGGGATGCCAATTCCTGTAGAATGTCACCACACCCTGTTAGAAGCACTCCCTCGGTATCCCTTATGCGCAATATTGGTGGAACCTCCACCTCCCGCTTCAGGATCCACGCTAGGAGTTTGCCTGTTTTGTCACCTTCTCGATGGAAACGCTGCCTATACCCTCTCAGAGTAGTTCTGCTCAGTGTGTCCCAACAAGTGTTCACCTCCTTGTACAACCTAAGCACCTCCTGTCTAGCGGTGCTCAAGTCAGGAGGCAGCCGCTGTACCTCTCCCAGTTTCACCTCTAGGGCCGTGAAATCCCGCTCCAGTTGTCTGCGCACCCCACCTACCATGCTTATACACTCTCCCCGAATGACTGCCTTCATAGCCTCCCATTCCAAGCCATGGTACGCAGTCGTGTTCCAGTTTATGTCGAGATACTGTTTAATGGCATCACCCACTCGTTCCTGACATCCCTGATCAGTCAGCAAATCCGAGGGCATATCCCAACCTCGAGCCGAACATGGGGCTGTTTCTCCCCACTGCAACTGGAGCCGAACCGGCGGATGATCTGACAAAAACCGACCCAGATGAATAACCTCCAGAACCTACGAGCCGTCAAGACCTCCCAACAAAAACCTGTCCAATCGAGAGTGTGTATCATGTGTCCTAGAATGACAGGTATATTCCCCACCATCAGGGTGTTGTTCCCTCCAAACGTCCCAAAGACCCAAGTGCACCATCACATCTCTAAGGGATTGTACCATTAATGGTTTGGTTCCCAGCTTTGGCGGGCAGCGATCCAATTCCTCATTGATCACACAGTTATAGTCCCCCGCCCAAACCAAGGGCCTATCCACACTGTCCCCCAAAATCTCAGGTATTCTGGGGTAGAAGGAGGGATCATCAGTGGTGGGCGCATCTACATTCAGGATCACAATGGGTAAATCATCCAACATGTCCTCCACCGAGACATAGCGACCCTCAACACCTACCTCGCTGTACACATGGGTGAAAGGGGCCCCGAGGGCCACCCAAACAGATACCGCCGTGCATATGAAGAAAAGGAGGATGAAAGCATCTGCCCGCCACTTCTTGGCCAGTTTGAGCGCTTCCTCGTCCGTCATGTAGGTCTCCTGGAGACAAGCGATATGTATCTTATGCCTACGGAGGAACGAGTGCACCCTATAACGTTTTGTAAAACTTTTCAGGCCCCAACATTCCAAGTCAGCATATTAACCCCTTCTGTGCCCAGGACGTAATGGTTACGTCCTGAGGCACAGTGCTGCTGTGCCCAGGACGTAACCATTACGTCCTGTGCACAGAGCCCAGAGGGAGCGCTAGCGCTCCCTCTGTGGGGTTCCCCCCCACCCCCCCAAGTCAGGGATGGAAGGGGAAGCCCTTCCCCTCCCACCCCCGACCCCCCTAAACCCCCCTGTGACGTCAGCGCACGAGCGCGCGCTGATTAGTCACATGGTCTCCCCCATCGCGCTGGAAGCAGAGCTTCCAGCGCGATTGAAAGAGAAATGCTTTTGCATTTCTCTTTCAATCCCATGGGGGAGGCCCCGAGAGGCTTCAAAGGGAAGGAAATGTATTTCCTTCCCTTTGAAGTCTCTCACAGGTTTCAAAAGCCGGATTGCTTGCAATCCGGCTTTTGAAACCCCACTAGACACCAGGGATTTTTTTTTTTTCAAAAGGGAGCGACCCCTTGGGCAAGGGTCGCTCCCATGGGGGGCATTTTTTAGGAAGGCCTTTTCTGCCCCCCCGGGGGCAGAAACCACTAGGCACCAGGGATTTTTTTGTTTTTCTGTTTTACAGATGGGGAGCGACCCCTTGGACAAGGGTCGCTCCCCTGGAGGGGCAAAATGTATTTAGGCCATTTCTGCCCGCTTTGGGGGCAGATCGGCCGATTTTAGGTCAATCTGCCCCCAAGGGGGGCAGAAATCACTAGGCACCAGGGATCTTTTTTTTGCGCCGTCACGCAAGGGGAGCGACCTTGTAGTCAAGGGTCACTCCCCGGGGGGGGGTTTGGGGGGTTGGAAATTATTTTAGGCCATCTCTGCCCCCCTGGGGGCGGATCGGCCTATTGGTATTTGGCCGATCTGCCCCCAGGGGGGGAAGAAACCTGTAGGCGCCAGGGCAAATTTTTTTTTTGTGTTTTTTTTTTTTTTGTTTGTTTTTTTAGAGATGGGGAGCGACCCATCAGACAAGGGTCGCTCCCCTGGAGGGCAAACTGTGTTTAGACCATTTCTGCCCCCCCTTGGGGGCAGATTGGTCGATTTTAGGTCAATCTGCCCCCAAGGGGGCAGAAACCACTAGGCACCAGGGATTTGTTTTTTGGCGCCAATGTCACGCAGGGGGAGCGACCCCGTAGGCAAGGGTCGCTCCGAGGGGGGGCAAATTTATTTTAGGCCATTTTTTCCCCCCCCTAGGGGCAGATCGGCCTATTATTAGGCCGATCTGCCCCCAGGGGGGGCAGAAACCTCTAGGCGCCAGGGCAACTTTTTTTTTCTTTTTTGTTTGTTTTTTTAGAGATGGGGAGCGACCCATCAGACAAGGGTCGCTCCCCTGGGGGGCAAACTGTATTTAGAGCATTTCTGCCCCCTTTGGGGGCAGACTGGTCGATTTTAGGTCAATCTGCCCCCAAGGGGGCAGAAACCACTAGGCACCGGGGATTTGTTTTTTGGCGCCAATGTCACGCAGGGGGAGCGACCCCGTAGGCAAGGGTCGCTCCTGGTTGGGGGGTGGGGGTTGGGGATGCAAATTTATTTTAGGCCATTTCTGCCCCCCCGGGGGCAGATCGGCCTATTATTAGGCTGATCTGCCCCCGGGGGGGCAGAAACCTCTAGGCGCCAGGGCAAATATTTTTTTTGTGTTTTTTTTTTGTATGTTTGTTTTTTTAGAGATGGGGAGCGACCCATCAGGCAAGGGTCGCTCCCCTGGGGGGCAAACTGTGTTTAGACCATTTCTGCCACCCTTGGGGGCAGATTGGTCGATTTTAGGTCAATCTGCCCCCAAGGGGGCAGAAACCACTAGGCACCGGGGATTTGTTTTTTGGCACCAATGTCACTCAGGGGGAGCGACCCCGTAGGCAAGGGTCGCTCCTGGGCAGGGGGGGTTTGACGGGGTGGGGGGTCAAATTTATTTTAGGGCATTTCCCCCCCCTGGGGCCGGCTGAGCTAGAGGCCAAAATCCACAGGTAGTCACTTTGCAAAAAACACCTCTGTTTCTGTGAAAAAATATGTTGTGTCCACGTTGTGTTTTGGGCCATTTCCTTTCGTCGGCGCTAGGCCTACCCACACAAGTGAGGTACCATTTTTATGGAGAGACTTAGGGGAACGCTGGGTGGAAGGAAATTTGTGGCTCCTCTCAGATTCCAGAACTTTCTGTCACCGAAATGAGAGGAAAAAGTGTTTTTTGGCCAGATTTTGGTGTTTGCAAAGGATTCTGGGTAACAGAACCTGGTCAGAGCCCCGCAAATCACCCCATCTTGGATTCCCGTAGGTCTCTAGTTTTCAAAAATGCGCTGGTTTGCTAGGTTTCCCCAGGTGCCGGCAGAGCTAGAGGCCAAAATCCACACATAGGCACTGTTTTCTATGAAAAAATGTGATGTGTCCACGTTGTGTTTTGGGCCATTTCCTGTCGCGAGCGCTAGGCCTACCCACACAAGTGAGGTACCATTGTTATCGGGAGATGTGGGGGAACGCTGGGTGTTAGGACATTAGTGGCTCCTCTCAGATTCCAGAACTTTCTGCCACAGAAATATGAGGAACATGTGTTTTTTTAGCCAAAATTTGAGGTTTGCGAAGGATTCTGGGTAACAGAACCTGGTCCGAGTCAACACAAGTCACCCCATCTTGGATTCCCCTAGGTCTCTAGTTTTCAGAAATGTACAGGTTTGGTAGGTTTCCCTAGGTGGCGGCTGAGCTACAGGCCAAAATCTACAGGTAGTCACTTTGCAAAAAACACCTCTGTTTTCCTTCAAAAATTTGGCTGTGTCCACGTTGCGCTTTGGGGCGTTTCCTGTCGCAGGCGCTAGGCCTACCCACACAAGTGAGGTATCATTTTTATCGGGAGATGTGTGGGAACGCTGGGTGGAAGGAAATTTGTGGCTCCTCTCAGATTCCAGAACTTTCTGCCACAGAAATGTGAGGAACATGTGTTTTTTTAGCCAAATTTTGAGGTTTGCAAAGGATTCTGCGTAACAGAACCTGGTCCGAGCCACACAAGTCACCCCATCTTGGATTCCCCTAGGTCTCTAGTTTTCAGAAATGCACAGGTTTGGTAGGCTTCCCTAGGTGGCGGCTGAGCTACAGGCCAAAATCTACAGGTAGGCACTTTGCAAAAAACACCTCTGTTTTCCTTCAAAAATTTGGCTGTGTCCACGTTGCGCTTTGGGGCGTTTCCTGTCGCGGGCGCTAGGCCTACCCACACAAGTGAGGTATCATTTTTATCGGGAGACGTGGGGGAACGCTGGGTGGAAGGAAATTTGTGGCTCCTCTCAGATTCCAGAACTTTCTGCCACAGAAATGTGAGGAACATGTGTTTTCTTAGCCAAATTTTGAGGTTTGCAAAGGATTCTGGGTAACAGAACCTGGTCCGAGCCACACAAGTCACCCCATCTTGGATTCCCCTAGGTCTCTAGTTTTCAGAAATGCACAGGTTTGGTAGGTTTCCCTAGGTGGTGGCTGAGCTACAGGCCAAAATCTACAGGTAGGCACTTTGCAGAAAACACCTCTGTTTTCCTTCAAAAATTTGGCTGTGTCCACATTGCGCTTTGGGGCGTTTCCTGTCGCGGGCGCTAGGCCTACCCACACAAGTGAGGTATCATTTTTATCGGGAGACATGGGGGAACGCTGGGTGGAAGTAAATTTGTGGCTCCTCTCAGATTCCAGAACTTTCTGCCACAGAAATGTGAGGAACATGTGTTTTTTTTAGCCAAATTTTGAGGTTTGCAAAGGATTCCGGGTAGCAGAACCTGGTCCGAGCCACACAAGTCACCCCATCTTGGATTCCCCTAGGTCTCTAGTTTTCAGAAATGCACAGGTTTGGTAGGTTTCCCTAGGTGGCGGCTGAGCTACAGGCCAAAATCTACAGGTAGGCACTTTGCAAAAAACACCTCTGTTTTCCTTAAAAAATTTGGATGTGTCCACGTTGCGCTTTGGGGCGTTTCCTGTCACGGGCGCTAGGCCTACCCACACAAGTGAGGTATCATTTTTATCTGGAGACGTGTGGGAACGCTGGGTGGAAGGAAATTTGTGGCTCCTCTCAGATTCCAGAACTTTCTGCCACAGAAATGTGAGGAACATATGTTTTTTTAGCCAAATTTTGAGGTTTGCAAAGGATTCCGGGTAGCAGAACCTGGTCCGAGCCACACAAGTCACCCCATCTTGGATTCCCCTAGGTCTCTAGTTTTCAGAAATGCACAGGTGTGGTAGGTTTCCCTAGGTGGCGGCTGAGCTACAGGCCAAAATCTACAGGTAGGCACTTTGCAAAAAACACCTCTGTTTTCCTTCAAAAATTTGGCTGTGTCCACGTTGCGCTTTGGGGCGTTTCCTGTCGTGGGCGCTAGGCCTACCCACACAAGTGAGGTATCATTTTTATCGGGAGACATGGGGGAACGCTGGGTGGAAGGAAATTTGTGGCTCCTCTCAGATTCCAGAACTTTCTGCCACAGAAATGTGAGGAACATGTGTTTTTTTAGCCAAATTTTGAGGTTTGCAAAGGATTCTGGGTAACAGAACCTGGTCCGAGCCACACAAGTCACCCCATCTTGGATTCCCCTAGGTCTCTAGTTTTCAGAAATGCACAGGTTAGGTAGGTTTCCCTAGGTGGCGGCTGAGCTACAGGCCAAAATCTACAGGTAGGCACTTTGCAAAAAACACCTCTGTTTTCCTTAAAAAATTTGGATGTGTCCACGTTGCGCTTTGGGGCGTTTCCTGTCGCGGGCGCTAGGCCTACCCACACAAGTGAGGTATCATTTTTATCTGGAGACGTGTGGGAACGCTGGGTGGAAGGAAATTTGTGGCTCCTCTCAGATTCCAGAACTTTCTGCCACAGAAATGTGAGGAACATATGTTTTTTTAGCCAAATTTTGAGGTTTGCAAAGGATTCCGGGTAGCAGAACCTGGTCCGAGCCACACAAGTCACCCCATCTTGGATTCCCCTAGGTCTCTAGTTTTCAGAAATGCACAGGTTTGGTAGGTTTCCCTAGGTGGCGGCTGAGCTACAGGCCAAAATCTACAGGTAGGTACTTTGCAAAAAACACCTCTGTTTTCCTTCAAAAATTTGGCTGTGTCCACGTTGCGCTTTGGGGCGTTTCCTGTCGCGGGCGCAAGGCCTACCCACACAAGTGAGGTATCATTTTTATCGGGAGACGTGGGGGAACGCTGGGTGGAAGGAAATTTGTGGCTCCTCTCAGATTCCAGAACTTTCTGCCACAGAAATGTGAGGAACATGTGTTTTCTTAGCCAAATTTTGAGGTTTGCAAAGGATTCTGGGTAACAGAACCTGGTCCGAGCCACACAAGTCACCCCATCTTGGATTCCCCTAGGTCTCTAGTTTTCAGAAATGCACAGGTTTGGTAGGTTTCCCTAGGTGGCGGCTGAGCTACAGGCCAAAATCTACAGGTAGGCACTTTGCAGAAAACACCTCTGTTTTCCTTCAAAAATTTGGCTGTGTCCACGTTGCGCTTTGGGGCGTTTCCTGTCGCGGGCGCTAGGCCAACCCACACAAGTGAGGTATCATTTTTATCGGGAGACATGGGGGAACGCTGGGTGGAAGTAAATTTGTGGCTCCTCTCAGATTCCAGAACTTTCTGCCACAGAAATGTGAGGAACATGTGTTTTTTTAGCCAAATTTTGAGGTTTGCAAAGGATTCTGGGTAACAGAACCTGGTCCGAGCCACACAAGTCACCCCATCTTGGATTCCCCTAGGTCTCTAGTTTTCAGAAATGCACAGGTTTGGTAGGTTTCCCTAGGTGGCGGCTGAGCTACAGGCCAAAATCTACAGGTAGGCACTTTGCAAAAAACACCTCTGTTTTCCTGAAAAAATTTGGATGTGTCCACGTTGCGCTTTGGGGCGTTTCCTGTCGTGGGCGCTAGGCCTACCCACACAAGTGAGGTATCATTTTTATCGGGAGACATGGGGGAACGCTGGGTGGAAGGAAATTTGTGGCTCCTCTCAGATTCCAGAACTTTCTGCCACAGAAATGTGAGGAACATATGTTTTTTTAGCCAAATTTTGAGGTTTGCAAAGGATTCCGGGTAGCAGAACCTGGTCCGAGCCACACAAGTCACCCCATTTTGGATTCCCCTAGGTCTCTAGTTTTCAGAAATGCACAGGTTTGGTAGGTTTCCCTTGGTGGCGGCTGAGCTACAGGCCAAAATCTACAGGTAGGTACTTTGCAAAAAACACCTCTGTTTTCCTTCAAAAATTTGGCTGTGTCCACGTTGCGCTTTGGGGCGTTTCCTGTGGCGGGCGCTAGGCCTACCCACACAAGTGAGGTATCATTTTTATCGGGAGACGTGGGGGAACGCTGGGTGGAAGGAAATTTGTGGCTCCTCTCAGATTCCAGAACTTTCTGCCACAGAAATGTGAGGAACATGTGTTTTCTTAGCCAAATTTTGAGGTTTGCAAAGGATTCTGGGTAACAGAACCTGGTCCGAGCCACACAAGTCACCCCATCTTGGATTCCCCTAGGTCTCTAGTTTTCAGAAATGCACAGGTTTGGTAGGTTTCCCTAGGTGGCGGCTGAGCTACAGGCCAAAATCTACAGGTAGGCACTTTGCAGAAAACACCTCTGTTTTCCTTCAAAAATTTGGCTGTGTCCACGTTGCGCTTTGGGGCGTTTCCTGTCGCGGGCGCTAGGCCAACCCACACAAGTGAGGTATCATTTTTATCGGGAGACATGGGGGAACGCTGGGTGGAAGTAAATTTGTGGCTCCTCTCAGATTCCAGAACTTTCTGCCACAGAAATGTGAGGAACATGTGTTTTTTTAGCCAAATTTTGATGTTTGCAAAGGATTCTGGGTAACAGAACCTGGTCCGAGCCACACAAGTCACCCCATCTTGGATTCCCCTAGGTCTCTAGTTTTCAGAAATGCACAGGTTTGGTAGGTTTCCCTAGGTGGCGGCTGAGCTACAGGCCAAAATCTACAGGTAGGCACTTTGCAAAAAACACCTCTGTTTTCCTTAAAAAATTTGGATGTGTCCACGTTGCGCTTTGGGGCGTTTCCTGTCGCGGGCGCTAGGCCTACCCACACAAGTGAGGTATCATTTTTATCTGGAGACGTGGGGGAACGCTGGGTGGAAGGAAATTTGTGGCTCCTCTCAGATTCCAGAACTTTCTGCCACAGAAATGTGAGGAACATGTGTTTTTTTAGCCAAATTTTGAGGTTTGCAAAGGATTCCGGGTAGCAGAACCTGGTCCGAGCCACACAAGTCACCCCATCTTGGATTCCCCTAGGTCTCTAGTTTTCAGAAATGCACAGGTTTGGTAGGTTTCCCTAGGTGGCGGCTGAGCTACAGGCCAAAATCTACAGGTAGGCACTTTGCAAAAAACACCTCTGTTTTCCTTCAAAAATTTGGCTGTGTCCACGTTGCGCTTTGGGGCGTTTCCTGTCGAGGGCGCTAGGCCTACCCACACAAGTGAGGTATCATTTTTATCGGGAGACGTGGGGGAACGCTGGGTGGAAGGAAATTTGTGGCTCCTCTCAGATTCCAGAACTTTCTGCCACAGAAATGTGAGGAACATGTGTTTTCTTAGCCAAATTTTGAGGTTTGCAAAGGATTCTGGGTAACAGAACCTGGTCCGAGCCACACAAGTCACCCCATCTTGGATTCCCCTAGGTCTCTAGTTTTCAGGAATGCACAGGTTTGGTAGGATTCCCTAGGTGGCGGCTGAGCTACAGGCCAAAATCTACAGGTAGGCACTTTGCAAAAAACACCTCTGTTTTCCTTAAAAAAATTGGATGTGTCCACGTTGCGCTTTGGGGCGTTTCCTGTCGCGGGCGCTAGGCCTACCCACACAAGTGAGGTATCATTTTTATCTGGAGACGTGTGGGAACGCTGGGTGGAAGGAAATTTGTGGCTCCTCTCAGATTCCAGAACTTTCTGCCACAGAAATGTGAGGAACATATGTTTTTTTAGCCAAATTTTGAGGTTTGCAAAGGATTCCGGGTAGCAGAACCTGGTCCGAGCCACACAAGTCACCCCATCTTGGATTCCCCTAGGTCTCTAGTTTTCAGAAATGCACAGGTTTGGTAGGTTTCCCTAGGTGGCGGCTGAGCTACAGGCCAAAATCTACAGGTAGGCACTTTGCAGAAAACACCTCTGTTTTCCTTAAAAAATTTGGCTGTGTCCACGTTGCGCTTTGGGGCGTTTCCTGTCGCGGGCGCTAGGCCAACCCACACAAGTGAGGTATCATTTTTATCGGGAGACATGGGGGAACGCTGGGTGGAAGTAAATTTGTGGCTCCTCTCAGATTCCAGAACTTTCTGCCACAGAAATGTGAGGAACATGTGTTTTTTAGCCAAATTTTGAGGTTTGCAAAGGATTCTGGGTAACAGAACCTGGTCCGAGCCACACAAGTCACCCCATCTTGGATTCCCCTAGGTCTCTAGTTTTCAGAAATGCACAGGTTTGGTAGGTTTCCCTAGGTGGCGGCTGAGCTACAGGCCAAAATCTACAGGTAGGCACTTTGCAAAAAACACCTCTGTTTTCCTTAAAAAATTTGGATGTGTCCACGTTGCGCTTTGGGGCGTTTCCTGTCGCGGGCGCTAGGCCTACCCACACAAGTGAGGTATCATTTTTATCTGGAGACGTGTGGGAACGCTGGGTGGAAGGAAATTTGTGGCTCCTCTCAGATTCCAGAACTTTCTGCCACAGAAATGTGAGGAACATATGTTTTTTTAGCCAAATTTTGAGGTTTGCAAAGGATTCCGGGTAGCAGAACCTGGTCCGAGCCACACAAGTCACCCCATCTTGGATTCCCCTAGGTCTCTAGTTTTCAGAAATGCACAGGTTTGGTAGGTTTCCCTAGGTGGCGGCTGAGCTACAGGCCAAAATCTACAGGTAGGCACTTTGCAAAAAACACCTCTGTTTTCCTTCAAAAATTTGGCTGTGTCCACGTTGCGCTTTGGGGCGTTTCCTGTCGTGGGCGCTAGGCCTACCCACACAAGTGAGGTATCATTTTTATCGGGAGACATGGGGGAACGCTGGGTGGAAGGAAATTTGTGGCTCCTCTCAGATTCCAGAACTTTCTGCCACAGAAATGTGAGGAACATGTGTTTTTTTAGCCAAATTTTGAGGTTTGCAAAGGATTCTGGGTAACAGAACCTGGTCCGAGCCACACAAGTCACCCCATCTTGGATTCCCCTAGGTCTCTAGTTTTCAGAAATGCACAGGTTTGGTAGGTTTCCCTAAGTGGCGGCTGAGCTACAGGCCAAAATCTACAGGTAGGCACTTTGCAAAAAACACCTCTGTTTTCCTTCAAAAATTTGGCTGTGTCCACGTTGCGCTTTGGGGCGTTTCCTGTCGCGGGCGCTAGGCCTACCCACACAAGTGAGGTATCATTTTTATCTGGAGACGTGTGGGAACGCTGGGTGGAAGGAAATTTGTGGCTCCTCTCAGATTCCAGAACTTTCTGCCACAGAAATGTGAGGAACATATGTTTTTTTAGCCAAATTTTGAGGTTTGCAAAGGATTCCGGGTAGCAGAACCTGGTCCGAGCCACACAAGTCACCCCATCTTGGATTCCCCTAGGTCTCTAGTTTTCAGAAATGCACAGGTTTGGTAGGTTTCCCTAGGTGGCGGCTGAGCTACAGGCCAAAATCTACAGGTAGGCACTTTGCAAAAAACACCTCTGTTTTCCTTCAAAAATTTGGCTGTGTCCACGTTGCGCTTTGGGGCGTTTCCTGTCGAGGGCGCTAGGCCTACCCACACAAGTGAGGTATCATTTTTATCGGGAGACGTGGGGGAACGCTGGGTGGAAGGAAATTTGTGGCTCCTCTCAGATTCCAGAACTTTCTGCCACAGAAATGTGAGGAACATGTGTTTTCTTAGCCAAATTTTGAGGTTTGCAAAGGATTCTGGGTAACAGAACCTGGTCCGAGCCACACAAGTCACCCCATCTTGGATTCCCCTAGGTCTCTAGTTTTCAGGAATGCACAGGTTTGGTAGGATTCCCTAGGTGGCGGCTGAGCTACAGGCCAAAATCTACAGGTAGGCACTTTGCAAAAAACACCTCTGTTTTCCTTAAAAAATTTGGATGTGTCCACGTTGCGCTTTGGGGCGTTTCCTGTCGCGGGCGCTAGGCCTACCCACACAAGTGAGGTATCATTTTTATCTGGAGACGTGTGGGAACGCTGGGTGGAAGGAAATTTGTGGCTCCTCTCAGATTCCAGAACTTTCTGCCACAGAAATGTGAGGAACATATGTTTTTTTAGCCAAATTTTGAGGTTTGCAAAGGATTCCGGGTAGCAGAACCTGGTCCGAGCCACACAAGTCACCCCATCTTGGATTCCCCTAGGTCTCTAGTTTTCAGAAATGCACAGGTTTGGTAGGTTTCCCTAGGTGGCGGCTGAGCTACAGGCCAAAATCTACAGGTAGGCACTTTGCAAAAAACACCTCTGTTTTCCTTAAAAAATTTGGCTGTGTCCACGTTGCGCTTTGGGGCGTTTCCTGTCGAGGGCGCTAGGCCTACCCACACAAGTGAGGTATCATTTTTATCAGGAGACGTGGGGGAACGCTGGGTGGAAGGAAATTTGTGGCTCCTCTCAGATTCCAGAACTTTCTGCCACAGAAATGTGAGGAACATGTGTTTTCTTAGCCAAATTTTGAGGTTTGCAAAGGATTCTGGGTAACAGAACCTGGTCCGAGCCACACAAGTCACCCCATCTTGGATTCCCCTAGGTCTCTAGTTTTCAGAAATGCACAGGTTTGGTAGGTTTCCCTAGGTGGCGGCTGAGCTACAGGCCAAAATCTACAGGTAGGCACTTTGCAAAAAACACCTCTGTTTTCCTTAAAAAATTTGGATGTGTCCACGTTGCGCTTTGGGGCGTTTCCTGTCACGGGCGCTAGGCCTACCCACACAAGTGAGGTATCATTTTTATCTGGAGACGTGTGGGAACGCTGGGTGGAAGGAAATTTGTGGCTCCTCTCAGATTCCAGAACTTTCTGCCACAGAAATGTGAGGAACATATGTTTTTTTAGCCAAATTTTGAGGTTTGCAAAGGATTCCGGGTAGCAGAACCTGGTCCGAGCCACACAAGTCACCCCATCTTGGATTCCCCTAGGTCTCTAGTTTTCAGAAATGCACAGGTTTGGTAGGTTTCCCTAGGTGGCGGCTGAGCTACAGGCCAAAATCTACAGGTAGGCACTTTGCAAAAAACACCTCTGTTTTCCTGAAAAAATTTGGATGTGTCCACGTTGCGCTTTGGGGCGTTTCCTGTCGTGGGCGCTAGGCCTACCCACACAAGTGAGGTATCATTTTTATCGGGAGACATGGGGGAACGCTGGGTGGAAGGAAATTTGTGGCTCCTCTCAGATTCCAGAACTTTCTGCCACAGAAATGTGAGGAACATGTGTTTTTTTAGCCAAATTTTGAGGTTTGCAAAGGATTCTGGGTAACAGAACCTGGTCCGAGCCACACAAGTCACCCCATCTTGGATTCCCCTAGGTCTCTAGTTTTCAGAAATGCACAGGTTAGGTAGGTTTCCCTAGGTGGCGGCTGAGCTACAGGCCAAAATCTACAGGTAGGCACTTTGCAAAAAACACCTCTGTTTTCCTTAAAAAATTTGGATGTGTCCACGTTGCGCTTTGGGGCGTTTCCTGTCGCGGGCGCTAGGCCTACCCACACAAGTGAGGTATCATTTTTATCTGGAGACGTGTGGGAACGCTGGGTGGAAGGAAATTTGTGGCTCCTCTCAGATTCCAGAACTTTCTGCCACAGAAATGTGAGGAACATATGTTTTTTTAGCCAAATTTTGAGGTTTGCAAAGGATTCCGGGTAGCAGAACCTGGTCCGAGCCACACAAGTCACCCCATCTTGGATTCCCCTAGGTCTCTAGTTTTCAGAAATGCACAGGTTTGGTAGGTTTCCCTAGGTGGCGGCTGAGCTACAGGCCAAAATCTACAGGTAGGTACTTTGCAAAAAACACCTCTGTTTTCCTTCAAAAATTTGGCTGTGTCCACGTTGTGCTTTGGGGCGTTTCCTGTCGCGGGCGCAAGGCCTACCCACACAAGTGAGGTATCATTTTTATCGGGAGACGTGGGGGAACGCTGGGTGGAAGGAAATTTGTGGCTCCTCTCAGATTCCAGAACTTTCTGCCACAGAAATGTGAGGAACATGTGTTTTCTTAGCCAAATTTTGAGGTTTGCAAAGGATTCTGGGTAACAGAACCTGGTCCGAGCCACACAAGTCACCCCATCTTGGATTCCCCTAGGTCTCTAGTTTTCAGAAATGCACAGGTTTGGTAGGTTTCCCTAGGTGGCGGCTGAGCTACAGGCCAAAATCTACAGGTAGGCACTTTGCAGAAAACACCTCTGTTTTCCTTCAAAAATTTGGCTGTGTCCACGTTGCGCTTTGGGGCGTTTCCTGTCGCGGGCGCTAGGCCAACCCACACAAGTGAGGTATCATTTTTATCGGGAGACATGGGGGAACGCTGGGTGGAAGTAAATTTGTGGCTCCTCTCAGATTCCAGAACTTTCTGCCACAGAAATGTGAGGAACATGTGTTTTTTTAGCCAAATTTTGAGGTTTGCAAAGGATTCTGGGTAACAGAACCTGGTCCGAGCCACACAAGTCACCCCATCTTGGATTCCCCTAGGTCTCTAGTTTTCAGAAATGCACAGGTTTGGTAGGTTTCCCTAGGTGGCGGCTGAGCTACAGGCCAAAATCTACAGGTAGGCACTTTGCAAAAAACACCTCTGTTTTCCTGAAAAAATTTGGATGTGTCCACGTTGCGCTTTGGGGCGTTTCCTGTCGTGGGCGCTAGGCCTACCCACACAAGTGAGGTATCATTTTTATCGGGAGACATGGGGGAACGCTGGGTGGAAGGAAATTTGTGGCTCCTCTCAGATTCCAGAACTTTCTGCCACAGAAATGTGAGGAACATATGTTTTTTTAGCCAAATTTTGAGGTTTGCAAAGGATTCCGGGTAGCAGAACCTGGTCCGAGCCACACAAGTCACCCCATTTTGGATTCCCCTAGGTCTCTAGTTTTCAGAAATGCACAGGTTTGGTAGGTTTCCCTAGGTGGCGGCTGAGCTACAGGCCAAAATCTACAGGTAGGTACTTTGCAAAAAACACCTCTGTTTTCCTTCAAAAATTTGGCTGTGTCCACGTTGCGCTTTGGGGTGTTTCCTGTGGCGGGCGCTAGGCCTACCCACACAAGTGAGGTATCATTTTTATCGGGAGACGTGGGGGAACGCTGGGTGGAAGGAAATTTGTGGCTCCTCTCAGATTCCAGAACTTTCTGCCACAGAAATGTGAGGAACATGTGTTTTCTTAGCCAAATTTTGAGGTTTGCAAAGGATTCTGGGTAACAGAACCTGGTCCGAGCCACACAAGTCACCCCATCTTGGATTCCCCTAGGTCTCTAGTTTTCAGAAATGCACAGGTTTGGTAGGTTTCCCTAGGTGGCGGCTGAGCTACAGGCCAAAATCTACAGGTAGGCACTTTGCAGAAAACACCTCTGTTTTCCTTCAAAAATTTGGCTGTGTCCACGTTGCGCTTTGGGGCGCTTCCTGTCGCGGGCGCTAGGCCAACCCACACAAGTGAGGTATCATTTTTATCGGGAGACATGGGGGAACGCTGGGTGGAAGTAAATTTGTGGCTCCTCTCAGATTCCAGAACTTTCTGCCACAGAAATGTGAGGAACATGTGTTTTTTTAGCCAAATTTTGATGTTTGCAAAGGATTCTGGGTAACAGAACCTGGTCCGAGCCACACAAGTCACCCCATCTTGGATTCCCCTAGGTCTCTAGTTTTCAGAAATGCACAGGTTTGGTAGGTTTCCCTAGGTGGCGGCTGAGCTACAGGCCAAAATCTACAGGTAGGCACTTTGCAAAAAACACCTCTGTTTTCCTTAAAAAATTTGGATGTGTCCACGTTGCGCTTTGGGGCGTTTCCTGTCGCGGGCGCTAGGCCTACCCACACAAGTGAGGTATCATTTTTATCTGGAGACGTGGGGGAACGCTGGGTGGAAGGAAATTTGTGGCTCCTCTCAGATTCCAGAACTTTCTGCCACAGAAATGTGAGGAACATGTGTTTTTTTAGCCAAATTTTGAGGTTTGCAAAGGATTCCGGGTAGCAGAACCTGGTCCGAGCCACACAAGTCACCCCATCTTGGATTCCCCTAGGTCTCTAGTTTTCAGAAATGCACAGGTTTGGTAGGTTTCCCTAGGTGGCGGCTGAGCTACAGGCCAAAATCTACAGGTAGGCACTTTGCAAAAAACACCTCTGTTTTCCTTCAAAAATTTGGCTGTGTCCACGTTGCGCTTTGGGGCGTTTCCTGTCGAGGGCGCTAGGCCTACCCACACAAGTGAGGTATCATTTTTATCGGGAGACGTGGGGGAACGCTGGGTGGAAGGAAATTTGTGGCTCCTCTCAGATTCCAGAACTTTCTGCCACAGAAATGTGAGGAACATGTGTTTTCTTAGCCAAATTTTGAGGTTTGCAAAGGATTCTGGGTAACAGAACCTGGTCCGAGCCACACAAGTCACCCCATCTTGGATTCCCCTAGGTCTCTAGTTTTCAGGAATGCACAGGTTTGGTAGGATTCCCTAGGTGGCGGCTGAGCTACAGGCCAAAATCTACAGGTAGGCACTTTGCAAAAAACACCTCTGTTTTCCTTAAAAAAATTGGATGTGTCCACGTTGCGCTTTGGGGCGTTTCCTGTCGCGGGCGCTAGGCCTACCCACACAAGTGAGGTATCATTTTTATCTGGAGACGTGTGGGAACGCTGGGTGGAAGGAAATTTGTGGCTCCTCTCAGATTCCAGAACTTTCTGCCACAGAAATGTGAGGAACATATGTTTTTTTAGCCAAATTTTGAGGTTTGCAAAGGATTCCGGGTAGCAGAACCTGGTCCGAGCCACACAAGTCACCCCATCTTGGATTCCCCTAGGTCTCTAGTTTTCAGAAATGCACAGGTTTGGTAGGTTTCCCTAGGTGGCGGCTGAGCTACAGGCCAAAATCTACAGGTAGGCACTTTGCAGAAAACACCTCTGTTTTCCTTAAAAAATTTGGCTGTGTCCACGTTGCGCTTTGGGGCGTTTCCTGTCGCGGGCGCTAGGCCAACCCACACAAGTGAGGTATCATTTTTATCGGGAGACATGGGGGAACGCTGGGTGGAAGTAAATTTGTGGCTCCTCTCAGATTCCAGAACTTTCTGCCACAGAAATGTGAGGAACATGTGTTTTTTAGCCAAATTTTGAGGTTTGCAAAGGATTCTGGGTAACAGAACCTGGTCCGAGCCACACAAGTCACCCCATCTTGGATTCCCCTAGGTCTCTAGTTTTCAGAAATGCACAGGTTTGGTAGGTTTCCCTAGGTGGCGGCTGAGCTACAGGCCAAAATCTACAGGTAGGCACTTTGCAAAAAACACCTCTGTTTTCCTTAAAAAATTTGGATGTGTCCACGTTGCGCTTTGGGGCGTTTCCTGTCGCGGGCGCTAGGCCTACCCACACAAGTGAGGTATCATTTTTATCTGGAGACGTGTGGGAACGCTGGGTGGAAGGAAATTTGTGGCTCCTCTCAGATTCCAGAACTTTCTGCCACAGAAATGTGAGGAACATATGTTTTTTTAGCCAAATTTTGAGGTTTGCAAAGGATTCCGGGTAGCAGAACGTGGTCCGAGCCACACAAGTCACCCCATCTTGGATTCCCCTAGGTCTCTAGTTTTCAGAAATGCACAGGTTTGGTAGGTTTCCCTAGGTGGCGGCTGAGCTACAGGCCAAAATCTACAGGTAGGCACTTTGCAAAAAACACCTCTGTTTTCCTTCAAAAATTTGGCTGTGTCCACGTTGCGCTTTGGGGCGTTTCCTGTCGTGGGCGCTAGGCCTACCCACACAAGTGAGGTATCATTTTTATCGGGAGACATGGGGGAACGCTGGGTGGAAGGAAATTTGTGGCTCCTCTCAGATTCCAGAACTTTCTGCCACAGAAATGTGAGGAACATGTGTTTTTTTAGCCAAATTTTGAGGTTTGCAAAGGATTCTGGGTAACAGAACCTGGTCCGAGCCACACAAGTCACCCCATCTTGGATTCCCCTAGGTCTCTAGTTTTCAGAAATGCACAGGTTTGGTAGGTTTCCCTAGGTGGCGGCTGAGCTACAGGCCAAAATCTACAGGTAGGCACTTTGCAAAAAACACCTCTGTTTTCCTTCAAAAATTTGGCTGTGTCCACGTTGCGCTTTGGGGCGTTTCCTGTCGCGGGCGCTAGGCCTACCCACACAAGTGAGGTATCATTTTTATCTGGAGACGTGTGGGAACGCTGGGTGGAAGGAAATTTGTGGCTCCTCTCAGATTCCAGAACTTTCTGCCACAGAAATGTGAGGAACATATGTTTTTTTAGCCAAATTTTGAGGTTTGCAAAGGATTCCGGGTAGCAGAACCTGGTCCGAGCCACACAAGTCACCCCATCTTGGATTCCCCTAGGTCTCTAGTTTTCAGAAATGCACAGGTTTGGTAGGTTTCCCTAGGTGGCGGCTGAGCTACAGGCCAAAATCTACAGGTAGGCACTTTGCAAAAAACACCTCTGTTTTCCTTAAAAAATTTGGCTGTGTCCACGTTGCGCTTTGGGGCGTTTCCTGTCGAGGGCGCTAGGCCTACCCACACAAGTGAGGTATCATTTTTATCGGGAGACGTGGGGGAACGCTGGGTGGAAGGAAATTTGTGGCTCCTCTCAGATTCCAGAACTTTCTGCCACAGAAATGTGAGGAACATGTGTTTTCTTAGCCAAATTTTGAGGTTTGCAAAGGATTCTGGGTAACAGAACCTGGTCCGAGCCACACAAGTCACCCCATCTTGGATTCCCCTAGGTCTCTAGTTTTCAGGAATGCACAGGTTTGGTAGGATTCCCTAGGTGGCGGCTGAGCTACAGGCCAAAATCTACAGGTAGGCACTTTGCAAAAAACACCTCTGTTTTCCTTAAAAAATTTGGATGTGTCCACGTTGCGCTTTGGGGCGTTTCCTGTCGCGGGCGCTAGGCCTACCCACACAAGTGAGGTATCATTTTTATCCGGAGACGTGTGGGAACGCTGGGTGGAAGGAAATTTGTGGCTCCTCTCAGATTCCAGAACTTTCTGCCACAGAAATGTGAGGAACATATGTTTTTTTAGCCAAATTTTGAGGTTTGCAAAGGATTCCGGGTAGCAGAACCTGGTCCGAGCCACACAAGTCACCCCATCTTGGATTCCCCTAGGTCTCTAGTTTTCAGAAATGCACAGGTTTGGTAGGTTTCCCTAGGTGGCGGCTGAGCTACAGGCCAAAATCTACAGGTAGGCACTTTGCAAAAAACACCTCTGTTTTCCTTAAAAAATTTGGCTGTGTCCACGTTGCGCTTTGGGGCGTTTCCTGTCGAGGGCGCTAGGCCTACCCACACAAGTGAGGTATCATTTTTATCAGGAGACGTGGGGGAACGCTGGGTGGAAGGAAATTTGTGGCTCCTCTCAGATTCCAGAACTTTCTGCCACAGAAATGTGAGGAACATGTGTTTTCTTAGCCAAATTTTGAGGTTTGCAAAGGATTCTGGGTAACAGAACCTGGTCCGAGCCACACAAGTCACCCCATCTTGGATTCCCCTAGGTCTCTAGTTTTCAGAAATGCACAGGTTTGGTAGGTTTCCCTAGGTGGCGGCTGAGCTACAGGCCAAAATCTACAGGTAGGCACTTTGCAAAAAACACCTCTGTTTTCCTTCAAAAAATTGTCTGTGTCCACGTTGCGCTTTGGGGCGTTTTCTGTCGCGGGCGCTAGGCCTACCCACACAAGTGAGGTATCATTTTTATCGGGAGACGTGGGGGAATGCTGGGTGGAAGGAAATTTGTGGCTCCTATCAGATTCCAGAACTTTCTGCCACAGAAATGTGAGGAACATGTGTTTTTTTAGCCACATTTTGAGGTTTGCAATGGATTCTGGGTAACAGAACCTGGTCCGAGCCACACAAGTCACCCCATCTTGGATTCCCCTAGGTCTCTAGTTTTCAGAAATGCACAGGTTTGGTAGGTTTCCCTAGGTGGCGGCTGAGCTACAGGCCAAAATCTACAGGTAGGTACTTTGCAAAAAACACCTCTGTTTTCCTTAAAAAATGTGGCTGTGTCCACGTTGCACTTTGGGGCGTTTCCTGTCGCGGGCGCTAGGCCTACCCACACAAATGAGGTATCATTTTTATCGGGAGACGTGGGGGAACGCTGGGTGGAAGGAAATTTGTGGCTCCTCTCAGATTCCAGAACTTTCTGCCACAGAAATGTGAGGAACATGTGTTTTCTTAGCCAAATTTTGAGGTTTGCAAAGGATTCTGGGTAACAGAACCTGGTCCGAGCCACACAAGTCACCCCATCTTGGATTCCCCTAGGTCTCTAGTTTTCAGAAATGCACAGGTTTGGTAGGTTTCCCTAGGTGGCGGCTGAGCTACAGGCCAAAATCTACAGGTAGGTACTTTGCAAAAAACACCTCTGTTTTCCATCAAAAATTTGTCTGTGTCCACGTTGCGCTTTGGGGCGTTTCCTGTCGCGGGCGCTAGGCCTACCCACACAAGTGAGGTATCATTTTTATCGGGAGACGTGGGGGAACGCTGGGTGGAAGGAAATTTGTGGCTCCTCTCAGATTCCAGAACTTTCTGCCACAGAAATGTGAGGAACATGTGTTTTCTTAGCCAAATTTTGAGGTTTGCAAAGGATTCCGGGTAACAGAACCTGGTCCGAGCCACACAAGTCACCCCATCTTGGAATGATTCCCCTACGTCTCTAGTTTTCAGAAATGCACAGGTTTGGTAGGTTTCCCTAGGTGGCGGCTGAGCTACAGGCCAAAATCTACAGGTAGGCACTTTGCAAAAAACACCTCTGTTTTCCTTCAAAAATTTGGATGTGTCCATGTTGCGCTTTGGGGCGATTCCTGTCGCGGGCGCTAGGCCTACCCACACAAGTGAGGTATCATTTTTATCGGGAGACGTGGGGAAACGCTGGGTGGAAGGAAATTTGTGGCTCCTCTCAGATTCCAGAACTTTCTGCCACAGAAATGTGAGGAACATGTGTTTTCTTAGCCAAATTTTGAGGTTTGCAAAGGATTCTGGGTAACAGAACCTGGTCCGAGCCACACAAGTCACCCCATCTTGGATTCCCCTAGGTCTCTAGTTTTCAGAAATGCACAGGTTTGGTATGTTTCCCTAGGTGGCGGCTGAGCTACAGGCCAAAATCTACAGGTAGGCACTTTGCTAAAAACAGCTCTGTTTTCTGTGATGTGTCCACGTTGTGTTTTGGGGCATATCCTGTCGCGGGCGCTAGGCCTACCCACACAAGTGAGGTATCATTTTTATCGGGAGACTTGGGGGAACATAGAATAGCAAAACAAGTGTTATTGCCCCTTGTTTTTCTGTACATTTTTCCCTTCCAAATGTAAGACAGTGTGTAAAAAAGAAGTCTATTTGAGAAATGCCCTGTAATTCACATGCTAGTATGGGCACCCCGGAATTCAGAGATGTGCAAATAACCACTGCTTCTCAACACCTTATCTTGTGCCCATTTTGGAAATACAAAGGTTTTCTTGATAGCTATTTTTTACTCTTTATATTTCAGCAAATGAATTGCTGTATACCCGGCATAGAATGAAAACCCACTGCAGGGTGCAGGTCATTTATTGGCTCTGGGTACCTAGAGTTCTTGATGAACCTACAAGCCCTATATATCCCCACAACCAGAAGAGTCCAGCAGACGTAACAGTATATTGCTTTCGAAAATCTGACATTGCAGGAAAAAGTTACAGAGTAAAACGTAGAGAAGAATTGATGTTTTTTTCACCTCAATTTCAATATTTTTCTTTTTCAGTTGTTATTTTCTGTAGGAAACCCTTGTAGGATCTACACAAATTACCCCTTGCTGAATTCAGAATTTTGTCTACTTTTCAGAAATGTTGCGGGTTCTGGGATCCAGCGTTGGTTTCATGCCCATTTCTGTCACTGACTGGAAGGAGGCTGAAAGCACAAAAAATCGTAAAAATGGGGTATGTCCCAGTAAAATGCCAAAATTGTGTTGAAAAATTGGGTTTTCTGAATCAAATCTGCCTGTTCCTGAAAGCTGGGAAGCTGGTGATTTTAGCACCGCAAACCCTTTGTTGATGCCCTTTTCAGGGGAAAAACCACAAGCTTTCTTCTGCAGCCCATTTTTCCCATTTTTTTGAACAAAATGACATTTTCACTGTTTTTTGGCTAATTTCTTGGCGTCCTTCTGGGGAACCCACAAAGTCTGGGTACCTCTAGAATCCCTAGGATGTTGGAAAAAAAGGACGCAAATTTGGCGTTGGTAGCTTATGTGAACAAAAAGTTATGAGGGCCTAAGCGCGAACTGCTCCAAATAGCCAAATCCAATCCGATCCTCCAGAGCCAGAGGCCCGCCGGGTGGCACCTCCATGCCCCTCTGGTCTACTGGGGGCCACATTATCCCACATCTCCAGCCAATGCCACATCTCCTCAGGACGGTCAAAAAAGTGATCCTTGCCACCCGATAAGACCTTCAAACGTGCCGGATACAGGAGCATGTATCTGATGCCCATGGCTCTGAGTTTCGCCTTTGACCTCCATAAACCCTTTACAAGAGTTCTGCACCTTATTGGTGTAATCAGGATAGATTGAGATCTTGCAGTTCTCGTACAACGCCCTATCTGACTCCCGTGCAGCGCACAGGACACAATCCCGGTCCTTGTAATTAAGCAAGCGTGCAATGATGGCCCTGGATGGGGCACCAGGCTGCGGAGTCGCAACGAGGGCCCGATGGGCACGCTCCACCACAAAGACTCTAGATAGCCCTGCAGGCTGCAACACGTCCTTGATCCAGTTCTCCACAAAGGATTCCGTGGCAGACCCTTCCGCATGCTCCGAAAAGCCCAGCAACCTGATGTTGTTCCGCCGGGACCTCCCGCCTGCGTCCTCCAGCCACGTCTCCAGCCGTCCCACCGTAGATGTGGCCTGCGCCATCTGTGTCCACAGTGTCCCCACCTCTGACTGAAGCTCCACAATGGAGCCCTCTGCCGCCTTCACCCTGTCGGATACCTTCCACAGGTCCGCTTGCAGCAAATTGACCTCCACCGCAACTGTCTCTATCTTGCCCTCCAGTGCCACCCGGGAGCCATGGATAGACGCAAGTATCTCCGCTAGCGACGGATCACCGGCATTCGATGGCACATCGGCCACACCTCCACTCACCTTCGATCTAGCCGGTTGCTGCGGAGCCCGAAACTGGGTCCCGAACGCGCCCGCGAAGTCCAGATGTCCTCCCGATCCAGGCACTCGGCTCCCCCAGCCGGGGGGGGGCCTCATGATCGCGGCAGGATTGCGGGGCGGGAGCGAACTAGAAGCGCGTCCCGTCAGCCATGTTCCTTGGCCATGCCCCGCCCTAATGTTATTACTGTAAAGTGTTGCACTTGAATTCAGTGATGAAGTACATACACTGTATTGTTAGGAAATCATGTACACATTGGTGGTCATTCCAACCCTGGCGGTCCATGACCGCCGGGTTGGAGGACCGTGGGAGCACCGCCGACAGGCCGGCGGTGCTCCAATGGGCAATTCGACCGCGGCGGAAAAGCCGCGGTCGGACTGGCAACACTGGCGGTCCCCCGCCAGTGTACCGCCGCCCATTGGAATCCTCCAAGGCGGCGCAGCTAGCTGCGCCGCCGAGGGGATTCCGACCCCCCCTACCGCCATCCAGTTCCCGGCGGTCTGCCCGCCGGGAACCGGATGGCGGTAGGGGGGGTCGCGGGGCCACTGGGGGCCCCTGCAGTGCCCATGCCACTGTCATGGGCACTGCAGGGGCCCCCGTAAGAGGGCCCCTAAATGTATTTCACTGTCTGCTGCGCAGACAGTGAAATACGTGACGGGTGCAACTGCACCCGTCGCACAGCTTCCTCTCCGCCGGCTCGATTCCGAGCCGGCTTCATCGTGGAAGCCTCTTTCCCGCTGGGCTGGCGGGCGGCCTGAAGGCGGCCGCCCGCCAGCCCAGCGGGAATGTCAGAATTACCGCTGTGGTCTTTCGACCGCGGAACGGTAACCTGACGGCGGGACTTTGGCGGGCGGCCTCCGCCGCCCGCCAAGGTCAGAATGAGGGCCATTGTGTATTAACCTTATTAAATGAAATGTAATCATTGAAATGTGTCACAAAACCATTTTCATACTGTTGGGCTGTGTTTGAATTAGAAGTGAAAACAATTTATGTGGTGTGCGCATTCATTTTTATAGTCAATGTAAAAAGTGTAGTTCTCACTGATAATAACATTAATGTATTCAAAAGACATTACATTTGTTGTAACTATAACATGAAGCTTTATTTGGAAATGTGTAATTGACATGTATATGAATGTTGAAATTAAAATGTGCTTGACATAACATGATAATAAATGTGCATTGGTGAATACTATTCTTAAGATGTCTTGATTAGGCCTGTATTTCTTTTAACATGAGAAACTGTTTCCTATTTCTGTTAAAGTGTAATTTCATTGCAGGTGCATTCACATGAAATACTAGTTTTAAAAACAGATGTACTATTGTTTTAGTAATAGAAAGTCTGTGAAAGAGACCTTGATGGAGGAAAATGGAGAAACTGAATATGACATGACTGTTCCTTATTCATACAAGTTGCCAATGATGTCTAGAGCACCAAGTACAGCAGCATACTCAGGACTAGTCCCGGAGAGAATGCACATGTTGCAAGTTTACAACATGAAATAAAAGAATACAATGGAGCTCCTGATGGCATGAGGAGGGTGTTGAATAAGAGAATTGTGTGGTATTAAGTAGTGCTCCCACAGAATGATTTTAGGACATTATCCCCTGGACTTTCAGAAGTACAGACCTCTGGCTTTCCACTTGTCCCTATGCTTTGCCGAGTGGGTCTTAGGCTAACACTTAACTTTCTATAAGAAGACTCTTGACTAAGCTTCTGAAATGTTCACACCTTCTTATCTCCTAATTTCCATCCCTATATCTTTTATAGGAATATTTTCCCTTCTGTGCCATAGGTTTTCACTTTTTGAGATTTTTCCATATCGTTTTATAGATTAATTTTGGTAGATGCCCTTAGATTGTACCGATGTGTAGGAGGGAAGACCAACGACTTTTCTCTGAATACCAAATGTTATATTATGTATTGCTGTAGCTGAATTCTTGATTTATCTTATGCTAATCTGTCTATACCTCTTTAGGAGATTTTACTATCCTGTTGTTCATTCATTTTGCAGATGTTGGTGATCTGACATATGCTCTGGTGTGATCACTACAGCCAGCTACAGGTCATTAATCTATGTTCATTCTATGTACAGTTAATTTGCAATGTTTGTACCTGTCTCAATTAATAAATATTTGATATACATGACATACTCCAAACTTCTTTTATTTCCAAGGGTGTTTATTGAGGTGCTAAAATATTGAGGGGCAAGTGCAATGGGATGGGGTGATGATGGAGGAAAGTCCAGGGTATTGTTCCAGTCTGTTTGTAGAACAGCTGCATTGTCCAAGGGGACATAGGAAGGGGAGCAATGCCAGTTCAAGGTGGACAGGGTGACAGAGTGGGACACAAGGGTGACAATAAGGAGAGTCTTATTTCCTGGCAGGGGCCTTGGCAAGTGTCTCTGGCTTCTGTCTGAATCGCAGGGAACGTTTGCAGGGTGGTTCTCCTTCTGCAGGGGGAGGTGGGCTGGTGGCCTGTGAGTCCTGTGGCGGGGCCTCCTGGACACTAGCGGCATCGGAGGTGGAAGGCTGTTCACATGTCTGGTTAGTGGCAGGGGCCTGCTGTTGTGTGACTGCCTCCCTCATAATATTGGCCATGTCTGCCAGCACCCCTGCTATGGAGATCAGGGTGTTGTTGATGGCCTGCAAGTCCTCCCTGATACCCTGGTACTGTCCCTCCTTCAGCCGCCTGTTCTCCTGCACATTGTCCAGGATCTCACCCATTGTGTCCTAGAAATGTTGATATGCTCCTAGGATCTCTGCAAGTGCCTCCTGGAGAGTCGGTTCCCTGGGCCTGTCCTCACCCTGGCACACAGCAGTCCTCCCAGTGTCCCTAGTGACCTGTGCCTCTGTCCCCTGAACCGTGTGCCCACTGCCACTGACCCCATTTCCCTGATTGTCTTATTTGCAAGGTGTGGCCTGGGGTCCCTGTAGAGGTGCACATACTGCTGACTGATGTGTCCTGGGGACAGAGGTGTGGGTACGCTGGGTGGGTGCTGTGGTGGTGTTTCCAGATGGGGGTGGCTCTGTGGTGGTGTGTGACTGGGCCTGGGTAACCGGCTGTTCAGTGGTCCCTGATGGGCCAGGTAGGTCGTCCAGATCCTGAAGACCAGAGTTGCTGTCATCACTGTGGGCCTCTTCAGTTGGGGACTGGATAGTGCTGGCACCTCCTCTCCGGTAAATTTGGCTGGGGTACCTGTGGAGATGTAAATGATATGTTATGGTTTATGTGTCTGACATATTGTACATCTGTGGCTTCCCCTCTATGGTTGGATTTGCCCTGCCAGCTTTCACTTGTGTATGTTAGTGTATGATGGGATTGTTAGTTCTCTATGGTATGCATGCTTTAGTAATGAGTGTCCATGCAGGGCTGTGTGGGGTGTCAAGCATGCAGAGCTTGGCATTGGGATGAGTTAGATGTGATGGTGGGGTGTGTGGGATGTAGTGGAGTGATGGGAGTGAGGGTGAGGGTATGTGAGTACATGCAGGTAGTGGGGAGTTGAATTACCAGAGTCCAGTCCTCCTCTGACTCTGGCCAGGCCCTCAGGATGCAATATTGCCAAGACTTGCTCCTCCCATGCTGTGAGTTGTGGGGAAGGGGGTGGGGTCCACCGCCAGTCCTCTGTATAGCAAGCTGGAGTCTTGCTGCTATGGAACGTACCTTCCCTCATAGGTCATTCCACCTCTTCCTGATGTCATCCCTAGTTCTGGGGTGCTATCCTACGGTGTTGGCCCTGCCACGATTCTCCGCCATAGTTCCATCTTACTGGCTATTGATATCTGCTGCACCTGTGCTCCAAATAGTTGTGGACCTACCCTGATCATTTCCTCCACCATGTCCCTTAGCTCCTCCTCTGTGAAACAGTGGTTTCTTTGTGGTGCCATGGGTGTTATGTGATTTGTGTTGGTGAGGGTGTGTTGGGTAATGTGTTGGGGTGTGTGATTTGGAGTGCGTGAGTGGTGTATAGGTGTTAGTAGTGTGTGGCTCTAGTTGTGTCAGTGATCTTGGTGTCTTTCTGGTGGCAATGGTTTGTAGTCGTAAAGGGTTGTAGGTAATGTGGGTGTGTGTTTTATAGTGGTGTGGGTGTGTGGGTGAGGTGTGTATATGGGTGTCAGGTGTGTGTTGTTTGAATTGTCCAATGTGGTGTTGTTTTGTTTGTAGGTGTCCATTGTGAGCGCAGCGGTATGTATCGCCAATGGTTTACCGCCGTTGAATGTCAGCCATGGTGATTCGTGGGACTTAATGTGATGGGCATTGTTCTGTTGGCGTGACAGCGTGGATTTTGATACCGCAAGTTTATCTCTGACCTTTAGTCTGGCAGATTTGTGTGTGTGTGTGGCTGAATTCTGTCAGATTGGTGTGTGTGTGTGTGTCATAATATGGTGAACGGATATCCACCACGGCGGCGGTAAGTTGACGGCCATCAGTGTGGCGTAAGTGGGATTTACCGCCGATGTCCTAATGAGGGCCTAAGTCTGCCTTATACACCTGGAGGATTTCTTGCTGTTGGGTATGCAATTTGGAGGAACAATCTATTTGGACATGGTGCTGCCTATGGGCTGTGCTATTTCATGTGCCTTGTTTGAATTGTTCAGCATGTTTTTTCAGTGGGCTTTCACTAAGAGGAGAGGGCATAAAAGGTGTCATGACATTTCTTGGATGTTCTTCTATTTGTTGGTAGGAAAGACTCTGGTGATTGCCTCAGGGCTCTGCTGCAGTTTGAGGCTTTGGCACTAGACATTGAGTCCCGCTGGCTCCCAAAAAAACAGGAGGGCCTAGCACCATTTTGACATCCCTCTGCATTGAATGGGACACCAATTTGATGGTGGTTTAGTTGTCTCAGGGTAAGGTACAAGAAATGTAGCAGTTCTTGTCAGTGGTGATAGGGGACCAGAGAGTGGAGTTGATGGTAGTTCAGTAGCAGTTGGGTTTCCTGATCTTTGCCCGCAGGGTGGTGAAAGGAGGTAGAACTTTCTGCAGGGGCCTAGGCATGGCAGTGTTGAGGGCTGAGTGGCCTCATCACAGACTCAGGATTTCTTTGGCAGTTTGTGCTGACCTTTGTATCTGGAAGACTTTCTTAGATGTGTTTAATGGTATTTCCATGGTGTTTCTGGACAACAGTACAGCGTGGCAGGTACATATTCTTTCACATGGATGTGGTTTGTTTTGGAATGGACGGTGGTGTGCGCAGAAGTAGCCACTGCACTGGTTGTGTGAGCATTGCTTTTCTGGAATTTTTTCCACTACTGGTTGCATTGACTGTATTGGCCAACAAATTGGCGAACAGGACAGTAATGTTTAATGTGGACAACATGACGGTTGTTGATTTGGTGAACAAACAGAGGGCAAGAGACTTGAGAGATCTGCATTTACTAAGGCAATTATTGATTTTTTTTTCTTACATTTGAACATTGTTGCACTGGGAGTAAACAATGATATAGCGGATTCATTATCTTGTTTGCAGTGGTACCATTTGTGTAAGTTAGCACCAGGTTTAGAGGAAGACAAGACACTATTGCCTGCAGACATTTGGGCATGGGATGAGTGAGAGTTATTGGTCTGGTCAAGAAGTAGTTGGCTGAGTCCACCAGGAGGAACTACCCTCTGGTATGGAAAGAATTTGGGGACTTTGAAGGGCGCCCTGAGAATGTGTTGATTCAGGATCACCCGTGACTATTGAGGGCAAAGTGGCAGGCATTTCCTTCTATGGGAAACTGTATAGTGGCTTTGTCACGACCAAATATGACATTATTGGGAGGGTTTTGAAAAGGGTAAGGTAGGGAGAGGGGCGGAGGAGGTTCAGAGTTGCGAGAGGCTATCACTTTTGATTTGTTGCAGAGGCTCCTGCGGATTCTGAATGGATGTTGTTTTGATAGTTTTGAGTTGGCAATTTCTCAGTTATACATAATTTAGATATTTTTTGTGGCTTTCAGAGTGTCCAACTTGTTATGGTCATGCAGAGAATTCGTAGTGAGACGTGGTGAGACAGAGTTGGAGCAAGGACAGATGGGGATTTGGCTGTGTTCCAAAACATAGAAGGCTGGCAGGGTCAAGTGGGTATGGTTACATGAAGAAGGCAGTGTGGAGGCGTGACCTGTAAATGAGTGTCATACGTTTGAGGTGTGGCTATGGAAGAGACAGGAAGGCGTTTTTTTCCATGGGCAGGGAAGCAGGGTTAATGCTTTTCAGTTGCTGGCAGTGTTGTGCATGGCCTCGCATAAGTTAGGGAAGGATCCTGTCTGTTTTGGGACAAATTCTTTCAGGACTGGAGGAGCGACTGCAGCAGTGCATTTAGTATTGACTTGGGGTCAGATACATCAGATAAGTAGTTGAGGGCATGGTGTTGCGAGCATGAAGTTGGAGGGCATAAAGGGAGTGAAGGTGAAGGGGCATTCAATGTTAATATTTCTTTTTTATGGCAGAATGCATAAGCAGTCCTGGCAGGAGCAAGATGGTGACCTAGATCCTGGGACATTTTTTCATGCATTGGGCAGCAAAGTATGCATACCAGCAAGTTTGTGGACAATGCCTGGGTTTGCTAAGCAGCAGGCATGAGGTGCTATGGTGGGGAATAAGTGGCATGCACTGGGGCAATTTGCTGCCATTGTTGGCGAAACTGGTTCCACGGAGTGGTTGTCCGGATATGCTCCTGGTGCACTTGGGGAAGAATGATTTGGAACAATGGTCAGGGATGCCATTGCTGCCATACATGCAGAGGGACCTGGAGATTCTCGGAGAGACTCTGACTGCGACATATTCAGTCTGGACTGAATTTGTGCCTCTGAGACAGTGGAGGGGGTCATGCAGCCACTGACAAGGCTTTGAGAAAGCTCAACAGAGCAATTAGGGCTTTTTTTATGACCAAAGACATTAAGGTGATAGCCCACAATGGTATCTAAGAAGAAGAACAGTGTCTCTTTAGGAGTGAAGGGGTACATTTGTTGCAGCTCAGCAATGAGTACTACATGATAGAGATGAGAGAGCAAATTGTGACATGAAACTATTTGGTGCAGAAAGATGTATCAGTGACAGATTGGGGCGATGGAAGGGTTGGTGCAGTAAAACACCTTACAGGATTTTCCTGGATGGTGGTATTTGGGAGGGGGGAGTCATATGCGGACAGATCCACCCCCTCTGGGGGATGAAGGAAGCACAGGCGGTGTGCGGGATCTCTTCGAACAGTCAAAGTGTTTTCGTTAGAGGATGTTGGGAGGGGAAGCGAAATAGTGATTGGAGATTGGAAGGAGGTCAGTGAGTAAAAGTGGGAAAGAATAAAGCAAGGTATGGGACTGGAGTGAAAAGGGTGAGGAGAAGAATGAAGCGTTCGGTGAAAGAGGAAGTGGCAAGTTGCTAATGTTTTGCTGTTATCTAAATGTTATTTTACAGTGGATTAAATGTTTGCAACCCTGTTCTAATGAATGGCCTTTTATGCTAAATGATGGAATGGTGTGTGATTATTGCCCGATGAAGGCTCCTGGAGGAAAGTGAAATTCTCTGACTAGTTTCCCCGGGGGATTTTCTTGCAGGGGAACAGGCCAGCCACGCTGCAAACTTAGGGCTGGATTTGGGGGATTATGTTTACAGCGATTGCCAGTATGGGACAGGTTGCAAGGCGGTAGGGGGTATTTTGGAGGATGGAGAGTCACATGTGGGCTGATCCATCCCTTGGGGGATGAAGAGAGCGCAAGCAAAGGCAGTGTGTGGGATCTCTTCAAACAGGTCAAAGTATTTTCATTGGGGGATGTTTGGGAGAGGAAGTGAAAGAGTGGCTGGAGGTTGGAAGGAGGTCAGTGAGTGAAAGAGGGAATGAATGAAGCAAAGTATGGTCACTGGAGTGAAAGGTAGGAGGAGAAGTGAGAAGTTTTCTGTGAAAGAGGAAGTGGCAAGTTACTAATGTTTTGAAGTTATCTAAATGTTATCTAAATGTTATGTCATAGTTGATTAAATGTTTTGCAGCTCGGTCGTAATAAATGGCCTTTTACTTGACAACTCTCTAGCCCTTTGGTGCTACTGAATGCCTACTCACAAACTGTTCCATTCTGGTGTGGGATTCCTGATACTGAAGGGTGGTTGTGGCATGCAACCTTCACTGAAACATGGGTGTACTTATTGCATTTGTATTTGAACTGTTGTGTGCACATACGAGTCTCTCTGACGTGTATGTATGCAGACTGTTGTCTGCTGGTTAGTTTTCCCGTTCGTGAGGGATTAACATTGGGAGTGGGTGGTAATAATAAACTTCCCCTTCAAATCGCCCAGCTTGGAGGATCTATGTTTTGGTTTACCCAGTGGTAAGGGTGCTGGAGGGTGACCGTTTTTTTTTTTTTTTTTGCAAGCTTCCATTATTTATGTGTGTTCATTTGGTCTTATGTTTCAGTTAGAGATAATGCATATGTGTCTTTTTGTCCTTAGGAAAATAAATGAGACAAGGGTTCATGCTATTTGCAAACTAAATGAGGACATTGTATAATAGGTGTCAACCATTCCCCAGATACAAAGGTATGCACCCTATAAACATAGACATTGACACTGGGCAATGCAAAACATTTCCTCTGAAATAAATACTTGAGCTCTGAACAATGCAATGCTGTCATTCACAGTAGCTGTTTCTGAATCTCACAGGTTGTCTATATCCTTAGTATCTATATATTTTTTGTTGGAAAGACCAGGAGCACATCATCTGCGCAGACCTTTTTTCTCATGTACTAACACATCATCAAAGAATTTGTCTACATAATTTTAGGATACAGTAATAAACCCTTCCTACTTCATCAGTCAAAAGAACAATGGTACCTTGCTTGGGCTCTTTCAAGGCACATGCTTGTAAACCAAAGATCATGACAGTATGTCATCAAAAACTAAGGTTGATACACAAAGATAAAGTTACACTTTTGTGTGAGTTTACTAGTTTTTGGTATTCAGAAATTATGTGTAGAGTTGTACAACTCCACACTCCATATATTTATGTGCACGGGGATCTCCACCCTGATTGTGGAGTCTCTAGATGGGGAGAATTCCGCACACAAAGGTTTAGGGAATGAAAAGGCGCAGCCTCTCCTTTAGGGTGGAGGGGCCACACCCCCAAACCTTATGCCCCTCATGAAGAGTGCCTGTCAGGCTGAGCAAATATCAGCCTGACAGACATTCTTCATATTCAGCTCAGGCAGCCAGGAGCGAGACATGTGTGATTTGCACACTCTCCTAGCTGCCTGAGCTGAACTTTGCTGGGCTGAAGAGGTGACAGCTCCTACGGGCGTGACCTCCTCAGCTCAGCAAAGGTGCCTCGAGGCCATTCCCCTTGGTGATGAGGGGAAGCGTCACCCATTGACTCCGACGTGGGTGCTTCAGGTTTAAGCCCTGAAGCGCCCAGGGCGAATGCCAATCAGTGACACCTCGTCAGAGAGTGGGGTGGGGTCAGAAGTCTCACTGACCCCATCCCACTCTGTGACGAAGTTGGGACTGCTGCCTTCCCTCACTGGCTGATCTAAGGACACAAGGAAAGCATCGAAAGGGGTTGTAATTTTCACAGATGATCAGCAACAAGTTATAGTTATGAATTGTGATTTGTCGGAAAATGATCTTCAATGCAATTATGTACATATAATTTCTTGTAAGAAATTATTTTGCTAGAAGTGAGGGAAGGCAGCAGTCCCAACCTTCCTGGGACCTCCGAGCTGAAGGTAAGTGTGTGTGTTTGTGTTTTTTAAATGAATGTTTGGTGCGTGCTTGTGTGTTTGAATGTTGATGAGTGTTGTGAATGGATGTGCGTGCATGTGTGAATGAATGAGTGTGAGTGTGCTTCCCGTCTGCCCCACTCCCTCCTAAAATTATCAGCTGCCCCTGGGAGTGAAGAGTTGTAAAGCTCTGCACATTTTTTCTGAATACCAAAAAGTAGTAAACCTACACAAAAGTGTA